>NC_056751.1:632557540-632911199 GCF_019279795.1 Protopterus annectens
ACTGGGTCACAGACATTACACAGGAAGTTAGAACTGGGGAGTCTACCTCTACAAGAGGCCAGTCACAAGTGGACTCCCTCAAGAATCAGTCCTCGGACCACTCTGTTTTGACATTTACTTATCTGAAGTCAAGGTCAATGTTGATGGTCTCTGGTTTACTAAATTTGCAGATGACTGCAAATTAGGAGCTGCCATTGAATCCCACACTGACATAAATGTTCTCCAGGAAGGGCTGATACAGACAAAAAACTGGTGTCAGAGCCATGGACTAAAACTAAATCCCAAGAAATGCATAACGGTATCCTTCAGGAAGTCATCCACACTGGTAACTATCATACTGATAACACACCACTGAGAGCTGACCCAGTAGTGAGGGACACACACAGACAGTAATCTGGCCTTTGATCATCAAGTCTACAGTAGTGAGAAAATCATTCTATGTTGTGCAACTTATAAACAAATGTATGGCATTCTAAGTTCAAGGAAGTCATTGTTCCACTGCATTCAGCATTCAACAGACCTATCATAGAGTACAATACACCCTTTGTATGTACCTAACTAGGCATATCCAAATGAAATGTTCACAGAGGTTCCTCACTAAAGGAACATATGGCATAAGTAAAACGTCCTGTGCAGACTGCCTCAAGGCCCTATTCCTGTATTCTGGCTCCTACGGTCTTTTGAGGGGAGATCTATGCCTGGCATTATCAGACAAAAACACAAACGGCCCATACTCTTAAGTCAGCTCACCACTATTTAATGAAATGTCATAACTCTCTCAAAAAATCAATATATCCTTATAATTAAAAGGACTTAAACAAAAACAAAACACCCAAAAGTGGATTGTTATAATCACAGCAAACCGGTTTTGGCATCAAGCCTTCATCAGTGCAATAACATCAGTCATTTCAATCACCTTAAATACAACTCCCTTTGTTACTATTAGCTATTAAAAATGTTCATTAAGACCAGGAGCAAATAAAGCACCCTATTTAATAATCGACATTTTCTCTTAATGATCTAACAAAGAATGCCATCCAACCTTATTCAAACATATTCTATCAATAATAAAAAAGTAAATTTTGCTGAGGCATGCTTCATAGTATGTTTATATAAAGCACTAATAGTTTTAGCACATCTAGTATCACTCAAATATGCTGACATCCTAAATTTTGAAGGACGGGATGTTTGCCCCATATAAAATGTGGAACATGTGCATGTGGCCAGATATATTACCCAGTCACTACTACAACTTCCATGCACCAAGATATCAAAAACTTTTCATGTATTCCAAGATGTAAATTGTTTATCCTTCCTGACAACCTTGTAAAAACTGCAATGTCCACATGGATAACAGCCTATTACTGATCAACCATCCAAACTCATATGGTTCATTTGGTTCAAACCCCTATCCTTATTCACTATTTTTTTACAATGATTGAACCAACCTCCCATCATCTTCCCTTTCCTGTATGAGAAAAGACACTTTGGGGGCATTATTTCCCTTAACCTGTTATCTATTAACAAAATATCTCAATGTTTATGAACTAAATTCCTGACAAATAATGTATTATTACCAAAATTGGTAATAAATCTAAGTGGTTGCTTGACCTTATTCCTAACCTGGTATTGTAATAATGTTGACCTATGCACCCTATTTAAAGATGTGAGAGCATTTTTAACAAAATATTTTGAATACAGAACAGTAGTGTAAAATCTTATCATAACCATAGATGTCCTTCTCTTCCATGTTGCAGTAATCAAAACCCTTAGGTTATCCTCTGCTTAGCTACCCAAATGTCCAGTCAGGATACCAACTCTTCCAGTCACTGCTAGGTACATGGGATGTCTGACTCCAGCTCTAGGGAGCGTGGGCCATAAAAGTGACATCTGCATGTACCTTTCCTCAGAATTGAACGCCCCAGTCGGACCCCAGTCCCAAGACAGCTGTACAAGTCCTGTGTCATCCAAGAAGAGATTACTTACTTGGAGATTAGATACATACACACACATATATATATATATATATATATATATATATATATATATATATATATATAAATGGGGGTAGAAGGGAGGGATGGAATACTGCAACATGGAAGAGAAGGACATCTATGGTTATGGTAAGATTTTACACAACTATTCTATGTCCTTCTATTCTCATGTTGCAGTACTCAAAACCCTTGGGTGAGTGCTAAAGCTCAACGGGAAGAGGAGGAGGGTGGTATGGAACTGTTTATTAAGAAACCATGCAGGATTGCCCTAGCAAATCTTGCTCTAAACCTGGAGATGTCATCCATTTGTAGTGTTTGGTGAAGGTATGGACAGATGTCCAGGTAGCTGCCTCTAGAATGGAAGCAGTGTCTCGTCCTTTGAAGAAGGCACCAGATGAGGCCATGGCTCTAGTGGAGTGCGCTTTAATTTTTGAGGTAAGGTATTTGCCATAGTAGGTGTAACAAAAGGATATGGCCCTGGAAATGCAGGCAGAAATGGTCTGTTTTGTCACTGCTTTTCCCAGAGCTCTGGGATGAAAGGAAACAATTGTTCAGATCTCCTAATGGACTTGGTGTCTTGTTAAGGTAAAATCTGAGTTGTCTGTGAACATCAAGGGAATGCAAGACTCTTTCACTGTCATACTGGGGATGTGGAAAAAAAGGTGGGAAGGTGAATACATTGGTTCAGAGACAGCTCATTGACCACCTTGGTTATGAATGATGGGTTGGTCCTCACAGTCACTCTATCCTTGTGCAAGAGGAGAAAAGGAGGAGTTGCCATGAGAGCCTGGAGCTGTGACACTCTTCTGGTTGATGTCAGGGCCACCAGGAGCAGTTTATCAAGTGCAATGTTTCAGAGAGGCTTTTGATGCTGGTTCAAAAGGGGCAACCATGAGCTTCTCTATGTAGTAGTTCAGGTCACATGGAGGTGGAACTGGCCTCTTGGGTGGCCTGAGGTGCAGGATTCCCTTAAGGAATAACTTTACTGGGAGTCAGGAGGAAAGAGGAGGGTCAAGAGGCAGACAAACCGAAATAGCAGCTAGGTGGGCCTTAATAGAAGAATATGCCAATACTGCTTGCAACAATTCTCACAGATAGGACAGTACTAGCAGGACCTCATCTTGAAATGGGTCAAGCTGCCTTTGCAGATTCCAAATGGAGAATCTTTTCCATTTAGACATACAAGATCACATAGTATTGGGTTTCCTGGCCTCCTGCAGGACTTTAAGCACGTCCTCAGTGTAAAGGTATCTGAAAGAGATCAAAATTCTATCACCCACAGTGTTATTAGACTCCGAGATTCCAGGTGGGGATGGATTAGGGATCCCTTGTCCTGTGTGAGAAGGTCCACTCTGTGAGGTAACTTGTGATGATATCCCCTGGCTAAATGCAGAAGGAGGGGGAACAAATGCTGTTTTGGTCAAAAGGGAGTCACCAACAAGATTTTTCGTTTGTCCTGCTGAATTTTTAGTAGGACTTTTTGTAGGAGTGGGAAAGGGGGGGAATGCATAGAGAAACATCCCCTTCCATGAGACAGAGAAAGCATCTGTTGCCCTTGCTAGGGGGCTGGGTACTCTGGCACAAAAGAGTGGAAGGTGTCTGTTCAGAGGGGAGGCAAACAGATCTATTTGTGGTGTACCCCATTTGTGGACTTTGTCCAGGAACACATCCCAGCTTAGCATCCATTTGTGGGATTGTGACATGGACCTGCTCAAGGTGTCTGCCTGAGTGTTCTGAGCTGAAGGAATGTAGACTGCCTGTAGGGTGACTCTAAGCTGGGCTGTCAATTCCCAGGCTTGGAGTGCAAGTCTGCATAGCAAGTAAGATTTTGTTTCCCCAGTTTGCTCACATACCAGAGAACTGTAGTGTTGTCTGTGAGCAACTTCAGGGTGCCTTGCTTTAAGGTGTGTTAGAAGGCCCTCAAGGCAAATAGGATTGCTCTCATTTCTCTGATGTTGATGTGCTCCTGCTTGAAGGTGCCTCCTCAGGTGCCTTGCACCTTCAAGCTGCCCAAAGCAGCTCCCCAGCCCAGGTCTGAGGCATATGTGTACATCTCCTGGACTGGTGGAAGGGGTTGTAAAGGAAGTCCTGGGTTGAGGAAGACTTGGTCCAACCACCAAAGGATCTCCTTCCTTAGGCATGGAAGGAAGGGAATGTTGTGGTCCAAGGGGTGGGAGTATTGCATCCATGTAGAGCTCAGATACCACTGAAGTTTTCTCATGTGCAGTCTTGACAATGGCAACATGGGTATTAGTGTGGACGTCATATGACCCAAGAGTCTGCGATACTGTTTCACTGTCATAACAGTGACGTGGGGGACACGCAGCAAATATAGCTTCAGGCTTTCCATCTTCTGAGGTGGAAGGAATGCCTTCATCATGTCTGTCCTTATTCTGCACCCCAGGAAAATGCAGTCCGGGGAGGAGTATAGATTAGACTTGTGGTAACTGCTGTTGAAACCCAGTGACTGCAGGACAGAAATGACTTTGTGGAGTTGGGGTGTAGGGAACTGGAGAAGTCTGCCTGAATTAGGAGGTCGTCCAGTTATGGAAAAATTTGAATCCCTTGTACCCTGCAATAGGCCATCACAGGAGCCAGACACTTGGTGAATACCTTTGGAGCAGTAGATTGTCCAAAGGGCAAGGCAGAGAACGGAAAATGCAAGGAACCCACAGAAAATCATAAATATCTCCTGTAGTTGGGTCTTACAGGGATATGTAGATATGCATCCTTTATGTCCAATGTGGCCAGAAATGCCTGAGGCATTAGCAGTGGAAAGAAAGTCTGTAGAGATAAGCTTGCAGAAAGTTGGTACTTGTAGGAAAGGTTCAGGTGGGAGAGATCCAGGAAAGGCCTCCATGGACCATCTTTCCTTGTGACAAGGAAAAGTCTGAAGTAAAAGCCCTTTCTCTTTTCTGACAGAGGGACAGGCTGGACCAGTCCCTTGAGAAATGGGCTAAGACTGTCTGGAAAAGGGGTAGCTGGTCTTTCGGTGGCTGTGGGATGCTTCTTAAGGAGGGAGGAGTGATCCAGGTCATGAAATAACCCTTCTATATAACAGACAAGACCCACTTGTCTGAGGTAATGCTCTGCCAGACTGGAAGACAGTGACAGAGACTTAGGGACAGGGGAATGGAATCTGGAGGGGAGAGAAGGTGAAGGCAGGTAATCACAAACTACCTGTCCTGTCCTGAAACTGAGGTTTCTGAGATGGGGTCTAAGCAGCCTTGGAAGGAGGCTGCTGCCTCCTGGTGCTCTTTTTGCTTTTAGAATGTGGGGTGGGAGCAGAATATTTCCTAATAAACTGAGTCTTGGTGGAATAATTACTATGAAATTTAGGGATTCGGGACACAAACAAATGTTTTAGGTCTTGTAATTTCTTCCCCTTTTTCTGGAGGGTTTTAAAGAGCTCTGCCATTTTAGCCCCATAAAGGGCATAATTGTCCAGGGGTGCATCTAGAAGTTTAGCCATTATATTATCAGGTAAGGGCTGCAGTCTTAGCCATGAATACCTTGTAAGGACAGAGGTAGAAGCTGCAAATTTGGCCAAGGCTTCCGCAACATCATAGCTGCATTTAATTGAATTTCTTGTCATTTGAGAAGACAAGGAGATGAGACTAGAAATTTGAGCCTTAGAAGGCAAGTCTGGTAGATCAACCAAAAGTTTGGAAGCCTGCATTAAAAGGGTCATACTTAGACATGTGTGTCTGGTAATTAACCGCCCTAAAGGCCAAAGTGGCAGACGTGTATACTTTCTTGCCAAAGGTTTCCATGGTCTTACTGTCCTTATCTGTAGGAAGGACAGGTGGAGGGAAGTAGTTTGGATGGTTTGTCTGCAGAGAATGCGACAGTACCAGGGTCTACAACTGGGTATTTTTTTCGATGTATGGCCCCTTCAGGGACTTTATAAAACCTGTCAGGTCTTTGCAGGGCTGGTGGTTCGGAATCAGGGTTAAAAGGAGGCTGCATTGAAGGCATCCAAAAAGGCTGGCAAGACTGGAGGGACGGCAGAAGATTAGAGAGTTTCCATCTGTAACAGCTTGTACTCTTTTAAACCTCAGACATTTCAGAGGAATCCCACTTAAAGAAGGGTGAGGTCCTCTCCTGGGAAGTCAGTTTCAGCAGAGTCCTCCTCTTGGGAAGCATACTCCAGAGGGGAAGGTATCTAGGAGGCATAAGAAAGGAAGTCCTCTGAAGAAGAGTCTGAAGAATCTTCAGCTTCAGGAGGCAGGGTATCTTCAGCCTGAGGCCTAGGACTAACATGTGGAGGGGCAACTGGAGGCGAAGCAGGCACAGAGGACCTAAGGGCCATGAAGGCATTAAATAAGTTCTGGGAGAAAGCTTGTCAATCAGGCAGGCTTTCTGGAGGGGAAGTGACATGTTCTGTCTTTTGTTTTCTTTTTACAGAAAGGGTAGGCCTGGAGGGCGTAGGGCCTACGTTCCGACTGTTCTGAAACAGTGGAAGGACCTGTCTGGACTTCCATTGTGAGCTGGGTTCCCCCTCGTCGTTCACTTCTGACTTATACAAAATCTCCATGGACATGCTTTCTGCCCTAGGTTCTGTGGCTTCCTGAGCGGTACCCGCTATACCTAACTCGGCAGTTTCCTTATGTTCCATCAGGAGAATGCTGGCCATAGGAGGAATGTTGGTGGAGGAGGTGCAGCAGTAGTTTCAGGCCTGGAGACTTTGGCCTTTTTTGGTGGGTCTACAGTTTGAACAAATGGCCCTTCCATTGCCACAGCCAGAGGTTTAGGATGCTAGTTTTCTAAATAAATGTTTAGGGCATGCACACAGCTGCAGAGTGTGTTAGGAACGAAGGCCTAAAAAATCTCACTGATTTTTGTGGTCATGGTTAGGCCCTAGGCAGAAAAGGCAGAAGTCGTGGTTGCCCTTATGAAGGATATGACGTCCGCACCTGCACATTCCTTTTCCTGGATGACATGAACCTAAACAGGCGTGCAGTGACTAAAAACAGAACACAAAAAAATGGCCTCAATGGGGGTGCTTTATCCTTAAATGTGAAGATCTGATGGCAGGAATGACAGGAAAAGCTGATGTTCGACTGGTGGCAGAGAAGTTCTGAGGAAAGGTATGTGCAGACGTCACTTTTACGGCCCATGATCCCTACGGCCGTCAAACGTCCTACGTACCTAACAGTGACTAGAAGTTTTTGTATACTGGCTGGATGTTCAGGTACCTAAGCAGAGGATAACCCAAGGGTTTTGAATACTGCAACATGAGAACAGAAGGACATCCTCTATTACAAAACCTGAGAATAAAGTCTTGTTCCTGTTCTTGCAATTCCTTTGGAGAAGAACGTATTCTCTGAAGTCTAAGAAATTGTGACTTTAGAATACTATTAATAATGTGGCATGGATGACTAGTGGCGTGCAATAATGTATTAAATGAAGCCGCCATGGTTGTGCCCTTCAACCATAAATAGCACTGATTTCCAAAATAAAAATACAAAATTTGTCAACATATGCTCTGTTAAACAAAAAGTACTGAATCCAGGACTATATAAAGAAGCCTGATTCAAACAAAATTCCAGTGACAAAAGTCTCACCCAACGGGGAATGTTAGTATGCAAGGCTGACACATCAAGCATACACAACAGCCAACCTGGTTCAATTTGCATTTCTTACACAATATTAAGAAATTCTGTTGTATCTTGAATCTGAGAACGTACATAAACCAATAATGGTTTGAGATATCTAGTCAAATAAGCAGAAAGAGTCTGTCAGTGACCCCTTATTTGTAAGAATCGGTCTTGCCAGGGGGCTTATCAAGATTCTTAAGGATTCTGGGTAACATCTAGAATGTCTGCCTGGCTGGACCTGGAACAGTCAAATGATATACTACCTGTGGGGGTGTGGCCAAGATGAGCATCAAATAGTAGCAGATTTCTTCAGCTCCACCGAGAAAATCTTTTATGACAAAAAATTATAAATTTTAAGTTATCCTAGAAAGTTTATGTTTATATTAATAGCTTTCTGATATCTAAAACTAAGATAATATAAACAAAATAATGAATTTGACAAATTTTCCTGTCACAAAGCTCTGTGGAAAATCTCTACTAATCACAACTTCTCAGAATGAGCTTTTCTAAAGGCAACAGCCAAGATACCGTCTTCAGAAAGGAACTACAATCTTTGATATCCAACATACAGGACTTGACAACTAAGATTGACACAAAAATTGACAACTACAAAGAAAAATGCAACAAGCAAATGGACTTATTACATGAAGACTTGCAACAACAAAAAGCTCAAATAAATGAAATAGACAAAACACTTAATGACATGGACAGCAGAATGCAGGAAGGTGAAAATAACACTGAATTCCTTCTCAAACAAAATACACTCCTGCAAAATAAACTGGATAATCTAGAGAATAGATCCTGAAGGAATAACCTAAGAATCTTTGGTCTGCCTGAAAATATCGAAGGAAATAATATGGTAAGCTTTCTAACTACATGGTTACTTATAATTTTACTAGACTTACCAGAAGCTTTTTCATTCTGTATAGAAAAAGCTCATAGAGCTCTATCCTCCTCTAATGTGAATAAAAAGACACCTAAATCAGTCATAGTAAGATTTCTCTCTTCATATGATAAAGAGATGGTACTAAAGACAGCGTGGGCAAAAGCCCCTATTAAAGTTAATGAAGCTGTCATTAGATTTGATAATGACTATTCCTCCATGGTCATAGCCAAAAAAAAAACTTTTTTACCATTGGCAAAAGAACTAAAGAAAGCTCTAATAAAAACATATCTTTTGCTCCCGGCTAAACTAAAGATATTCTTACCAGATGAACCAAAAACATATGAAGATTTAGAATCTGCACTGGCTTACATAAAAAAAACAAAATATTAGACAAAATAGATGAGATGGAATGGGCAACTCCCTCTATGAAAAGATTGGCACCTGAAACTACATGGAAAACTAGTGACAGAGAATGAAAAACAAATAAGGACTTAATTAATTCATCTGTTCTACCTAAAGGTGAAAATATATCTCTTATTCTTATTAAGCTCACAATAACTTTTGCTTTAATGTTAATTAAAGCAAAAAGTGAGAAGAAACTATACTGGACTTACAATAACTTTGACTAATTGCTTGAAGGTGAAGTGAAATCAAAAGGTTAGTTATATATAATTTTCTCTTGTTTATCTACTGATCTTACAAATGACACAATACTTTTTTTCCCTTTTATGTCAAAAAGCAGTTTGAATTTATTTATATATATATATATATATATATATATATTACATATACATATATATGTAGTTATCTAGGTAGTTATTTTAAAACAACTAAGAAAAATTACATCTATGGGGCTTTAATAGGCCTTTAAAAAAAACTTTATATTTACTTGTGTTCATTTAGATAGCTAAATATATTCTTTTAGTTTTGAGTTATAGACATGAATGAGTTACGATTTGCTTTACTGTTAGATACACTTGTTTTAAGAGTTAATATGCTCTATAGTTGTATTTAAATAATGGAAGGCACAACATGAAAGTAAAAGCATACTGTGATGCTTGTTAACTGGCACGTGCAATAAGCACACCAGAAACTGTTTAAAAAGTGTAGAAATCCCTGTACTTACAGTTTTCCCGCTCAAACGACTTAGACAATTTTAGATCCATTAGAGCTTGAGGAACATTGCCGCAAGGTAAGGATGCCGTTTCTGCACTCCATTAACTCAAAGGAATGTCCTGCAGCCGTAATTTGAACTTTGAACCCTGACGACGAGTAAATACAATAAGAGGACACTGGGTGCGCAAATTCAGGAAGAGAAGAGGTCGTGAAAAAGAAAATGAAGAAAAAATGGAACTTCAAGCATAAACTGCAAGTTTTAGGCTTACTAATACCTGGAAAGCTCATATAACAAAATCGGAACGTTAAATTGCATTGTTTAAACTATTTTAATGATTATTTAGCAGATTTTTACTGGGTAAACTTAAAATAAAAGGATATAAATATTGTATAGACAATGTCTGTATTACTTGAAGGTTTGTAGTAAATGAAGATAGAAGGAAAGAAATGATTTGTAGCCACACAATGTTTAAATTAAGCACTCGTTTTTTTTGAATCTTAGTTCTGGATAGTTATTGCAAATAGCTGCATAAATCCTCTGAATAGCATGAATTCATGAACACATTTGCAGTTATTAACTGTGGTTTAAAGAGGAACATATGACAGTAAATTAACAGCCTATAGCTTGTATTAAGTAAGCATAAAACTAACAATCAGATTTATGATACAGTACTACTGCATAGTACAGAAAACAAAAAATATAGTAGAAACAAGAACTACTTGTCATGTATCTATATTATGTACTTAACATTGTAAACAATTTGTCTCACTTCTCATTTAAGATGCATTACATTTATCAAGTAGAAGCAGGAACTATTTACAAGCTGCTGCCATACAAATGACTCACTTAAACTTCATGAGCTTATAAATACTTATTTATACAGTATTGTAAAACAAAGTCATATCTATACATTGTATAAATGTGTTATAACAAGCCTACATCCATAATAAGCTTAATTATACTTGCTATAATAAAATCTCCAAATTCGCAACTACATCCAAAACCTCTACTCACCACTGCCTTACCTTACAATCTCTGAACTGGCTGGAACTCTCTAACTACCTAGACTATCTCCAACTAACCACCGCTCACAAATTAATATTCCATCCAGATAAATGCCCAGCCTTAACAACCATCCTTCCACCTTACATCCCAACCAGATCTCTGAGATCTGAAAACCAACATTTAATCTCTATCCACAAACCCAAACGTCCTGCAGGCCAACTCCTTCTCTCTTTCACTGTAGGCAAAAAATGGAACTCTCTCCCTCCTTCACTTAGAACTATACCTAACTCTGAATCCTTCAAGACCCAACTTTTCTCATACCTATCTACTAAACGTAAATGTTCCTGCTTTCACCCTACATAAATTCATATAAATTTCCCCTTAGAGCACTCCATATTCCTTGCTCCACACTTCACTATAACCTCTTCTTTCTATTCCCCTAAAACAAACCTAAGCTAACATCCTCAGATCAAGCAAGTTCTCTCTCTTGACTCCAAGTATGTATATATTGTAAATATCAAGTAACCTCTGATGCTTATTTTTCAGACATTTGAAACTTATTGCTCTGAATGTAAATACCTGCAAACTTTTGTCTTAATTACATTTATAATGACAATTTATTAACTTACTGTACCTGATTGTAAGAATTCATATATGTATTTTACCTTTGCATTATGTAACCTTTTGTAATCGTGTTGCTTATGGAGCTTTTCTCCCCGGGCCTCCACTGAAAATAGGCACATTCTGGCCCAGTGGACTTCCCCGGTAATCAAACTGAAATAAATAAAATAAATAAATGATTTTAAAGGCTTAACTACTAAGGACTGAGATGGTTCTTTAAACCACAAATAAAGGGTATGCACAGATAATGGCTTATTGTTTAGAATAGATCTGATGCAATCACGACAGATAGCATATATGACAGATGACAACACAGTAAATCTTACCCTATATGCAGGTAAATATCTAGAATGTTACTACTTTCAATGACTCTTACTAATTTAAATGTGTATCTGCCCGTGGTCTGTTAATTGATATATAGAAGGCGTGTTTTAAAAATATGGTTTTAGAAATGATTTTCAGATGTATAGGTAAATATAATTATTCTATACATTAACATGAACAATATGGTAATGCAGATAGAGAAAAATGTGTTATAACAAGCCTACATGCATAATAAGCTTAATTATATAGTCAGTTTACACACATGGTTAAAGATTAATGAGAATCTAATGAAATGAAAGAGGTTCCTTGACACTGATTAAATTCAGAAAGTTTATATAGAGAACTGAAGTTTGAATATACCAAGTGAGTGCTATTACTTGTCACTTTCTAGAAGTATGTAAGGAATCTACACTGCTGAAACTATCTACAATGGTCAATACATGTATTAGTAACTTTAAATTCTATACCTAGATATATACTAATGTATGATTAGAAACTTTAGGTTGTGTTTTTCACTTATAGATGATGCTAAAGATGTGTATATATACAAATATCAGTAATGTTGACATACAGAAACTTGAAAACTGATAATTTTATATTAAAATTTTGTTAATTTAAATTCTACAAGTTCTGAACTAATAACATATACCATTTTAATGATAAGGTTTTAAAGCTGATGACTTAAATGTTAACATTAATGACTGTTTAACACAAAAAATGAAGCAAATAGAAAATATACAAACAATTACTAAATATATGAACAAGGTGGGGCTGTGGCTCTGCTGTTATGGATTGAGTGGTGACTGAGTGGCGGATGCTACTCAAGTTGGGAGTTTACAACTCCAGGTAGGGTGCGGGGATAGTTTCTAAGGTTATGCTATTAAGTTATAGTTGTACAAAAAATAAGTTATGTACTTACCATAATGTTCCATGTGAGTTTTTCATCTCGCCTTCATTCTTACTGATGGGTTCAGAGCCGATCCCTCAGCTCAGAGTTGGCCTACTACAAAACTCGAGGTCTTCAAATAGCTCGAGGCCAAATCCCCATCCCATGATGCACCTAGAATTATATCAGATCTTGTTTGCTGCGTATCACAATACCATATGTCATTCTATCACTCCCAAGAGAAGGTATAGAAGGGGTGAGCAACCAGGATGGATCCAGCATCTCGCTCATCTGAAACCCCAGGAGGTGGTAGGAGGGAAGGACGTAAGAATGAGGGTGAGGTGAACAACTCACATGGAACGTTATGGTAAGTACATAACTTATGTGAAGTTATTCTACCTCGCCGTTCATTCTTACTGATGGGTAGCATCCCAAGCACCATCAATCTTGGGTGGCTCATGGGAGTATATTTTTCAGAACAGTGGATCCAAAGGAGGCTCTGTCCCTGGAGGCCCTGTCAACCTTATAATGAGTGATAAAGGTATGAGGTTTTGACCAAGTGGCTGCTGCACAAATGTTATCAACAGGAAGTCTGGTAGAAAAGATAAGACAGAGCATGTAGAAACTGCTCTGGTTTGAGTGAGCTTTAATCTTATGCTGTAGGAGCATATTGGCAACTGAATAAACAAAAGTAATATAATCAGATGGCCATTTAGACAAAGTTGTTTTAGTCACTGGCATACTGCTCCTGAAGTCTGAAAAGGAAATAAAAAGCTGATCTGATTTCCTGAAATCTTTTGTTCTGTCCAAATAAAATCTGAGCTGTGAACATCAAGTTTATGCAGTATGTATTCTAAATTGTTGGAGTGATTGGGGAAGAAAGCTGGCAAATCAATAATTTGGTTAAGATTAGATTCAGTGCAAACCTTGGGCAAAAAAGAGAGATTTGTTCTAAGTGAGACACTGTCAGCATGGAAAATCAAGTAAGGAGGTTTAATGGATAAGGCCTGAAGCTCTGAGACACTGCGGGCAGAAGTAATAGCCACTAAAAAAATAGTCTTCCATGACAAAAATTTGAGATCACATGAGGAGGCTGGTTCAAATGGAGGAAGAATAATGTGTGAAAGCATAAAATTTAGATTCCATGGGGAATAGGGAGATTTCATAGGTGGTCTGAGATGAAAAGTCCCTTTGAGAAAGGCTTTGGATAATCTGTGACATAATATTTAATCCTTCAAATCCAAAACGAGAGTTAGAAATGGCAGCAAGTTGAACACAGACTGTGGATGCTGCAGCTCCTTGATTGAAGATTATGGTTAAGAATTCTAGTATAGAGGCCATAGGGGCTTGGGTATGGGTAAATATTGTTATAAGAGGCCCATATAGAAATATTTTTCCATTTGCTAAAGTACAGCTTCCTCGTAGAAGATTTATGAGAGGATAAGAGAATTTGCTTGATCTCATTGGCAAGGTTATGGAACCTGGCTATGATGGGAATTGGAGCAGCCAAAGTTGTCAGCTTCAGGGACTGGACTGCAGAGAGGGATGAAGTTCCCCCAACGAGTGCGTCAGAAGGTCCGGAACTGGGTCCAGAATCCAAGGGTCATCCAAAAGATGAAGTTGAAGGAAGGAGAACCAAATCTGACAAGGCCATTGAGAGGCTATAAGAATGATAGTCCTTCCGTGGAAAGGCATAGAGGTGACCCAGAGGCCAATCGTGAACAAGTGCATCCCATGGGGCTTCTTCCAGAGGGGGAATCAGAGCAAAGTAGCTTCTGCATTTTGTGTTCATGTGACTGGCAAAAAGGTTGCAGCAAGGCTGGCGCCATCTGCAGAATATGCTGTCCGCTATCTCTTTCTTGAGGGACCACTCGTGGGGCAACAAAATTGCTCTGCTCAGCTTGTCTGCTATCACGCTGGATTTCCCCGGGATGTGCATTGCTAACAAAGTGCTGGGTGGAAATCACCCACTGCCATACTCTTAGGGCCTCGCAACAAAGGAGGTATGACCTGGTTCCTCTTTGTTTGTTCAAGTACCAGACCACTGACATGTTGTCTGTCTGAATCACAATTGTACCTAGAGGAAGAGAGTCTTGAAAGTACGGCAATGCCAAAAGTACTGCTCTCATCTCTAAGACATTGATATGCAGATGTGTCTCTTGTTCGGTCCATGTGCCTTGGGCTGTTCTTCCCTGAAAATGCAACCCCCACCCTGTCTAGGAAGCGTCCGTGGTCACTGTGGCCGCTGGTGGGGGTAAAGCAAAGGGACGTCCTATCGTGACATGAAGTGAGGTCAACCACCACTGAAGATCCTTTTTGCAGGAGTTTGTGATCATTATCCGGTGAGACATGGGGAGCTCTTGTAAGACCACTGAGTGAACGACAGCCATTGCAGTAACCACATGTGCATACGACCCAGCGGTATGGACAGAATTGCTGCTGCCATCATACCGAACAATTTTAGAACTTCTGATGCTGGAGCCTTGTTTTTGGATATCAGAAAGTGGACCTACTGACGGAGTAGTAAGACTCTTTCTGCTGGAAGTCTTAGCATGGTGGTGGTGGTGTCCAGCTCTGCTCCAATAAGGACGATATGCTGCGATGGCGACAAGACAGATTTTGTCTGAGTTTATTGTAATGCCCAGCTGGCTGCAGAGAGACAGAGTGGATTCCCTGGCTTGAATGAGTTGATGCCTGGTGGTGGTGGTGAGGAGCCAATTGTCTAGGTATGGAAACACCTAGAATTCTAAACATCTCAGGTGAACCGTGACCACTGCTATGCATTTGGTGAACACTCTGGGGGCTGTAGTGAGATCAAAGGGCAGGGCTCGAAACTGGTAATGATTGGCTCCCAGCCGGAAGCGCAGATGATCCCTGGATGGTGTGGTAGTACGCATCCTGGAGATCTATCGTCCACATCCAAATCTCTTTCTCTAAGAAGGGAAATATCGACTGAAGCGTGACCATCTGAAACTTCTCTTTCTTTACAGATTTGTTTAGCCTGCTGAAGTCCTAGATAGGTCTCCAGTTCCCTGTCTTTTTTGGAACTAAAAAGAATCTTGAGTAAGTTTTGGATCCTATCTGGTTTGCTGAGACTGGTTGGATGACTCTCTTTCTTAGCAACGCTTGGACCTCTACTGTTGCTTGTTCCCTGTAACTGGGTGGAATGTCTGGGATTTTTTCTGTCGGTGGAGCGGGGTGTGGTGAATGGAATGAAGTATCCTCTGGAAATGGTACCCAGTTGTCGTTTGTTATTTTCAGCCAGTCATCTGGGTACGAAGATAAGCAACCCCCGACTGCCTCCAAAGCAGGACAGTCGGGGCCTCCTTTCAGGAGCGCTGGTAGGGCTTCCCAAAGAAGTGATTTCGTCGCCCTGGTTTTGCGGACCCCCTCTGCCACAAGGGCAGCATCTTCCATTATTCCCCACCTCCTCTGCCCCTGGAGAGGGATTCACCACGTGTGCCCTGAAAGGCTCCTTGGGCTTTTCGGAACCGCATTTTCCCACCCTTTTGACCCTTGGCATAGGGTCTGGTAGGGGTGGAAAAACAGACTCCAACGGCAGACAGAGTCTTTCCTTCTTGCTCACACCTGGTAAAAGTTTCCTTAACTTTGGGCCCGAAAGAGATGAGCCATCAAAGGGGGTATTCACAATGGATGACTTGAAGGGTTCCACGAACAAATACAAGGGCATCCAGGAGCGACTTCCAAGAGCAACTCCTGTACCTGCTGCCCTGCTCGTTCCATCAGCTGCACATGAAATAAGACGCATGGATGAGTTAACAATGGAAATGAGGATAGCAAGCTGGGAGGCAACTTTATCTGTAGCTACTGTACCCTGAAGAGCATCTCCCAGCTCTTTAAGGAGATCTCTTTGTAGTCTCGTGAAATGGGTTAAGTAGTTAAGCGGAGTGCAAAGGTCGCTGAATAAACATGCACTTCCCATATTGATCCATGATCCTGGAGTCTCTATTAGGAGGATGGATAGAAGAGGAAGCTTCTGACATTTCATTTTTGGTGGCTGCCGCCACCACCACCATGGCATCAACTGGCACACCTTTTGTCAAGGATTTATCCTGGGGGGCAGATATGAACTTATTAGGCCTCCTAGGGACAGGCTCCATAGTATCCGGAGACTCCCATGCCCTTTGTGAGACCAGCTGCATAAGCTCATCAAAGAGTGGAGACACCCAAGAGGTGGAGGGCTGAGACCTGAAAGCCTTCAAGAAAACTGAATCATCTTCAGTAGGGTTTGTGGACTGCCAGTCACCCCTCTGCCTAAGGATTTCAAGTATCTCTGCAAAAGAGACTGTGGGCTCTTCTGATTCATCCAAGTCAATATTAGATGTTAGGGACTCCTGAGGGGAGTCTAGATGCTTCCTCATACAAACCTCTCTTCCTGGGAACCTCATCAGTGGGAGCTTCTGGTGCGGTCTCGGAAGAGCAAGGGCCACCCAATGGGGGATCCTGAGGCTCTGAGTCTCTACGCTTGGCTAGGATCTGTGAAGCAGATGCAGACACAGGTGCTTTAGGGAAGGAAGTAGCCGGACCTGATGTCGAGGATGTCTTAGGAGACATAACTATCCTCATGGCATCGAAGTCACCCCTGCTCCGATGCAAGGGAACCGACAGATCTGAAGAAACCATCAATACCCCCGGCACTGGGACAGTGGGCTCCGAGCCAGAGGTAGGAGCAGAGCTCATCTGAGCCGAAGCTCTGAGAAGCAGAGTGGGAACTGACAAGTCGGTCCGACTATCCTCCCCGGGCTCGACCAGAGAGTGTCGGCTCCTAGAGTCCTCGATCAGCACTGAGGATTGTCAGAGTGAATGGAGTCAAAGACACTGGAGCAGGCGTGGACTCAGACGGTTCCACAATCAACAAGACCAACACCTCCGGCTCTGAAGGACCAGTATGGCTCGGAGGAGGAAAAGTTGTAGCTAGTATACGAGTCTTCGGCTCCAAAGCCAGTTGGGTCGGAGCCGATAAAATTACTGCAAAGGCCGGTGCCTGTAACAGCTTCTGCACCACACGATCCATATCTAGATCAGAAAGGCTAATAGAGGACCAAGATGAATGGACCAAAGGTGGTACCGGTTGTAGTAAAGGACTCTTAGGAATTTCAGATACCGGTTCCAGGACTGGGGATCGGCTCCGAAAAGATAAGACGGTCAGTTCCGCTGTCTGTGGAGCTGAAGTCGAAGATTTCTTTGATTTTTTTGTCTCAGAAGTCTTAAAAGACTTTGAGGACTTACTGGATCCATCTTGGTCATTCAAAGCTTCTTGGAAGGAGGGTTTCAACAGGCCTCTATCTATTAATTTCCTCTTTCTCTCCTGTAGGACTCTGGAGGAGAAAGAATGGCATATGGAGCAGCTATCCTGTAAATGCATAGCTCCTAAACAGTACACACAATTGACATAGCTGTCAGTCACAGACCTTTTTTGGCCACATTTAGGGCACTTCTTAAAGCCTGACTTGGGATGCTTATCTTGGTCAGCCATTACTGTATCCAACAGAGAATTACTGTCAACTATGAAAAAAAAATTCAACAGTAAGTCAACAATCAAAAGCCTTTTAGAAAATTCAGGCCAAGTCACACACACACAAAAAATATCTAAACGTTAATATGACAGAGACTCTTTTAAATGCTAAGCAGACTATACTGAAAGAAAAAGATAGCTGCTAAATAATACACTAAACTTATCTAAGTACATCAAACACACTCTAATTAAATAAATCTTATCTAAAGTCTTTTACAGACTGTGAGAAAAGGTCACTGCTAAGCACACTCTAAATAGTAATAAACTCTTTAAACTAAGCCTAAACACAAAAGGCCAACTAGAAATACAAAGCACACCAGGGAAAGGGAAATACAGTATAGCTAAATACACTAATAAGCTATAAGAGCTTTATAAAACTATCTAAAGCTACCTAAAACTATCTAGTTATTAATATAAGGAAGAAATATTCAAAATATAAGTTTTACTAGCCCGAGCTAATAAGAACCTCCGATCTGTTGCAGCGGCAAACTAGATATGAGGTAACTCTAGGTACTTCATTGGATAGAGACTTGACCTCGAGCTTTGTAGTAGGCTGACTCAGAGCTGAGGGATCAGCTCCGAACCCATCAGTAAGAATGAACGGCGAAATAGAACAACTTCACATACACTGTTTCAAGACATCCACCATCTGTAATATACATAAGGTATCAATCTTAAACAGATCCAAGATACACCATATCTATAAAACAAACCCGTACATAAATAAACAACACATATTAATGCATGGCAAAGGGAAACTAAAAATAAAGAAAATTTGAATGACCTTGAAATTAATAGAATACATATTTAATTTGTTAATCATCTAAAATGTTTTTTCTAAAAGGTATATCGATTAACATTAACGGCTTGAATAACCAATGTAAAAGAGGAAACTTGTTTAGATACTTACAATTACACAATTCTAATATAATTTTCTTACAGGAAACACATCTTTTGAAAAAAGATATATCCAAAATATACACAAATAAGTTTAGTATTTTATCTAGTTCTGAACACTTACAGAAAAAAGAGGTGTAGCCATTCTATGGAACAAAACATTACCTATTCCTAAATAATAAACACATTTCAAGATGACAAAGGGATGTTGTGTTCGGTTGTAGTGGAAATAAACAATAAAATCTTTACCTTGGTTAATGTTTATTGGATACCAGGCATAGGAATAAACACTGTTAAACAACACTTGAATCAAATTACTATCTTTGCTAAAGGAAATATTATAATGGCAGATGATTTCAAATGCATTTTAAATGAAAATGAAACTACTATTAAGGGCAAAAGAATGATATCATCTCAGGCCAAACATCCAATAGACTTTATGAATTAATTCCACCTAAATGATATAAATAATCAAGCAGATTCCAAATCATTACCCTTTTCTTTCTACTCTAACAGACATGGTTCCTATTCTAAAACAGAGTTCTTATATCCAGTCAATTAACTAATGATATAACTAAATCTAGGATCATCTCCTGTCCAATATCTGACCCTAACTCCATAGCATTTGAATTAAATATCAACTCTATATTTAATGTATAGTTCAGAAGAATTCCAGCATATATTACTCAATTAGTAGAATTTAAGGAGTTCATAATAAATGAAACAAAAAACATTATAAAATAAACAATACATCAGATATATGTTTGGGATGCCCTTAAAGCTTATCTATATGGGAAAATAATCAAATGGTATAATAAAAGAAAATCTTGGGATAAAGATTTGCAGGAGTTACAAGACAAATTAGATAATCTTAAAATTAAAAAGATAACAAACGATATAAAAGAAAAAAATTACAATATTAAATAATAAATATTTAGAAATTTAGTCACAAAACTATAAGTTTAGAAAAACACAAATTTCTTGCATTCTCAAAAAAAAACCCAGATACTTAAACAGACTTAAAAACAAAACCATAAGACTCAGCAAGCAAAATCATATTAAATAAATATATTCTCTAAAGGGAAAGGCAAATAACAGACAAGATATATTGGAAGAATTTGAGTATTTTTGCAAAATTAACAATAATTAAGTCACTATGGAATCAGACGAAAATATAAAAAGATTTATAAATAAATACACTAATAAAAATCTTAGCAAACAAGTAGAACTAATAGACAAAACTATCTCATATACAGACTTTCAGACACAAATTAACAAACTAAATAAAGCTCCAGGTAATGATGGAGATTTTTTTATTTATTATAAGACCATTTGTTTGTCCTCATGGAAAGACATTTTTACAGCCCCTCCTCTATGAATTACATTTATAGCCCCTAATGTTAAAAGAAACCACCATAAAGACCATGAAAAGATTTTACAAATGTCCCCCAATATATATGCAGACAATAGAAATATAGATACAAAACCTATTTATGAATATATATGGAAATAAGATAAAAAATATCTCAAACCTAATTAACTGAAAAAATAACTGGTGTTATAATAAATATAAACATTAAGGACAATTAAATTAATCAAAACTACAATAAATTACTCAAATAAGAGAAAAGAATAATCTTAGTGATGATGATATTACTCAATATATACATATTTTACTCAAATTCAATTTATATATTATAAAAACATATACATATAAATATGTATATATATATATAATAAATATAATATAATAAGGCATATATGGAAATATTCAAATATTAAAAGGAACCAAAAAAGGAACAAATATATCCCTTTATTATTTACCTTAATAATGGAACCATTTAATGGAACCATTTAATGAATAATTGATATAGAAAATAGAAGGATTCAGTATAAATGCACAAATAAATAAAAAAAGATCTAACTCAGATGTCTTCACACTAAATGGAAATATATCACAAATATCAATTATTACTTGCCATGGATAACTTTCAAAAATTATCAGATATCAGAAAAATAATGAAAAAACAAATTAATGAAAGACAAGCATACTTCCAAGAAAAACTAGAAGAAAAAAAAAAAAAAATAACGATTCAGATCAGTTGATTTACATATCTAGGACATTATCTAGGAATAAGATATCAAAAATATAATACTTCTATAATAAATAAATGAATAATAAACAATAATATATCTACTCAACTTAAACAAAATATTCCCAAAAAGAAAAAGAAAGAAAGACTAACAATAATTAAAATGATCATACTCCCAAAAATATTATACAACATACAGTCAATTTCATTACTCCCAACAAAACAAATAGTGAGGAAAACTAAATACTATGATGGCAAAGTTGCTATGGTACCCAAAACAAACCTAGGATAGCTCTAAAATGTCACCTAAGTAGCTGGACAAATGGAGGAATTGCCTTTCCTGACCTAGACTTGTACTTAATTTCTTCTATAACTAAGACAGTATCCTTACTAATGGACCCTACATATTTAGCTAAATGGAAAGAATATTGGGAAGTAATAGCTATGGATACATACATTAGACCTCAGAGTTATAAATTAAACACATTAAATAATCCTTTCATATGGATACTAAAAGAACTTTTTACAACATATTAAAACAAAAAGGCTACACCAAGGCAGGGAAGCAGATAGAATCCAATTTATTGTAACCGCTTTCGTCTTGGATAATACCAAGACTTCATCAGACAAAAAAGTAACAGCCACAACCCATTTTTAAATAAAGCCCCAGGTCTGACATCAATTCCTCAATTAACATTTAAAGAGAAAGGTCATTATAAAACCCATACATTACAACCCTGTTTAAAACATATACATACAAAAAACCATGTAAAACAACACATGTAAATATATACATTTTTGTAAAAAAATATGAATAAAGATATAAAAAAAGCCCTTACCAACAAAATTATCTCAATAAAGCCTTTAATTTTAAGACCAAACCAATAGAGGCAAGCTCATTTAATCCAGGCCATCCGACAGCTTTTGGAAGGACGCTCTGAAAGGTTCCGCAAACTGACACAGCCACAGCCAAGAATGTCTCCTAAGAGCCACTCCTGTTCCTGCAGCTCTGCTTGCTCCATCGGCTACGTATGAAATAAGCCTCATGGAGGAGTTGACTACTGAATTTAGAGTCGCCAGCTGGGTAGCTAGCTTGGCTGAAGCTCCCTCAGCTGTGGGATCTTGTAGGGTATCTCCAATCTCTTTTAGGAGATCCCTCTGAAGCCTAGTAAAATGAGAAAGATAGTTCAGGGATCTAAGGGAGAAGACCGCTGATGAAAACATTCACTTCCCATACCTATCCATCATACGAGAGTCTTTATTCAGTGGATGGACAGATGAGGAGGTTTCAGCTAACTCTCTCTTTGTGGCTGCTGCTACCACCATGGCATCAACTAGGACACCTTTAGTCAAGAATGGTTTGTCTTGAGGAGCTGTGATAAATGTATTATGTCTCCTCGGGACAGGATCCATGGAATCTGGAGCTGACCAAGCCTTTCGAGACACTACGGACATGAGTGGATCAAAAGGCGGAGAAACCCAGGAGGTGGAAGGTCGGGAACCAAATGCATCCAGGTATACAGACTCATCCTGGGAGGGGGCTGGGGAAGTCCAGCTACGCCTCTGCCTAAGAATCTCGAGGATGTCTGAAAAGGAAACATCTTCAGAGGGGGACCTTGGGGACCCCTCCAATTCATCCAGGTCTGTATCTGAGGTGACAAACTCAGGGGAGTGTTGGTGCTTCCTCTAGCACTTTTTCTTCCAGAAAGCCTGCTCAGAATACTCTGGGATGGTTTCGGAAGTGGGTTAACCCAATGGGGTGTCCTAGGACATAGGTTCCCTACGCTTTGGGGCTGGAGGAGGAGCAGAGGTTGGTACAGGCACCGAGGGGGACGGAGCCGATGGGACTGAAAGTGGGGCCATCTGTGGGGACAGCACTCTCTGCATGACCTCGAAAGCATCACGGTCTCGACAAAAAGAGGGCTCTGAAGAGACAGGAATCACACTCTGTGCTGAAGGCGATGGCTCCGAGGCAGATGTGGGAGCCGAGCTCAACTGAGCCGATGCTCCGAGAGGGAGAGCGGGGTTGGACAAGGGTCTGATGCCACTTCCCCCTCGGAGTCGATAAGAGTGCTTCGGTGCTCAGATACCTCGATGGAAGGAAGAACAAAGGTAATCGGAGATGAAGAGATCGGAACCGAAGGAACCACTATCGGAATGTCCATGGACTCCGGCTCCGGACTAAGCATAGTCAGAGGAGGAATCGAAATCAAAGCGGATGGAGCCGAGGCCTGTTGAGGAGGGCTTGAAAGCAATTTTGCAAGGGCCTGTGACATCAGCAACCTACTGACCACTTTCTCCACGTCCTGATCAGACAGCTTCAAGGATCGAGAGGAGTGGGAAGATGAGTGATGATTGGCTTTTCTCTGAAGTAAGGGCGATTGTGGCACCAAGTGAATCTGCTCCAATGAAGGTGACCTAGATAGTTTGTGGCTCCGAGGTAACGGGAGTTGTCGGAGTAGTCTTGTCTGTCCTAGAGGGCACCAACACACTTGGTTTGTCAAGCTCACAGGTTGGTTTCGAGCATGGAGCCGATGGCTTGACTGACTTTAAAGATTTCACTGGCTGAGATGCTTTAGCCGGAGAATCCTGTTTTAACAATCCACGGAGGATTACCTTGTTTTTCCACTCCTGCAGGACCCTTGGACTAAAGACATGACAAATAGAGCAAGTGTCCTGCAGGTGCAGAGCCCCCAAGACCTACACACAACTAGTGTACCCATCTGTCAGAGACATCTTCTGACAGCATGAGTCACACTTTTTAAACCCTGAGTTTTTAACTTTCTTGGAAATTTTGAAGTACCACAAAAAGACACACTACAATAATAAAAAATTATATTAATAAAGATCTTAAAGGAGAGCCTCTAACTTACATGACTGTCCTTAAGCAGGCTGGGGGGACTCTCTAACTTAAATGAGCTCAGGGAACAACAGAAGGCCTAGCGACTAAGGGGCGATGGCCAACACAGCACAAAAAAACACAGCACAAAAAAACACAACAAAGGACGAGATAAGGGGTTTATGACTACTCCGACAAATCTTTTAGGAGATCCCTCTGAAGCCTAGTAAAATGAGAAAGATAGTTCAGGGATCTAAGGGAGAAGGCCGCTGATGAAAACATTCACTTCCCATACCTATCCATCGTACGAGAGTCTTTATTCAGTGGATGGACAGATGAGGAGGTTTCAGCTAACTCTCTCTTTGTGGCTGCTGCTACCACCATGGCATCAACTAGGACACCTTTAGTCAAGAATGGTTTGTCTTGGGGAGCTGTGATAAATGTATTATGTCTCCTCGGGACAGGATCCATGGAATCTGGAGCTAACCAAGCCTTTCGAGACACTACGGACATGAGTGGATCAAAAGGCGGAGAAACCCAGGAGGTGGAAGGTCGGGAACCAAATGCATCCAGGTATACAGACTCATCCTGGGAGGGGGCTGGGGAAGCCCAGCTACGCCTCTGCCTAAGAATCTCGAGGATGTATCTTCAGAGGGGGACCTTGGGGACCCCTCCAATTCATCCAGGTCTGTATCTGAGGTGACAAACTCAGGGGAGTGTTGGTGCTTCCTCTAGCACTTTTTCTTCCAGAAAGCCTGCTCAGAATACTCTGGGATGGTTTCGGAAGAGGGTTAACCCAATGGGGTGTCCTAGGGCATAGGTTCCCTACGCTTTGGGGCTGGAGGAGGAGCAGAGGTTGGTACAGGCACCGAGGGGGACGGAGCCGATGGGACTGAAAGTGGGGCCATCTGTGGGGACAGCACTCTCTGCATGACCTCGAAAGCATCGCGGTCTCGACACAAAGAGGGCTCCGAAGAGACAGGAATCACACTCTGTGCTGAAGGCGATGGCTCTGAGGCAGATGTGGGAGCCGAGCTCAACTGAGCCGATGCTCCGAGAGGGAGAGCGGGGTTGGACAAGGGTCCGATGCCACTTCCCCCCTCGGAGCCGATAAGAGTGCTTCGGTGCTCAGATACCTCGATGGAAGGAAGAACAAAGGTAATCAGAGATGAAGAGATTGGAACCAAAGGAACCACTATCGGAATGTCCATGGACTCCGGCTCCGGACTAAGCATAGTCAGAGGAAGAATCGAAATCAAAGAGGATAGAGCCGAGGCCAGTTGAGGCGGGCTTGAAAGCAATTTTGCAAGGGCCTGTGACATCAGCAACCTACTGACCACTTTCTCCACGTCCTGATCAGACAGCTTCAAGGATCGAGAGGAGTGGGAAGATGAGTGATGATTGGCTTTGCTCTGAAGTAAGGGCGATTGTGGCACCAAGTGAATCGGCTCCAATGAAGGTGACCTAGATAGTTTGTGGCTCCGAGGTAACAGTTGGAGTTGTCGGAGTAGTCTTGTCTGTGCTAGAGGGCACCAACACACTTGGTTTGTCAAGCTCACAGGTCGGTTTCGAGCATGGAGCCGATGGCTTGACTGACTTCAAAGATTTCACTGGCTGAGATGCTTTAGCTGGAGAATCCTGTTTCAACAATCCACAGAGGATTACCTTGTTTTTCCACTCCTGCAGGACCCTTGGACTAAAGGCATGACAAATAGAGCAAGTGTCCTGCAGGTGCAGAGCCCCCAAGACATACACACAACTAGTGTACCCATCTGTCAGAGACATCTTCTGACAGCATGAGTCACACTTTTTAAACCCTGAGTTTTTAACTTTCTTGGAAATTTTGAAGTACCACAAAAAGACACACTACAATAATAAAAAATGATATTAATAAAGACCTTAAAGGAGAGCCTCTAACTTACACGGCTGTCCTTAAGCGGGGGGGGGGGCTCTCTAACTTAAATGAGTTCAGGGAACAACAGAAGGCCTAGCGACTAAGGGGCGATGGCCAACACAGCACAAAAAAACACAGCACAAAAAACACAACAAAGGACGAGATAAGGGGTTTACGACTAAATAAACTTACAAAGTACTATAAGTGAAAAAATATACCAATTCTTCAAGTAAATTATTTGACTTTAAATAGAGAAAAAAGTTATACTAAGCCTGAGCTAGTACTGACGCAACCTCACAGCTAAAGCGGCAAACGAGATCTGGGTAGCTGATGCTGGGCATTCTAGGATAAGGGGTAGCCTCAAGCCAGCATAGAGCTCTTAAGCTATAGATGGTGGCCGAGTTGGAGCCGTGGATCAGCTCCGAACCATCCAGCAAGAACGAAGGCGAGATTGGACAACTTAACATCATATGTTTTTCAAATGTGTGTGTGTATATACATATATATATATATATATATATATATATATATATATATATATATATATATATGGATGTCTTTTGTAAATAGTTTAGTTAAGTTGTGTTACTTATACTTTATGTACTAAATCAAAGGTTAAACTTATGTAACAATTATATGTTTATTTTGTGTATTTGTAAAATTCAATAAAACAGTTTTCAAAAAAAATGACATACCATCTCCTTGGAGATAATACCCTTCTCATATGCTGTTCACTAAAAGCTATCAATATCTTTCTTAAATACCAATATAGGATCTAAATACATCTGTTGATAGAATCGATGGTCTGAAAGTTGACTTTGAGCCTCATTAACATACATATCCCAATCCCAAATGATCACTGCTCCCTCTTTATCTGCTGTATTAATAACTCTTTGTTCTTACTCAATTTTTGTAATGCTTGCCATTACAACGATGGCAAATTATCCCAATTTCTCTGCCTGTTAGCATTAAACATAAAATCTAAATATTTCAAAAGTTGATATTGAAAGATTGCAACATCTGTATTAGGGGGAGGCATAAAAGAAGATGGTCTAAATCTAAATTTGCTGTTATCCAAATCTACAGATAATTCTTGTTCAAAACACAGTCTGAGATTTAATGTTCTACAAAAAGAAATGACATCTTGTGCAAATGTATTTTCAGATACAAAATAAGTGGGTATAAACCCCATCCCTTTATTCAAACAATTCAATTTCTGCATTTGACAATTGTACAGAAGAAATGCTGTGTACATTCTGATCAACACTTACTTCGGTACCGTGTTTCTGTTTATGTCTGCCCTTTCTAGTTCTCCTAAAGGGGGATCAATATTTCGCCTTCTTATTAACAGGAGAAAAGTGTGGGCAACTTCTGTGTCAGTAGTAGATGAAAACTCATCAGCAGAGGTCTCAGAAGAAAAATAAGATTTCTTCAGAATAGACCTCTTCCTTTTACGTTTGGAAGTCCCTGATGGTGGAATCTTAGTACCAGCAAACTGCAGATATTTTAATACTCAGACAGCTTGCCTTGAGAATAATCCTTAATATTGCACTGGAATTTTCTAATCATGTGAGTTTTCATATCTTTTTCCATCGTCCAATCTTTTGATAATAAAGAAATTTGTTCTAAATATATTTGTTGTTTGAATGGTTTAGCCAGCTCACATAGCTTAGTTATAGTGGTAAACAGACTAGACATTTAAAAAGAAATTATTTTAACAAATGGAATAGAAACCATCTGTTAGGCCTCCTGCCATTCCTGTGATAACAAATCATCCATACCTTTAACAGGTGGTTGGATGCGAACTCGAAGGCCCCTTGGAGTAATACCTCCAGCAAGATGGGCTTTAATCTCAAATGCCAAACATGCATTCTTAGCACCTTTATAGCTGTTGATAAACGCTTAAAAATATCAACACATGAAGTTACTTAACCCCTCATTATAATGATTTAAACCTCTGTCATATGTTTGATCAAAAACATGTAAATCATTCTTATCGGCCAAAAGGCCTTCCAAAAGCTGAGTCAAATCCATACGAACCACCATATAACAAACTAACAGGCACAAAATACACACTGATAATAACTGAATCACCTGTAGAACAAACCCTATTCACCTTACAGTTAAGACATCAAAAAACACTAAGTATCAAATCTAACCTAAATGCACAGTTGAAATTTTCAGCCTCTATATACACAATAAAATATCTGACACAGTGTTACTGATGTTCGTAGAAACAATCAACCTACTAACATATTAATATACAATCATTTTGCTGTAAAAAAAAAATTCAGATAAATATACATTGCTATAAATCCAAATGTCTATAAAGCTTGATGAAATCTCAATGTTTGTTGGGACAAACACCCTGCTGTAATGTCTTTTAAATTCCTTTTATTAATCAGAACAAAAGAGCTCACCATGAATTGTTCAACTACTATGTGTCTTTCGGCTTTTTCCCGGTTAGGGGTCGCCACAGCGGAACTCCGGTCCGCTAATGATTGGCAGTTGATTTTTACATGCTGAGTTGCCAGCCCTGACGCACAACCTTCAACGAAGGTACGCCCATTCATGCATTTCTCCATGCAGAAGACGCTCTAGCTGAGAATCGAACCAGACAGCATCTAACTGTGAGGCGACAATGCTACCACAGCACCACCACTGCGGATTCGAATTGTCCAACTACTAATATTCCATAATTCATAGTGAAAAACACTGTCCCAACAGCAGCCTCTTTCTCCTTATTTGACTAGATATATCAAACCATTACTGGTTTATGTACATTCTCGGATTCAAGATACAACAGAATTCCTTAATACTGTGGAAGAAATGCAAATTGAACCAGAATGGCTGTTCTCAAGAGGGCATTGTCATGATTTTGACACCAGTTATTATTTGGGACAAACCTTCCTGCATGATGGTACAGTCATTTGGGGATTCAATAACTTCTCCTAGCTTGCAGTCATCTCAAACTTAGCTAGCCAAAGCTCTTTGGTATTTCCTTTTACTTTTGAGATGTATACGCCAAACAGAAAAAGTCTCAGCACCGAACCCTGGGGGACTCCATTGGTGATTGGTCTCTTCCCCTGTTTTGATCTCCTGCATCCTGTGAGCCAAGTTGGCAATGCAGCTGGCAATGTAAGTGTTTGCTCCTACATTATTCATCTTTTGTACTACACCTGAGTAGGGGATTGTGTCAAATGGCTTGGCCAGGTCAAGGTAATGTGGTGTGAACTGTTTTACCTTCATCCATTGCTTTGGTAACAAGAGTAAAGCTTAAAATTTTACCATGATTTTGAGTTTTTCACACTTTCCTCAGGGCTGTTTTCAAACACATTTTTAGGGCCATGCATACATGTATGCATTCCTTGATTCACCTTCTTGATTGTATTGAATTATATTCCTTGTATAATACAGCATACTTGTTAGAGCGCATTTTAAATTTATTGTTTAAACATTTTTCCAGTAGGCAATGAAACAAAAATGCCATTAACCAATAATGACAAAACTGCCCTATTCAGAACATTTCCATGATAACAGTCTACTTCTACACACAATATATAAATACAGAATCACAGTAGACTGTAAGCCATAGGCATGTTGCACAGCTTCTTGAACTTATTTTCAACTGGGGGGGGGGGGGTGCAAAAGGCCAAAATCAGGGACACATTTTAAACATTGCATGTATAATTTTGGAAAGTTGCTTGCATAAAACGTTATTCACCATGCATTTCACTGCCAAGTCTTGAACCCAGAACACTGTGCACTACAGTCAGAGCAACATACCACTAAACTAAACCAGCAGTTTCTTGAAAGACAGGAAGACAAACTTAAATGGCTGTCATATCATTTAGTGAATTCAGTTCTCACTTCTCACCATAGCTCTCAACCTCTTAGCACAAAAATACAGAACAAAGCCAATAATGGGGGAATACAGCCCCAAAATAGGGACACATTTCAAATATTGCTTTTATAACCTTAGAAATATAATTTTGGAAAGCTGCTTGCATAAAACGTTATCACCATGCATTTCACTACCAAGTCTTGAACCCATCACACTGTGCACTGCAGTCAGAGCAACATACCACTAAATTAAACCAGTAGTTTCTTGAAAGACAGGAAGACAAACTTAAATGGCTATCACATCTTTTAGTGAATTGAGTTCTCACTTCTCACCATAGCTCTCAACCTCTTAGCACAAAAATACAGAACAAAGCCCAATAATGGGGGAATACAGCCCCAAAATAGGGACACATTTCAAATACTGATTTTATAACCTTAGAAAATTGCTAGAATAAAAGGTTTTGTTTTACCACTCCTGCAAACCAGAAAGAACAAAACCAAAATGTGAGGCATAAATTCACAAGTGATGGTGGCTAGGGACTTTAGGCTCTTTTTACCTGTCCCCAAAGTACAGGGTTTGAGCCGGAGTACCTCTAGCCACCAGATGTACCCTGCTGGGGGCATTTTCATACACACACACACACACACACACACACGCACACACAGACAGACACACACACACACAGACAGACACACACACACACACAGACAGGCACACACACAGACACACACACAGACACACACACACACAGACACACACACACACAGACAGACACACACACAGACAGACACACACACAGACAGACACACACACAGACAGACACACATACCACCAGTTCCCTTACGGCTCCACTCTGCAATTAGTGTACTCACTCTGATAGTCCCCGTTCCACTCTGCAATTAACTCTTGTCCCAGTCCAGACGCAGCAAACACACTCCATTCTGCAGCAGCTTATATCCCGCTCACAAATAACAGCTGGAAACAAACTCTGCAGCAGATTCTCAATATCCTGCTCGCAAACAATGTCCGGAAATACGCTGATGTCATCACGGCAAATGAAACCGCTCACAAAACCGAAAGGAGCAGAGGTGATCTGCAAAAGTGGGGGGGCCCCCTCCCCCCACACTTTATGGTTCCGGCGCCCATGCATGTTCCGCATTTTATGTGGGACAAACATCCCATTCTTTAAAATTTAGGATGTCAGAACATTTGAGTGATATTAGATGTGTTAAAACTACTAATGCTTTATATAAACATACTATGATGCATGCCTCAGCATAATTTACTTTTATTATTATTGATAGAATATGTTTGAATAAAAAAAAAAAGGTCGGATGGCATTCTTTGTTAGATCATAAAGAGAAAATGTGGATTATTAAATTGGGTGCTTTATTTGCACCTGGTCTTAATGAACATTTGCAACAACCAATAGTAACAAAGGGAGTTGTATTTAAGGTGATTGAAATGACTGATGTTGCTGCACTGATGAAGGTTTGATGCCAAAACTGGTTTTCTGTGATTATAACAATTCACCTTTGGGTGCTTTGTTTTATGTCCTTTTAATTATAAGGATATATTGATTTTTTGAAAGAATTATGTCATTTCATTAAACAGTGGAAAGCTGATTTAGAGTGCGGGACATTTGTGTTTTTGTTTGTTATTTAGTTTTTTGGCCCTGCACCTATCCATACTTGTGTAGGCGTGTATTCTCATTTGGATATTGTCAGACCCCACTCTGATGGACCTTCTGCATATCCACAAAACAAACAGCAAGAATTACGTTCTAAAGACGTAAACCTTGCCTGTGATATAAATAAGACCTGCTGGAAAGACAGGTATGTATCCCAGCGACTACCCCGTCTCTGGAACAGGCTTCCCCATTCATGTGAAGTGGAGTTCCTCCCTGACCCAATTAATGTGTAACTTGGACAATTGGATGGGGGAACAGGAAATTCATCCCTGGTTTAGCACCCATGTCTCTAACGGACATGGGCAAACTGCAAATGGTTCCATCTCTCAGGAGCCTGCTTGGAAATGTTTCATCTCTCAAGTGCTGCTTACACTTATCAAGGTTATCCAAACTTGTCAGAGATTTGGAATGCAAAGCTAGGCTTAAAAAGGCCCTTGCGGTTGTTAGCCTAGTAAACACTTATGAACCTATGTATGCCCTAGATTTTATCAGCAAGTAAACTGTAAGAGAGAAAATACCTTAGATCATGTTTATACAAATATAAAAGATGCCTATACCACATCCACAACTTGGACAGTCTGATCATCTTTCTTTGTTTCTTGTTCCCGCGCAGAAAGCCCTTATTAACAGTATTACTCCAACTAGCAGGACTGTTAAAAGTTATCCTGAGGCTATTCTTCAACTTCAGGATTGTTGTGAACACACACACATTGGAAATAATACATTGGAAATGAATTTTCAGACAGACTTGGGTACATACACTTCACCTGCGCTGTCATATATTCATTTCTGTGTGGACAATTTAATTGTCAAAAGGATTACAATTTACCCAAATGAGAAACCGTGGATGAATAGTGAAGTTAAACAGCTGCTCAGGGAAAGGGGCATAGCCTTTAAATTAATAAAGAAGCCAAACCTAATCTTAAGACAGGCATCAAGACTGCAAAACTTAAGTATAAACAACGGATTGAGGAGGATTTTGATAGTAATTCAAATTCACAGCAGATGTGCCAAGGCATCTGATTAATTATGTATTACAACATACGTCAGTTAATAACCATGTCAATTTAGCAAAGGAACTTAATGGTTTCTTGCACAGTTTGAAAAGGACAATAATCAGCCTCCGGTCAGTTTTAAGCTGACTGGAGACTTACAGCCTCTGGTCTTGCATATACAAGAGGTGTGGCGGGTAGTTAGCAATATCAACATAAGGAAAGAAGTAGGTCCTGATAATATGCAAGGACGTGTGCTCCAGGCCTGCGCTGATCAACTAGCACAGGTATTTACACATATATTTAACCTCTCTCTTTCCTTATGTGTAGTTCCCACATGCCTGAAGTCTATGACCATTGTCCCTTTTCCAAAAAACCTGGGATAACTTGTTTCAATGACTATTAACCAGTTGCTTTCACTCCTGTTATTGCAAAGTGTTTTGAATGACTGGTAATGAGTCATATCAAAGCCTCCATTCCAGCCGACCTAGATCAATATCAGTTTGCTTGTTGGTCAAACATTGACTGAGGACGCTATTTGTATGATTTTGCATGCTGCCCTCTCACACCTGGAAAATTCTAACACCTATGTTAGGATGCTTTTTGTTGATTACAGCTCAGCATTTAACACCATTGTACCCAGTCAGCTGATCAGCAAACGAAGCACTAGGACTTGCTCTCTCCATATGCAATTGGTTATTGGACTTTCTTATTAAATCGACCCCAGTCTGTCAGGTTGGGCAAGTACACATCTTCACCCTTACCTTGACTACCGGTGTGCCACAGGGCTGTGTATTAACTCCCCTCCGCTACGCACTTCTCACACAATATCCAACTCATCCATGAATCAAACATTATTGTTAAATTTGAGGATGATACGACTGTTATCAGGCTTATACTAAATAATCATGAAGTTGCACACAGGGAAGAGGTTCAGAACCTGACAGCATGGTGTGATATTAAACAACTTGGTCTTAAATACCAAAAAGACCAAGGAAGTTATTTTGGATTTCAAAACCAGGAAAAAGCTCAATCACAGTCCGATAATGATTAATGCAGAGGCTGCAGAGAGATTTTCTTGCTTTAAGTTTCCGGGAGTTACCATCGCAGAGTATTTGCCCTGGGCTGATAATACCTTTGATGTAATAGGTAAAGCACAACCCCTCTATTTTTTGAGGAAGCTAAGGAGACCCCAGAAGTTGCTGGTTAATTTCCATAGATGCACTATAGAGAGTATCTTGACTATCTGTATGACAGCCTGGTATAATTGTTGCACCAAGGCTGCTAAACAGCTTTGCAGCTCATTATAAAGACAACAGAGGTCATTATTGGCATTGAACTGCCATCACTTGAACACTTAAAACTTGCTGTGTGAGATGGGCTGAAAATATTAAGGACAGTACTCATCCTGGAAATACTTTGTTGGAGCTCCTTCCATCAGGTAGGTGCTTAAGATCAATCCATAAGTACAAACAGGCTAAGAAATAGCTTTTTTCCATCTGCCATAAATTTTTTGAACTCAGTCTCCTTAGTCTGAGATACATTTTTAATTATGTGCAATAAGTTATATTGGCAATGTGCAATAAACTAATATAATACAATACAATATATAACATACAATGTACTACATATTAATAGGTACAATAATAATTGCTGTACATTGGGCAATAATAATGTGTTCTGGTTATTTGATCATTTAACATTGTATATATTTTTTTAAATATTTGATATATTTATTATGACTATTTTATTTAAACTGTTTTTATTTTTAAATGCACCTTTGGGGTTGTCATAAAAGTAATGTGTTACACAATGACAAAGTATTTGAACTTGAAGTGGATTTGATAATTGGTGATGAAGGCCAGTAGAGTGAGGAATAATAATAAAATAATCTGTTTTATAAGCATTTTATTTAACTTGGTTTTATCTTTATTGTAAATTAGGATTAGAAAATGTTAGGAGGGTACTGGGCGAGTTGTAGACATGCAATTTGATAGTTAAAGGGGGCAAAGATTAAGACAGTTTGAGAGAGAGCCAAGGTTGGTAAACTAGAGTGGGTGCTACTACTGGAAGTAATTCTATTGATTGCTTTTCTTTTGGAGTGAATTGATGGTACTGATTTGAGAAACGTGTGGGTGGTGCTATGGAAGTATAAATGTAGAGTAAGAGGCGATGGGTGGGAATTGGGCATAGGGTAGGGGAGTCAAGTGAGCCCGAACATTAGCAAGGGTGAATGAAGTGGGTTGAAAACATGGTAAAGAGACACAGAAAATGGGTTCTGAATGTTAAAGGTGGAGCACCCATGCTGGCACAGGGAAAATGAAAAATTCAAATGAACTAGGGACAGATATGACATAGTCCACATTTGGTGGGGGGGTAGGGTGGTAATTAATGTAGCATATACAGCTTTACCAATGGATAGGGAAAACATGTAGATTAGACATATAGTCATGGCTGAAAAAGGTCTGTCAACTACAGCACTTTATCAAACTAAAATAAATAAAATAAAACAAAATAAATAGCTGCTATCTGCTAAGAGCACTAAATTGCTAACAGAGGAATTAATTGTAGTAGGAAGTTGAAGGAATTACTGAATTAATGCTATTAAACCCCAGGGGACCGTAATTTGTGCATTCATAAAAAGGAGAAATGGTATGTGCAGGACAGTCAGTACCTTAACAGACAAAGTACAACACACACACTGAAGAGTTAGGATTGATTTCTACAGTCACTGCTTACATAACAGCTGACAAACTGCAATGTGATATTCAGATGGCTCCGGATGGCATTCTTTTGTGGAAGGTTTCAGCCCCGCAAGCACTTAATGCACAGTGAAACAAACTGAAGCTCTAAATGTACACTGAAACAAGCTTGTTGGCAGACAATAGCAATAAGGCTTAAAATGATGCCTTGTAGTTAGATTTTCTCAGTATGTTCAAGACACCACAAGTGCTAAATGGTTTCATTCTTTCAACTACTCCTCCTTCATACCAGCTTTATTCAATGCATAGAAGATGGGGAGCTGAAATATATTCCAACATTCAGTGGGTACAAGGCAGAGAAAGCTGTAGTAATTCCTCTTCTAATACAGCATTTCTTAAAAATGAGGAAGGAAGATGCAGCATCCCCCAAACTCCACCTCCAAAAAACAGAAGCAGACAAAAAGAGGCAAGCAGAGACCAGAGAGAAAGCAGCACTGCTGAGGGCCAAACTAGACAAGCAGACATCAGAACATATATATATATATATATGTTTTCTTTTTAACAAGAAACATCTTTCTTAAATCATCACTTAATGACAGTCATACATTATATAAATGAAAACAAACCATACTGACATGTTTTCAACATACATCACTTATAATCTTCTACACAGTCACCGTCAGTCAAGCATTACATAACTCATTCAATTTGTGCCTTCCATTAAACCTCATTCCTCCTCCAAAACACTATTCTGCATGTATTGTCCCCACAATTCCCATTTTTTCTATGTAATTTGCTCCTGCCCTTTTCTAAAGATCCCATTTCGTTCTTTTATCTCTGTTACCTCTCCTTACTATCTCCTTTTAAAATGCTGTTACAGAAAACCTTCCAGATCTGTGTAACTTTCTTCCCTTCTAGCTTCCAGACTTCCATAGGAACACAATCTGTTCTTGGAGACTTTCCTGTAGACTGGTTATACTTAATGATTTTAAAGTCATTTACTTCTATCCTATGATTAATTGAGTCTCATTTACCTCTAACCTTGAACTATTTAATTCTTAGAAAAACATTTCCATTTGTACTTTTTCTCGATTTCCACAGGTCTCTGGTTTATACAGATTTTTAGAACATTTCTGAAATATTTCTAATACTTCTACAGAATCTCTGGTTATTTTCCTTGTTATAGGCTCCTGAAGCTTGACGACAACCCTTTATATTTTTTGTTGCCTGAGGCATTGTGCTAAAAGCTTTTGTGGTCTGGATTATCAAAAAACAGTTGTTTAACAGCAATCTTTCTAATCTCATTCATATGATCGATGTAGTCTCTTATTTTCTCTTTAGCACTCTATAGTTGTGTCTCTTCTTAATCTGTGAGATTCCCTCTATTCTACAGTATTTTAATGCTTGTCAGTCCCTTTAAAGAACTCGTTACCTCTTAATCATTTCTTTTTTTCTTTTATTTCTATCCTATCTTAAACTCCACTTTCATTTTATCCCACTCCCTAACTATACTTTCTGAAGAAATTTCTATTTTCCCCTAAGAACTGCTTAATAACTTCCACTACACATTCCTTAAATTTCTCTGTTTAGCAGACAGGTAGGGAAGAACCAGTGTCTCATTTTATCTCATTACACTGCCTTCTTATTTTAGTTATTATTAGCACATGATCTAAAAATAGTTACTGGATGCTTATCAAAATTTTCAATTAAACACACATGTTCCTGTGAAATATAATTTCTGTCTAGCCTAGCCCAGTTGCTTTACCTTGGGAAATAATATGTACATTTTCTCCAAGCTGCTACTACTGAATTCAAATTGTCCATACCAAATATTTTTATAAATTTCTTCAGAAATGTACTCTCTTTTTTTATATTTTCCCTTCTAGGCACCCCAGATACATCCTCACTGATGCAAACCAAATCCCAGTCCCCACCTGTAAATAATACTCCCTGCTAAAAGCTGATTATTTTTCCCAAAAAGTTCTTAAGCTCCATTATATCAGTTTTAGGTGGTATATAAATACATACCATTGTAATCCTCTACTCTTGCCTGTAGCCCCTTACTACAACAAATCTACCATTATCTGTTTTTTCTTCTTCTTCTATCACTACTGGAGCTCCTCTAGCAATTCATATAAGCACTCCCCTTTTTCTTTGTCCCAGATATTACATTCAATAACCATTCTGAAATCCTTTCTTTATCAAATTCACATGCTTAGTTTTTTTTCCAAATGTTTCTCCTGCACATAGCTATTTGCACTCTGCAATTTTTAATAGAATCCACTATTGTTTCATTTTTGTATATACCCATGAGATCATCCATATTCAAAGATAATATGGAAAGTGCTGACATTATGATAAGTTATTATTCCCACCTGTTACGTGTAACAGCGTTTTTTAAAAAAAAAGTCTAGTCTTACCTTTTGTGATACATTCATACTATATCAGAACCTATTTGATCAAAATGCCTGCTGTGGCAATAAATAGCTTAACTTGACTTAGGCTCTCAATCACAGACGCTCCTAAGAATTCAGCTGTTCTAACTCTGCCAAGAAACCCTTTGCTATTGGTATCTTAAGCTTTAATACAATAACCCAAAACAGTAACTATTTCAATTCATAAACCTGTTACATGGGTTAAGGGTATGTGGTACAAATACTGCACCCTAAAAGTACTGGGGATTGTGCAAACATTATGGTATTGAAGTGGCTGAAAAACACTGGAAACATGAGCCACAAAGCATCATAGAAAATGACTAAGTTTACATCACATGGGTTCACCCATTACCAACAGTTCAAAAGACAGATGCTAGAAAACCAGATGCAGTGGTCCATGAAAAGAAGACAAAAGTAGCATTGATGACTGAAATTGCCACACCCAGTGACTACAGTGTCTTGAATACAGAGGGACACAAAGTCATAAAATATCAGGATTTGCTAGCAGAAATAAGAGCAATCTGGAAGAAAGATACCCAGACAGTTCCAAGAGTAGTAGGAGCAATAGGTCTTATAAAAAGTGTTTACAATCGTATTTAGATATGTTACCAATACATGTAACCCCGTACGAATTACAGGAGGAGTCATTACTGGGCACACTGTTAGTGCTGAGAAGAGTACCTCTGGCTGACATCAAACATTACAAAAATACTGATTTCATGAACTTAAATCGTACTTTGACTTAGGAATAGGGTTCATTCCCATCATGGTATTAGAAACCCAAAAGACGAAGAAATTAAAAAAGGCAGAAAACATCATGCCAGTGTTTGATACAACAGTACAAGTATCAGTATTTTTTTACTAGAACTAGTAGATGGTATGAGCACACACTCAGAAATATATTCATATGAAATTCAGCCTCCAAAGCATTCTGATAGCAAATGTGGTGGGAACCTAACGAATGATTCATTCATCTGAAAGTTTGTGACATCCTCTGTAAATACCAGAAGACATGATCCACTGAAAACAAGTTCTGGCAATGAGTCATCATAAAATTAAACAAATGGGAGAAATACCTCATCTGAAAGTACTGGCCTGTCCACACAATGATCCCAGTGAATTCAACAGGTTTATTAGCAGACAAACTAGACTCCATCCCTGTTTTATAAAACATACAAATAATTTTCACATGCAAAACATCATTGAGAGAGTGAAACAGAGAGAGAGAGAGAAAGAAAAAGTATATTAGTTTTGTTTCTAACAGAGTCATCTTTGGACCAATTTTCCAGTTTGAAGTTCACATGTATTTACAATAAATAGTTTAAAAACGGAAAACACAGTTGAAACCAATCAGTTCAGAATGCAGTCAAAATAATTTTCCCAAGTTACTGCTTTGCAGACCTTTTACAGTCCTGGCAAAGAAAATATTTCTCAACATTCAGATGCAGTATTCCCTTATAGACAGGGGTCTAGTGCAGCAGCTGGCAAAATAATGAACAGTGCTTACAGAGACCGGACAACAACATAGCAGCTCTATTTACAGTTCCACCAACACGGATATACCAAAACATCATCTTACAAAAAAGCAAGGATAAATCCAGCTGGTGTAGCCTGTGAAGGATCTAACTCACGTCCCTCACAGCAGTACTCCTTTCATTAGCCTTACTTCCTCCTTCTGGTATATGTAACTACTTACATAGTCCTTCCAGGACTCTCTTCAGACTCAAAGGTCACAAAGTTGTTTTACGTCAGACATCATCAACCCCCCTTTTTCCAATTTTACACATGGGATCAGGTATCTTGTCAACTGCTGCCATCTCCCTTGATTCAGTGCTACTCTGCTGTCATCTTTGACAGTCATGCCTGACTAGCAAGTCTTCTCTCACGCACTATCAATCCAGCTTACCTGTTGTGACACTGGTGGAAAATGTGTGCAAAAAGAAAACAGTCCCTCCCTAAAGAAAACTGTAACCTGTCAAAGACTCCCTTCTGCCTACCTTCCACTTGAGTACTTCACCTCTCGATGGGCTGCACTACTTCTGTTTAAGGCCTAAACAGTGTAGGGTTGAAAAAAATAGTAATGTGTGTAAACTGCTCACAAACTAGTCATGTTCTGAAATGGCTCAAAAGTACTGATGTACAAAATTTAAACCCAGTAAAAATTCTACAACATTCTGTTTGTCCTGTGCTTAGATAAGAAAAGCACATCTTGTTGCAGGAAAATGGTGGTTCAAAGATAGTAAACCTATTGGCAAGCTTTGTTGCATCTGACTGATCTGTGCACTGGAAAAGGAGGCCAAACAAAACAAACATTTGCAGTGAAAGGAAAATTAAAAAAAAATGTTGGCTGGAAAGGTAGTAACTTCATAGTGTGCACAGTGGAATCTCAACAAGCTGTGAATGTCATGTTGTAACAATGAAATAAGAGGGTCTATGTTAAATCATCAAACACTTAAAAAAAGAGATAGATGATTTATCGAACCCATGTAAGCGAAAACTTACAATCTCTAACGGTTAGAACAGTGATTTTTTTCCAAGGGGAAAAAAATCGCTGTTTCACAAAACAAAAAAAAAAATTTTTTTAAACATTACATAAAGTGGGGGGCTTCACCCACCACACCGCCCCTACTTAAATATACCAACTCCGAGATTGCACTACAGTCACAAAAACTGCAAAGTACGGAAGTGGCCAAGCAATTTTTTTCCCAGGGAAAGAATTCGTTTATATGCCGTTTCGCTATTTTGCCTTTTCGTGCTTTCAAGTTCGATCAAGATGCATTCAAAAGAATGAATCTTCGATCATTTAATAGGAACCCGAATAAGACGCTGTTTACATGAAGTAGGTATCATTTTGCTTCCTGACTTAAACTGTACTTTAAGTAAGCAAACAATACTGTCTGTGAGAAATTTGGGGAATGCTCTTTGTGAAAGTAAGAGATACTTGTGCTGCCTCTGAAATACACTGTTTCACAAAAACTGTGTTTTAACTGGGAACTGTACATGGAGTAGTGCAGTCAACTGGGAAATGTATGGTGTGTGAAAGAAATCACATACAAAGTGTGAGACTTTACACAGCATTACCTGAAATTGATTTGCCTTGGTCAAGAGTAGTAATGAAACCGGAGGTATTTTTTTTCTATGAAACTACAAAAGAACTACACTGCTTGAACATCACAAGGGGTGATAAAAGTAATGGTGTCATCTGAAAGAAGGTGCAAGTTATGGTGTTTGTGCTTCAAACAATACTGTTGAATTGTGTGAAAGACTAGCTAACTAAATTATGCTACCACATGGTTCACAGAGGTATTTTAAAATTGCCTTTACTAATGAAATGCAACTTGACCTATCCAGTAGCTGGGTATAGTACATATGAAATGTCAACAGAGGTGCAGCACAAAGTTTTAAATTATTTGCACTGATAAAATTACATAACAAATCAGGTCCTGTATGTTGTGGTGTTCTGACCCAAGCAGAAGCCAACATGGTACTAAAAATTAAAGGGTTATTCTGCTGGAAAATGACGGTGCAAGCACCATGTATAACACAGCAGTGTGGCAGTGAAGAGGGTTAACTTGAAACTGAATGATGGTATTAAATAAAGTTTTGAAATGTGTACTCGTAAAAATCTGATAAAGCTAACACATACTGCAGAGTACAATTGTGACAAAGATAGTGTGCTGCTACCACAAACAAATGAGTAAATGGGTTAGCTAACTAAAGCTAGAGGACATTTTTTTTCTGAAGCTAGGTGATGTGAAAAAGCATAAGCTTATGGAAAAATTAATAAATGATATTGTTGGGCAAACAATACAAGAGGCCAGCATCAAAAGTCTACAATCCAATGTGATACAAAGCCTAATATCATGCCAACAGTCTAGGTCCTGTATACAAGCTTTTACTGTGCTGTGCATATAAATATTTCTGTCAAATAAAAACAAGTATAAAAGGTAGAAAACTCTTTATTTAACATAAGGTAAGCGTTTTCATGGATAAAACCACTTCATCAGACCATATTACAAACAGAATAAAGACACTCTCAATAAAAACTAGACATGACCCACCAATGAATGCAACTAAAACGGATTCACTTCTTAATTTGAAAAGTCCACAATCTCGACTTTCAAAATATTGAACCCAGAATGTCGAGAATGTGGACTCTCGAAATTGAGAAGAAAAAAAAAGCAAGATATTAAATGTTTTTGTAGGGGGACAAGCACCCCTGCATCACCACCCCCCTGCAACATAAATATACTTACTCCGAGATAGCAATACAGTGAGAGAACAGTAATGTTCCCATTCCACACTATATAGCGATCTCCATTACTGTTCTCTTCACTGTAGTGCGATCTCAATGTTAGGTTGCAGGGAGAGCGGAGGGCTTGCCCCCTGCAAAAACATATTTTTTGATGTCTTGTTCATTTTTATTTAATTTTTTTTTCTTCTTAATTTTGAGATTCCACAATCTCGACATTCTGGGTTTGATATTTTGAAAGTTGAGATTGTGGACTTTTGAAATTAAGAAGTGGACCCAACTACAACATATCACATGCTCAATTCCCATTTTCTTCAGTTTGGGTCTTAAAAGAAACCCTGTCATTAAATCCATCTTCCTTATCTGCTTGTAAATCAAGTATCAAAGCCAACTCCCTGTCTTCAGTTTCATTTACAATGTCACCCATTCTACCAACACCTCTTAATTTGTTAAATAACCTGAAACTTAAATGTATGTTTACTGGATGTCTGTGCAACATGTTGAGCCAACGAATTGGTTTTATTCACTTGTCTTATATCTCTGGCATGCTGTCTCATACTTTCCATTAATGTACACTTCGTTTTCCCTACATAAACTTTCTGGCACACAGAGCACTGTGCTAGATAAACTAAATGTCTAGATCTACATGTGGCCTTCACCATAAACTCATACCTCCTACCCGTTCTAGGATGAATAAAGGCATTGCTGGTATTTATCAAGCCACAAAAATTGCAGCTCATACATGGCAAGGTACCTTTCTTACCCATCTCCCTATGTTCCCTTTTCCCATAGCACAATAGCCTCTTTAAGGAGCTCTTATTCCTAAAAACAAAACCGGGACAAGAACCTACGACACTATTTACTTCTGGGTTACAATGTGCCAATTTCTCTACTACATCGCACATAATAATGGTAACCAACCGCACAATGGAATCCCAGTCATCCATTCCCACCCTGTCAACATTGCTTTGCTTGTATGGAGCGTGCATAGGCAGAAGAGGGAAAGCAGTAAGCTAGTAGGGAAAAGCCAAGGAGTGGGGCAGTGGTGGAAATGGGTGAGCAGTGATGACCATTATTTTGTATGAAAACCAAAGTATTGAACATTTTGGAGTGTAATGTGTTTTGACACAAAGGCCAAATATGTGACACTTTAAAAGTAGCATTTTCACCCCACCCCAAGGCTTCAATCCTCTCTGGTTCATTTATCTGTTCACTGGATTCTGGACTCCATGCTTCTGATGTACAGGTTTAATTTCTAGATTGAAAGGTATGCATGACATCAAGGTTCATCCCTACAAGTTTTGTGTTTATACACAAATTCTGTCAAGCACCACACTTTTCATATTTATTGTTTCGCCACTGAGTTTTGTAATTAGACGTGTGTTTTGAGATGCCTGGGCTTAGTAGGATATGAAGCACTTTAATGTCTGTCTTTTCATGTCATGATGAAGCAGGAGCCGATGACATCAAGTTAGTAGCATAGTGAGGCATTTCCTTCTTTGCATGATCTTGTGTAACTAAACCACTAAGGGACTGGTGGTCACAGACAGTTTGTCTGTAGTACTCTGGACATTTGGAAAGCAATTCAATACACAACACCCAATGCCAACATTGTAAAACATGTACAGAAAAATAAATAAATTGTACCTAAGGTACAGGGTTTGAGCCTGAACAAAGTAACACTAACCACCAGTTATCTCTAAGCAGCAATGCATTTTAAATTCCATGCAGTAGGAAAGATGCATGTACAGATGCAACTCTTAGGAAGACTGTGTTTGGATAACTGATGTTCGGATAATCAACTCTCTACTGTATTTGTACACAATGCTATACTTTTGTACTTGTTACTAGAGCATCACTCATCAAGCCTCAGATGAAAAAGGACTTTTTGCATCTCCATCAGCCAGTCCTAGTCAACAGACGGCATTAACATAGGTTCATAGGTGTGTACTAGGCTAATGGCCCTGGAGCCTTTACAAGCCTAGCCCACAGAAGTGCCCTGGCATCATGCTGCCCGACGTTAGTTCTCAGTGGCTCTATCAAGTACAGCCACTGGAGTGATCCCCAGGGTGAACTTTCTATTTCCCATCACTCATCAAGATTTCTTCTGAAGAAGGCCAGTGAGGTGCTCTGCTTGACATGTATGGGAAGACTATTCCAGAGCATGGGTAGTCTCTGGATTATGAATCTGTCCCCCCCAGCATGTTATGATGATTGTGGTAACGAGGTTGAGGTCTCTGGAGTGTGTGGTGCAGAGGGATTGGGATTTCTTTAGAAATTAGCATTTCTAACAGAGCTGGGTCAGACATGGCTTTGTAAGTCAAGCAGAGATCACCTCTTAGTAGACAATATGAGACAGAAAACAGCTGGAGTTTTTGAGACTGTCCATGTAAGGAATATGTTTAAGGCCTAGGATCCTCTTCGTGAAGTACTTTTGTGGCCTTTCCAGCTGTTGCATGTGTCTAGTGAGGTACATGCCAAATGGGGAATTATACTCGATGACTGGCCTAATGATGGAAGAGTAGAGAAAGACGATGACCTCTTTCTTCCTGGATGCAAAACCCTTGGTAATGAGATGTGACACATAGAAGGACTTTCTGACCACAGTGGCAATGTGGTGGTGGAAGGAGAGGTTGCTGTCAGCCTGTGTCCCCAGATCTCTTAGAATGCCTTCAGTGTTCAGTAGGGTCTCATCAATGTGGTAATTAGTGGAAAGTGAATTTTTCCTAAAGGGGACGATGACGCATTTTTTGGCATTACGCTTAAGGCAATGGTTTCGACACCAGTCATTGGTCTCAGTGAGGCCTTTCTGTAGGATGTTTACTTCACTTGGGGAGTTAATAATGGCTCCGAGCTTGCAGTCATATGCGAAAACACTTTCTGTTTAAGGCACTGTGGAATACACACTTGTTTTGTGTGGAGATGCACATACATACACACAGCACGTAGGCTTGAGCAAGATTAGAACCCTTACCTATCTAGTCTTACACACTACATATCATAGTATTTATCGCACGCACCATGGCTTAAGTCTAAAAGCCACCCTTGTGAAGTTTCAAACTCAGAATGCTGTGCACTAGAGTCAGAGCAACACACCACTAAGCCAAAACTGTTTAGAGTACATGTAAAGTTCTGATGGTCTTTTCTGCACGATTAGTCAACTATTGTTTTATCTACTTATAAGCCACTATATTGTATCATTATTTGTATTATCTGTACTTATTACTGGAGCATTTCTTCCTAAGCTTTTGCTAAAAATGGGTTCTCTGCAGGTCAGTCAGCAAGTCTCATTCAACAAAAATAAAAAAAATAAATAGGAGGAAATAAACTGGAAGTTTATAGCATCTTACAGCTCTGCAAAACGTCACAGCAGTGACAGAGGGTGGGAAGTGGCAACGATAGGCAGGGAGGACAGTCTCTAAGAAGGGAGAATCAACAGGGAAAGAGATGGTTTCTGAAAATCGAAATAAAATGCAAAGGTTGATGGCTGGCCTTGACTAGCAAAGGAGCTGTCAAAACAAAACAGAAAAATAAGCTACGGTTTTACCTAAACAACTCTCTTGATTTTTCTAAACAACCCGGAGTAGTGAAACAAAAATAAAAGTTATGTATTCATGATAACTATGCATCTATGTTGTCCATTTTCATTCTTCCTCAACTGATGGTTGGATCCAGCTTGGCCACATTTACCTAGACTTTTGTATCAGACTCTTGAGTTCCTTCCTTTACCCATAACACCCCAGAATCCTATAAAACCTCAGATCGAGTTTGCTGCTCCAAAGACTAACCAAAGCCAAGAAGGAAAGTCAGTAGGAAAGATAGGGGTTCAGACATGAAACCGTGGTTTCATATTCACTATCAGGTCACTCTCAGAGGAAAAGGCAGGGAGATGGAGGGCAGGAAGTTGAAGAAGAATGATAATTGACAACTCAGATGCACAGTCATGGTGTGTACATAGGTTCATAGATTAGTCCTAGGCTAACAGCCCTTCTGGGCCATTTTAAGCTTAACCAATTACCCCATGTGAGAATCAAACCCTGTATCCTTGTAACTGTAAGGTAAACACCTTAACCATTATGCCAACCTCCCACCTCATCCCACATAACATTTATATCTGATGTTGTCATTTTCATTCATTTGTTAACGGATGGGACAGAGTGCCCAGCTATGTGAATCTGAGTGGCTCTCATGGAAGGATATTCTGGTGTACTGCAGAACCAAAAGTAGCCCTGTTTCTGGAAATCAAATCCAATTTGTAATGAGCAATAAAGGTATGAGTATGGGACCAAGTGGCAACAGCACAAATGTCATCAATGGAAGATCTGGACCAAAAAGCAGAAGTAGCCATGGATCTAGTGGAATGAGCTTTAGGAGGTCTGGGCAAGGAAAGGCCTTGTTGACAGTAAATAAACAATATGCAATCTGTTAGCCACTTTGCTGAGGTAACTTTGGAAACTGGTCTTCCCAATCTATTACAGGCAAAGAAGATGAACAACTTTATCTTTTGTTCTATGGAGATAAAAATGGAGCTGTCTATGTGCATCTAAAAGATGAAGCATGTATTCACCTTTGATGGAGAAGATGGGGAAGAAAACAGGTAAATTGATAGCCTATAGTTAATGTTTGCCTCCAATGCAACTTTGGGCAAAAAGAAGGATTAATTTGTAAGGTAACCCTATGTTTATGGGAAACCAAATAAACAGATTTTGAGGAGAGTAATTGGAGTTCAGACACTCATCTTGCTAAGGTAATAGCCACTAGAAAGGCCATTTTCCAAGAAAGAAATTTGAGGTCAGACTTGGCTGATGTCTTGAAGGGCCTCGGAGTTAAACTCTGCAGTAACAGAGTTAGATCCTAGGGGTGAGTAGGGTCTTCAACTGGAGGCCTAAGGAAAAACGTGCCATTAAGGAAGGCTTTGCATAGTTCAGATGAAGCCAGAGGAGAAGCATCGTCTCCACCATGATAATTCAAGATGGTGTAGAAAAACTAGCTCCTTTTGAAATATCGATGCTAGGAAATCCATGACTGAAGGAATAGGTGAAGTAAAGGGATCCAATTCTTTTTGATGGGTCCAACAAGAAAACTTTTTTCTGTTTATTATTGTAAATCTTCCTGGTGGAGGCTTTCTGGGATGATAGTAATATGTGGTGAGCCGGGGAAGGAAAGTTTGGGCTGTCTAACCACTTCAGGAATTGGGAGAAACCATGTGGTTAATTTGAGGCCTGCAACGTTCAGGTGCACCAATCCGATGTGAAGAGAGATTACATATGGAATGGGGTCCAGTATCCAAGGTGGACATAGAAGATAACACCAAAGAAAGGGGAACCACACCTGATGAGGCCAAAAAGGGGCAATGAGGATAACCTTGCTCTTCAGCTGAAGAGCTTTCTGTAGAAATCTGGAGATTAGAGGTATGAGGGGATAAGTGTAAAGGAGACTGGACAGCCAAACGTGGACTTTGCATATTTTGGTGACTCCCCTGATGGGGGAGGGGGGGTCATGGCAAAAAACCTGCTGCACTTCTGTGGTGAGGCAAATGGATTGCAGCTGTTGACCCCAATGACAGAAAATCCTCTCCATCACTAATTGGAGGACCACTCATAAGGCATCAGAATGGACCTGCTGAGCTTTGTCTGCAAACATGCTGGACTTCACTGGAATGTGCACTGTTAAAAGAAAGCAGTTGGAGGAGATCACCCACTGCCACACTCCCATAACTTCTCGACAAAAGGGGTAGAACTAGGCTCCCCCATTTGTTGATGTACCAAACCACAGACGTGTTATCTGTTTGGATAGCAATCATCCCTGGAGGGAGGAAGTCCCAAAACGCTGGAAATACTAGGAGGACTGCCCTCATCTATAGAGCGCTGTTATGCAAACTGGTCTCTTCTAGGGACCACATGCCTTGGACCAAATGTCCCAAGAAAAGCCCCCCACTCCAAATGGGAGACGTCCATGGTCTCCATGGCTCCCTGACAAACTTTATTGGACTGTATCCACCAAAGCAGATAAATTCTGCAAACCCAAGTAAGTTATCGGAGAGGATAGAGAATGTTGAAGAACTGACCACTGAACAACCAGAGTCCACTGAAGAATGGGCATATAAAACCACGCCATTGGGACCAAGGTTATATCAGCCGCCACTGACCTAAATCCTGGAGGACCAATCTTGGTGATTGAGAAGGGTGTGAAGGAATCTGTCTCACTTGAAATCTTATAGACTACTCTCTGTTTGACGGAAGAAATGTTAGCTGACTGGTGGTGTCCAAGTGGGCACCTATAAATTCCAAGACTTGGACAGGTTGTAGATGAAATTTGGTATAGCTGATTTTGATGCCTAAAGACGGACATAGTTGGAGCAAGTAGTTCCTGGTTTTTTTGAAGAGATGCCTGGTTGGGGCAGTGAGGATTCAGTCATCTAGGTACGGAAACATTCTAAATCTGAGCAGTCTAAGGTGTGCTGCTACCACTGCCATACACTTGGTGGACAGCCTGGAGGCTGTAGTGAGACCAAAGAGCAGGCCTCTGAACAGACAGTGACTGGCCCTCTCCCAAAAGAGCAGACATCTCCTGGAGTGTGTTTATTTTGATGTGATAGTACGTGTTCTGAAGATCGAGACAGCACATCCAATCATTCTTTCATAGAAATAGCAGAATGAACTGAACCATGACCATCCTGAACTTGGAGTCTTTTACAAACTAATTGAGATTGCTGAGATCCAGAACAGATTTCAGGTCCCCTTGTCTTATCTGGCATTAAAAAGAAGCTTGAGTAAGTTCTGACTACTCTCTCTACTCTGGTGGGACTTCTTGGATGACCCTTTAGTCTAGCACTTTTGAATTTCTAAGGCTGCTAAATTCCTGTCAGCTGGGTGGAACAATGGGGAGCCTTTTCCATTTGGTTGGTGGGGTTTGCAAAAAAGGGATGACATAGCCTCTGGATATAATTTTGGCACCAAAGTGTAATTTATGACTGATGCCCAGGCTTCCAGGTGCAGAGTCAATTGTCCTCAACTGCCTCCAGAGAGCAGTTGGACAACCCTTCAGGAGCGCTGGAAGGGTTTACCTGAGAACGTATCTCAAAACCCTTGGTTTTGCAGGTCTCCTCTGCTGTGAGGGCAGCATCTTCCTTTAGCACTCCTCCCTCTATCTCTAGGGGGAAACTTCCCTTTATGAAACCTGGAAAGGACCTTGTGACTTTTGGAACCACATATTTTTACCTCCATGCTGATGCCTGCAAAAGGATCTCTGCAGGATAGAAAAATGTACTGCTACAGCAGACAATGTCATTGTTTCTTGCTCACTGTATATTTCTTTAACTGTTTGGCCAAACAAGGAAAGTCCATCAAAGGGAGTATTGCAAAATTGCATAAGCGCATCCAGGCATGTCTCCATATGGCTATGCCTGAACCCACCGCCCATGAGGCACCTTCAACTGCGTGACAGATTAACCTCATGGCCACCTTAGAGACAGACTGAAGGGTGGCCAGTTGTGAAGACAGCTGTTGGTGCACCTATACAGACATGGACCCAGAAAGAGAGAATTCTTTAATCAAATCTTTCTGCAATCTAGTGAAGTATGACAACAGCAAATGTCATTGAGGCATAAATGTACTTTCCAAACCTGTTCAATGCCCTAGACTATTTTAGGGGCATGGACAGAAGAGCTCTGTTCTGTCAGCTCTTTTTAGTGGCCACCACCACAACCGTGGCATCTACAGGAAATCCCTTACTCCAATAAGACCTGTCTTTAGGAGGGATGACAAATTTGTCAGGGTGATGAGGAATGGGCCATGCGTTACCTAGTTCCTTCCATGTCAGGCGAGACACCAGATCTATAATGTCATCAGCTGGGGGGTAACCCAAGATATAAATGGGCTAGACCCGAAGGCTTCCAGGAACACTGACTCCCTCCTGTGGAGGATCGAGAGACCATTCACCTTTCTGGCTAAGGATATTTAGAATGTCTCCAAGGGAGACATCTTCTGGTAGAGACCTTAGGAACCCATCCCCTTCATCAAAGTCATTGTCTTCTGTTAAAGATTCCTGATGGGAATCCATGTGCCTCCTTTTCTACGACCTCTTCTGGAGGATCTTGCCAGTGGGATCATCTAGAGAGGTATCAAAAGACAGCGGAAGTTCCTGAAGAGGAACTGTCTGTAAGCTTGAAAGGTACCGGCTGTCCCAGCAGGATAGGCTCAGAACTCTGACCTGATAGTGACAGAGGGATAGGATCTAAAGAAATAAGAGTAGACCAGACTCTCAGATGAGAGATAGCCCTCTCCACCACCTCAAAGGCAGAAGGCCTAGGAGAAGATGTTGCCAGCTGCACCAGAATCGAAGCTGTAGACGCTGCAGAGCCTTGACTCTGTACAAGCTCCTGCTATGAGGGAAGAGTCAGACCCAAGCTGTCCAGCACCAATAACCCATCTTCCTGGATCTAGCACCAAAGCTTCAGCTCAGAGACTCATCCTGCACTAGGGTGATTAGCGCCGAATTGGTCAGGGACACAGTTGGAGTCGAAGACCTAGCTGTCTTCGGATCAGACAAACTGACTCTCAGGATTCTCGGATTTGAGAGCTCCGAAATTGTTGAGGAAATCGGAAAAGAAGAAATAAGTGGATGAGAAAGGTTGGAGGCTCACAGAGCTGATGGGGGATGGAGCCACTAATACCCCTATCTGAATCTAAACCCTGAGAAACTTCATCTTCCTATCCATACCTGTATCAGATAGGTTCCAGGAGGACCTGACAGAGGACGACGTGGATGGGGGAATGCAACATTCTCTTTGGCGTTTCCTGTAGAAATAGTGAATTGAACAGTGGGGAAATGGGCAGCAGAGAAAAATGAAGGGATCTGGCTCTATAAGATTTAAGTGTCCCTACGGTCGAGTCAGATCTGATCTTCTCACAATTTTGACTGGCGGCTCCGAGGCCGGAGCAGGTTTCAGAGAATGGTTGGAAAACCTTTTTCTGTACTCCCTGGACTCAGAGGAAAACTTTTGTTTCTTGGTGGGGGGTTTGAGCCCTGGAAACAGATGCAGCAACTTTTTTTCAAAACTAACTTATTGCGGCAATCACTCAGGGTCTTAATGTTAAACCCAGCACAAATGAAGGATGGAGTTTCAAGATGGGATGCTCCCACAGTACACACACTCCCTGTGAGCATCAGAATTGGGTATCTTATGCCATAGGAAGCACACTTTTTAAAACTTGTAGGTTTTTTAGCCATGATAAGAGGAGGAAAAACAGAGAAATAAGAAAAGATTTTTTTTAAAGAAAAAAATCAAAGAAAAAGAAGCAATGACAATGGCATCCAAGCAATACCCTATGAGAGGGTAGGAAAAACAGAGAAAGAAAGGAAAGAAGTACCAACAATGGTATCAACAAGTACCCTAAAAAAATAAATAAATAAAATAAAGTAAGAAAAGAAAAGGGCGACTAATGCTAGAATCCCAACACACTAAAATGGAGGAAGGATGAGAGAGAAACAATGACATTAAAAAGAATAAGTAATAAATTTATCAAATCAGACTCACAAATCACAGAGGAAACATCCTATAAGCTCGAGAGAGTGGGATCCACATCTTAAGTGAAGAAGCAAGATCTGGATTACTACAGGGTTCTGGGGCATTATGGGCAAAGGGAGAAGCTTGAAAGTTGGATCCGAAAGTCTTAGTAAAATTGCCCCTAGCTGGAGAGACCCATCAGCTGAAAAATAAATGAAAATGACATCAGATCAGTAAATTAGACCATCTAAATCAAAGTGATATAAAAAGTATAAACAAACAAGTAGCTATGTTAAAAGAGAATATATGTAACTATGAGAGACAAAAAGTTTGTGTTCTATAAAGAAACAGAATTAAAAATTTAAAAAAGATGTGGACAGTATGAAATAGATACACAGTCACAGTAGCTTAAAAAAACTCCATTGCAGGATAGTTAGACAAGACTGTGTATAAACTGGGAAAACAGCAAAGTGAACTGGTGCAAGTACTTGAATTTACTATATTACACTGAGTAATGGAGCTTGGCTTAGGCAAAATATGTCACCATAGAGTTGAGACGGATTTTATAATTTAACCCGCACAGAAGTAATGCACAACCCATGTCCAGAATTCAGACAAGACTCCTACTAAAAAAAAAAAATGCAGACTTGCACAATCTTCTTACGAGTGTGAGGTGCTATGAAAGCTACTACAGGCAAAGCAGAAATTAAATCACCTAGAGCGAGGAGAAGGGAATAAGCACAGCTGAAAAATATACCATCCAAAGTTAAGAGATGTGTTTTCTTTATCCAGAATGGTGAGTACACATAGGATGTTATTTCAGTCCAGTGGGATACAACAATAATACAAGGCAAGGGAAAATGGAAGGGTGCTGACCTCAGAAGTTCTGAGAACAAAGGAAGAAGAAAAACTACCATAAAAGGTACAGTCTGCGTTTAAGTACAGGATCACAACTTCTCAAACTCTCAGAGATGCAGTATAAGAAAAAACAAACTATAATTTGAATCATTCAGTAACTTGCAGGGGAACATCAAGATGACCTTGTAGCTACAAAAAATGTCTTTTCTGATGTGTGTGAATTGAGGAACCAAGCTTCATATGTTGTTTGAGTCCCTCTCCTCATACTGCAAACTGTGTGCTAGTCAAAAGGTCAACCTTCCTCAGGCTTCTAGATTACAATATGGGAAATGGTTCACTGTATTTTTACCGAGTAAAAAGAGTTAACTCTCTAGATGGCTGTACTGAATGACAAAGTATATGCTTCATTTTTCGCAAAAGGCTACTGACAAATGTGGAGATACTGATCTGTGTAGATATAGTTAGTTCCTGCAGTGGCGCAGATGTACAGGTAGACACTACCAAGGCCAAGGGGTACGGCCATATAGAACCACCCTCACTGCTCACATCCTAGATAATGTAAGTTTTCAGGCAGGGGGACAATACACTGTAAAATTATCTACCTAGGGACAAGTAAGAGTGGTCATGATATGGCCCCAGTCTTGAGGGGTAATTGACTTCCATGGGCAAGGGGATGAGAATATGTACCAACTCAGGAGTGGACCAGTGGGACCAGGTGTGAGCAGCCTATTCTGGATGGCTCACCCTATACTGTACTGGGTGCGTCGCTAATATGGGGGGGTAGAACAGGAAGACTCTTAGGAATGAAAAGCTTGGTCCAGAAGCACAGGAACAAAAAGTATATAGGAAAAAAGCAAGGAAAGGTTGTACCTTGAGAGGTAAAATAAAAAATAGCGCATGGATTTCACTAAGGACTCATGTATGCCACAACACTTGAGACTTATAGTGCACTACAAGAATTAAAAATATATATATATATATTCACATACATACACACACACGTAGGTATACAAGTAATAGTATTTTTTTTTTTTTTACTTCTGTGACTTATGTGACTGCACATTATTTTCTTTTGTTGCTTACAGGACTAGATACAGTCTGGAAAAATCTGTTAACACAAACATTTGCTTACCAGTGCTGCCTGCAGTGTACTCAATTCACTTGTTTAATCAATGCACAAAACTGCTAATTACAAAAGGTTTCAATGTACAGTATGTTCACATCTTTCATAAATCATTTTTCCTGAGCAACAGACACAAATGGTAGTAATGATGTGGCATTTTCTTATTACTAAAATCAGTAACATAATCAATGTAATCTGTATCTCACTCAAGTGCAACAGTGCTGAAAGTCATATTGATTCCTCAGTTTTTGTAGCCATTCCAACTTCTCTGACTTTCTTCTAGTAAAAAAGCAATTACAGCTCAGGTCTGACAACAGACAGCTCGAACACCACCATACTGTGCAATTGCATACAATTAAATAAGACTTTTTGAACTCCCCAAGCAAATCTAGTTGTCCCATAGGAGTCTTCAAAAGCAGGCATAACAACTCTGTTTTCTGACAAAATCCAGCCAAAAGCGACTTTTGTATACTTCATGTCAGTATACAATTATAAAAAAAAAATTAAAATAGGTTATACCAATACAAACTGACCACTTCTAGACTAATCCAAAACTTTGAAGAACTACTAAACAAAGGGAAGGAATAAACATAAAAAGGAAATATATTCCAACCACCACAAAGTACAGTTGTGTACCTACCATAAATGTAGATGTTCGAGTGCATTCACTGTTGCAGTCATTACACTGGGGTTATCCTGCTGGCAGGCTACCCGCAGTCGGCCTGAATTCCAAAGTCCTGGTCCGGCGTCGGTTGTTGTCACCTCTTCCCTGATGTCAGTGCACCCAGGGGTATATAAGATTCAGCCAACACCATTTTCTTCAGGTTTTCTTGCCCGAGATGTCAGGTGCCCCCAAAAGGGTAGGCTAAAAAAAACATTGCTTATAAAAAGCATGCAGTAAAATAAACATTACCTTCATCTACAAGCAAATACACCACACAGGTTGTATAGAATAGAGAAGTACAGATAAGTCCCAGCAAAGAAAGTGTGATGGTGGGTGGGTAACCTGGACTGCAACAGTGAATACAGTCGCACATCTACATTTATGGTAGGTACACAACTGTACTATGTTCATCGTGTTTCACTGTTGCAGTCATTACACTTGGGTTGAATCCCAAAGATGAGGTTGGGCGGCTGGGTCTAAATAGAATTAGGAGAGGCTATGAGGCCCTGCAGAACTGCAGTGGCAAAGCCTGCTCTGGATTTAGAGTAAAGAGGTAAGTGGTAGTGCTTAGTAAAAGTGTGCACTGATGTCCAAGTTGCAGCCTCCAAAATATCCTTGGTTGGTACTCCTGTGAGGAAGGCTGCTGCCCTGGTAGAATGTGGTCTAATGCCCTTAGGCATTGATTTGCCATGTTGTGAATTGCAGAAATGAATGCAGTGTCCTATCCATTTTGAAATAGTCTGCTTTGAGATAGCCTTTCCTTATGATCCTGCAGCATATGCCACTAAAAGTTGCTTAGTCTTTCTGAAAAGCTTTAGTTTTGTCTAAGTAGAAGCGTAGCTGTCTGTGTATGTCCAAAGAATGCAGAAGTCTCTCCCCTTTATTCTGTGGGTTTGGGTAAAAAGTAGGCAAATGAATGGTTTGATTAAGAGCCACACTGGACACTACCTTAGGCATAAATGTTGGGTTTGTCCTTAGGGAAACTCTGTCCGGATGGAAGATAATAAAAGGTTCCACAGCCATTAATGGCTGTAACTCTGAGACTCTTCTTGCAGAAGTTATTGCTAGGAGCAGAGCTGTTTTCCATGATAAGAATTTTATCTCAGCTGTATTGGCTGGCTCAAAAGGAGGCAGTGTGAGTTTTTCCAAGAAAAAATTGAGGTCCCATGCAGGTATTGGTGCTCTCCTTGGAGGTCTTATGTTTTTGGCCCCCCTGAAGTACTGCCTAAGCAATGGATGTGAAAAAATAGGTGGGTCCGTATTGTAATGAGCTGAAATGGCAGAGGCGTGGATCTTAATTGATGAGAAGGATAAGCCTTTGTCCAGCATCTCAGTTAGATATTGTAAAATCTGAGGAATATTTGGAACAAGCGTGTCAATTCCTTGTGCCTGGTTCCAAGCACAGAATCTCTTCCATTTTTCTGCATAAGATTTTCTGGTGCTGGGCATCCTGGCCTCCAAAATAACATCCACAACCGCTTTAGAGAGAGGTGTATTCTGAATGGTTGCACTATCCACCATGCAGCTAGATTTAGGGTTCTGAGTTGGCTGTGCAGGATCTGATTGTTTTGTTGGGTCAGTAAATGAGGAATTTGAGGCAATGTCCAGGCTGGGCCTTGAGACAAGCTCCTTAGGATTGGGTACCTGTGTTGCCACGGCCAATCCGGAGCAATCAGTATCATTTGTGGCTTCTCTTGTCTGACCTTTAGGAGTACTTTGGGGAGGAGAGGCAGTGGAGGAAAGGCATATACTGTAAGGTTGTTCCAGCTGAATGACAAAGCATCCACTTTCCATGCTTGTTTGTGATAAGTCCTTGTGCAGAATCTCTGAAGTTGGCAGTTGTGAGGGAAGGCAAAAAGATCTATGTCTGGGCATCCCCATTTCCTTATCATCATGTTGAAGATTTGTGGATCTAGTTTCCACTCATGAGGATCCATGAGGTTTCTGCTTAGTTAGTCTGCCAGAGCATTTGTTTTTCCTGGCAGGAATTGTGCTTGCAGGTCTACTTGGTAAGTCAATGCTGTGTTCCACAAAATCATGGCTGGTCTGCAGAGGGGGTAGGAATATGTGCCCCCCTGCTTGTTTATGTACCACATGACTGTGGTGTTGTCCGTCTTTATCAGCAGCTGTCCTGGATGAAGTAGGTCCTTGAAGGCTGTCAGGGCATTTTGTACAGCTAGCATCTCTTTTTGATTGATGTGAAGATGCCTTTGGCTTGCAGGCCATGTGCCCTGAATACATTTTCCTGCCATGTGGGCCCCCCAGGCATAATCTGATGCATCTGTTATTAGTGTTTGCCTGGCTGTGGGTAAAGTGAATGGCTGTCCATTGTTGTGGTGACAGGCCTGTGCCCACCATTGAAACTCCTGTTGCAGGCAGGGAATGAGTGAAATTAATGATTCCAGGCTGTGGCAATGTTGAGTCCAGACACTTTTTAGATACCATTGTAGTTTCCTCATATGCAGTATTGCATATGGAATTAGCAGAATGCAGGATGCCATGTAGCCCAGAGCCTACAGAATTTTTCTTGCAGATAACTGGGTCCTTGTTGCCATGCTTTCGGAAGTAAGAAGTCAGTTGCCTTTGTCTGGCGTAAGATAAGTCATCTGGGCAGTTGTATTTAAGCTTGCACCCAGGAATATTATCTCTTGAGAGGGTACTAGTTTTGATTTATTTTCGTTTACTGTGTACCCTAGGCAAATTAGTAATCTTTTTACAAATGCCAGATGCTTTAGTAGAATGTCTTTGGTCTCTGTTTGAATAACGCAGTCGTCCAAGTAGGGATATATTTGAATTCCTCTTTGTCTGCAAAATGCAATTACTGGTGTGCCAGGCATTTTGTGAAGACCCTGGGTGCAATAGATAAGCCAAAGGGCAGTGCAGAGAATTGGTAGTGCATTGAGACAGCTATGAATCTGAGGTATCTTCTGCAAGATTGTCTGATTGGGACATGCAGGTATGCCTCTTTGAGGTCCAAAGTTACAAGCCAAGCCTTCTTGCCCAGCATGGGCAGAAGCTGCTGCAGTCTCAACATTTTGAACTTTGGAACGTCCAGAAAAGTATTTAGAATAGACAGGTCCAGAATTGGTCTCCATGCTTTGTCCTTTCTTGGTACTAAGAAAAGTCTTGAGTAAAATCCTTGTCCCTGCTCTTGTTGTGGCACTGGCTGAATAGCCCTCATGTCCATGAGAGATGAAACTTGTTTTTGTGCCTCTGCCCATTGATTGTGTGGCAGGTCTGGCATACCTTTTGCCTTTGGAAGGGTGTGAAAGTGGAACCTGTAACCCTGACAGACTATATTTAAGACCCATTTGTCCTGGGTGATCATGTGCCAATTTTGTGAAAAAAGTGCTAGCTTTCCCCCTAAGGGTGCTGCCAAAAGATAAATGCTTGGCATTGGCAGAGGGAAATCATTGGAATTGTTTCCTATATGGCTGTGATTTGTCTTCTCCGCTATTGGAGGTAGAAGCACCCCATTGCTTGGGCCTGTATGAGCCATGGGGCTGTTGTCTGCCTCTAGGGCATCTGTATCTGCCTCTTTGTGGCCTGTCTGACACAGGAAAGGACCAATTCTTAGAAGGCCAGTTCCTGCTAAATCTGGGTGGCTGTTGTACCTGTAAGAAATCCTTTACTGTCTGCATAGATTTAGCTTTATCCTTCTTTTTTTTCAATACCTCTTCTGCCTTAACACCAAACAAAGTATCATGCTGTAATGGAGCATCCAATAATTTTGTTTTAACATGATCAGGCAGAGTCTGTTCCTTTAACCAAGCATGCCTTCTAATGACAGAACCTGTAACAGCGGCCCTGCAAGAGGTCTCCAGTGTATCATAACCACATTGCAAAGTATGCCTTCCCACTTTTTCAGCTGCATGCAATAAATCCTGCATTTCCTTGTTCTCAGAACATTCAGAATTTGTCAGCATTTTCTGTTTTAGCAGAGACATTAAGTATTGCTGACATTTAAGCATATGAAACTGACAATTTGAAGCCCTTACAGCCAAGGTAGCAGAAGTGTAAACTTTTTCCCCCCATCTGTCCAGTGCCCTTGAATCTCTATCTGAGGGGACATGTTTTTTTGCAGTAGAGGCCTTGCCCCCTTTGGGACCCTGAGATATAGTTTCTGGGTCAGCAGCAGGGTTTTTATATAGAAATTTATGAGAATCTGGAACTCTGTAGTATCTGTCTGGCTTAACAGGTGCAGGAGGTAAAGAGTCGGGAGACGGTCCGGACTCTGAAAATACATCATCTACAATGTCTAGAACAGGTGGAATAGCAAGAGGTCTGTGCTGAGGTAGTAAAAGAAAGTCTCTGAGCCTTTTCTTAGATTCTGAGTAATCTTGGCTCTCCCAGTGGAAATGCTCCCTCATGGTATGCAGGGTTTCCCCAAAGGAATAATCCTCAGGAAGAGAAGCTGAAGGAATAGATTCTTCGGCATCAGAATCCTCATAGGGAGGAAAAGAGTATCTCTGTTCTGAAGAGGAGTCAGAGGAAATGGAAACCTGATCAGAGGAATCATATTCAGTGTCTTGCCTAGGCCTCTTATCAGGAGGGGGATGGGAACCACTGATCAAAGTAATTAGGTCTTCGGCCATTTTGAGCATCTGTTTCTCAGGCATGGAAGTCTATCCTGGAGAATGCTGTACTTGTTTCCTTGTTTTTAAAGCTGTTTTAGTCTTTGTTTTGGATGCTGAAGTTGGCTTGACAAAGCTGTGTAGGTCTGAAAACACCCTCAGAAGCCGATGCCTGCTCAGCGGCTCCGGACCCATCTGAGGGATTAGTTTCCGAAGGCCCAATATCTTGAGTATCCAGAGGCCTAGCTGTCTCCACGTAGGAGTCTGAGGCGGCCTGTGGCTCTGATGTAGCGGGTGTCAGGAACTGCAAAAGCGCCTCACTGAGAACCGGCAAACCGGCAACTGGCCTAGAAGAGGCTTTGTCGTCAGTTTTGGATCTCGGATGCTTGTCCTTTTCTTTACCAATGCACTTTTTATGAACTCCGGTCGTCGGCTGTTCCAATGGCATTATATAGTTAAACCTTCGGCCAAAGTAATGAAAAGCAAAATCGTTCCGACGCTTAATAATGCGTTGGTTAAATCTTGCACAAAACCGACAACTAGCAACGTCGTGATCAGGGCCTAGGCAAGGAATACAGTTAAGAATGAAAATCCTTATGAGGTATTTGCTTCCCCCAAGAAATACAATTGTTAACTTTTTCTGACATCAGTCTGGAGCAAGAAAAAAGTTTCCCCAACGGGGTACTTGGCTTTATTGAAGACTTCGGATCTGAAATTCAATTTCGAAAATCTCAGGAGTTGGCTGACTGGCACTTGCGAACTGCTTTTGCTTCGGGCACCGCGCGGCAAGAAAGACTGAAGAAAATGGTGTTGGCTGCATCTTATATACCCCTGGCGCACTGACGTCAGGGAAGAGGCGATAACAACCGACGCCAGACCAGGACTTTGGAATTCAGGCCGACTGCGGGTAGCCTGCCAGCAGGATAACCCAAGTGTAATGACTGCAACAGTGAAACACAATGAACATCTGTGATACGACTTATTTTAAAGCAAATTTATAAAACAAATAATAAAAACACAGGTAAGCACTTTCACTGTGCAAAAAATGCTTCTTCAGACCATATGAAACCAAATACATCCATTCAAGAATTTAAACGACAAAGAACCAACCAATTACATAAAACAGGTATACATCATACAGCAGTTAAAAATCACATATTTTATCCAATGACTTTCTTCTTTCATTCATTGAAAACATCCAAACATTGTAAAAAATACATTGCCACTGAAAGTATACAACCAATCAAGTTAAGATTCTAATGCCACAAGCTGCTGACTGACCAATCAAAAATCTAAGAAAGGAACACACCCCCTACTACATAACATTTCAATGTAATAGAGGGCGTGACTGAGACTGGTTTTAAGACAACATATACATTTAAGCATAGAGACACACATGCCTGTAACATCAAAATCCACTTTAACCCACATTTCTGTTTTATTCTTAAAATCCCCTCCCCTCAAATTTTCAGAAACCAGCTCTAACACTAAAAACTTAAATGAATGTCTAGTTCCACATTTTTGTACATGTCGAGCTAATCCACTGGTAGTCAATGTTTTTAATATCATTAACATGCTTGAGAATCCTATCTTTGACCATGCAATTAGGTTTACCAATATAAAAGGCACTACATCTGTACAGCTAGTATAATAGAGAAGATCCTTACTCTTACAATCAGCATAAAAGTCAAATTCTACCTTTTGTCTAGAGGTGGGAAGTAAAATATACATACAAGTCAAGAAAAAGTAACATGCTCTACATGAACGACAACTAAAGATACCAATACAATCTGACATAACTAAATTTGAATATTTATAGTTCCTACAACATAACTGACATTACAAAGATAAATTATTTCTAAAACAAAAATTTGGTGTTTCATCTATTACCTTCTTGAGTTCCACATTAGCCATCAACAATGGCTAATTATTTTTCACTATGTCACAAATATTGACATCACTGGAGTAAGTTAATAAAAATCCAGGAAACGCTGGATCTGAAGTTGTCTTCAATTGGTCTTCAACCTGTGGGACACGGATCTGGGACAGATCCGACTCAGCCGCATTTATCCAGCATCGGATCCGAGCTCTAAGCTCCTCCCCTACCCATAATGCCCCCCCCCCCCCGTCTCCTTCCTCCCTTCAGATCTCGTTTGCCACGCTCGTGTAAGCATCGTGATCTGCTGCTCCAGACTATTTTGGGTAAGTGTGTTCAGTTACTGTGTTAGATTTTTTTTCTATCAATCAGGTTATCAGCCTCCCTGTCTTCTTTCCAAACTTTCAGAATAATGGACAGTATAAGTTGCACCTGCTGGATGTTCATAGACAGTTACATTTTTACTTACACAGGACAAAGGCCTTTTGCAAGTCGGATCAACTTTTTGTTTCCTACTCTTACGCTCTTTCTAGGGAAACCTGTATCTAAGGTCACTATTGCTCGTTGGATTTCTCAGTGTATTCTTTTGGCATATTCAACTAAAGGTTTGTCTCTGCCAGGTCAAGTTAAGGCACATTCTATAAAGTCTATGGCTACTTCAGCTGCCCTTTGGTCCAGAGTTTCCTCAGTTGACATTTGCTCTGCGGCTAACTGGGCATCTTCGCATACTTTTATCTCCCATTACAAGTTGGACCTTCTCTCCAGAAGCAGGGCATCCTTTGACTCTGCTGTGTTACAGAATATCCTTCCATGAGAGCCTCCCAGGTGTTTGGTAGCTGGGGACTCTGTCCGACAGGTTGAAGACCAAATGAAGACAGCAACTTCATATAAAGAAGTTAAGTACTCATTATAACGTTCCATCTGAGTTGCTGCTCTTCATTTGTCTTCAACCGTCCCTCCCTCCTTCCCCCCTGCCTTATATGGGCTGTGTGGTGGTCTGCCTGGAAAAGACATGGCTCTTCTCCTGGCATAAATGGTCATTTCATGTAATATTTTCTGGGTTATTGTACCAAGGGATAAAACATTGTGTCAGGCTGGGTTGCTAGGGTGTGCATTAAACTCGATCTGAAGGGAGGAAGGAGACAGAGGGCATTATGCGTAGGGGAGGAGCTTGGATCCAATGCTGGAGAAATACGGCCGTGTCGGATCCATCCCGGATCCTTGTCTCACAGGCTGAAGACAAATGAAGAACAACAACTCAGATGGAACAATTTTGAAAGGAGTGGATTTTAAGAATGTAGTAGGGGTGTGCTCCTTTCTTAGATTTTTGATTGATCAATCAGTAACCTGTGACAAGAATCTTACCTTGATTGGTCGTTCACATTTCCAGTAACCTGTGACAAGAATCTTACCTTGATTGATTGTACACATTTTTAGTGAAAAGAATGTATTTTTATAATTTTAGATAATTTTTTATGAATGAAAAAGAAAGTAATTGGACAAAATAATAAGTGATTTTAACTACTGTATGATGTATATGACTTTTTTTAATTGGCTGGTTCTTTATTTAAATTTATTAGGTTTTATATGGTCTGAAGAACTGTTTTTTACACTGTGAAAGCACTTACCCACGTTTTATTATTTGTTTTATAAATTTGCTTTATAACTAAAAGGTTCGTATTGCAGTTGTGGTGGTAATACATTTTCTTCTTTTACACTTCTAGATTAAGTGATAGCAAATGAGTGCTCTTGTTTGGAAACTTATTTTTATACCAAATTTAAAGTGAAAATCTCCACATTAAACTAAGATCACTTACTGTTTTGCAAACACCTCAGCAATTTAAACACAATGCTCTTTTGCTCTTAAGTCAGTGAAAGGAGATCATTTATTCTCAAATTCAGATTTGTATTTCAACACAAGTTGCAGTTCTCTAGATTACAGAAATATACTGCTATCTGGAAAAAGGGGACCTCATCTTCCACAAATTTTTAATATTCTGAAGATCAAAACACTTCAATGTTTCAATTAAACTAACGTAGGAATGAAAATGTCAAGACTTGTTTAAAGTTAATAACAGCAAATGAAAAAATATACAATTCTGGGCCATAGGTTCACAGCTTTGGTAAATAATCTCAAAGGCTCCTGGCCACTGAGGAGTTCAATGGCCCAGATTCCATGCCAGAATTTATAGGTGCTCATGTAGTCATCCAGTTCCTTTTTTGAGATATGAAGTTGTCATATTTTACTGTATGGATGCTAGATATTTTAGAGAGGCTGAATATCCTCTTGTGTTCAGGTGACCATGGAGGAATTCTAAGCAAATGGCTTCAAGCAGTAAGGTCAGACAATTCACTCTTATAGAGCAGAATCTCAGAAATGCCTGCTTTTCACAAATGTATTCCAGTCAGTTACTTACATGGTTGTATGCTCACCAGTCCCTGCTTCTACTAGCCATGGACAGATATTAGTAAAAACAAACTGGATAAACTGCTTGTATAATGTCATGCCTCACAGTCCTTTAACTGGCATTAAACTACTGAATCTAACTTAAGCTACAAGAGTGTGAAAACATGTGTATGTAAGACAGTGGAGTGCTACAACACACACTTTATAAATTCTAAGTTGGAATACAGTGTTCTAAAAGCCATTTTACATCTTTTCATAAATGCTGACAAGTACTGCTCTTTTTCCATTACAATATTTTTTAAATGGTTTACCGACAAGCAGTCAAAACATATTCTGACGCGCCATTTTCCAAACACTTCTGTGAGAATCCTTGCAACATGAAATATTCAAAATCTAGTGTGCCAAACAACCAGCCTGCAATGAACCACTCTGGAGGGAATTTTTAAAAACTGCCAATAATTACACTCCCAAAACATATGTACCCCATTACCTAATTCTCATACATCAAACCTCCAACATTTGCTATCTACCTAAGGAAAAATTCTTTGAAGTCTGCTTACAGTATAAAATACCTATGCAAATGCTTCCAAGTAAAGATCCTATACCTTACAAAGTTTGTTGCATACTTGGCAGCCATACATATGTATTCCCATTGCTCTCTTGTAAATTTCTTTTCCAATATCTTTTTACAATCTTTTCTAACCTTTTGACTTATTCTTATAGTTTCATGCAATATATTGTATGCCTTACTAATTATGCCTTTTTAACAGCAGTTTCTATTCAAGATTCAACTAAAAATGTTATCAGAGCAGGTCTTCCACTTAAGATCCCCCTATTGCTTTTTTTTTCTGCCCAGACGATATCAATCCCTGTTAGAGAAGGTGGTTTGCAGCCTGCAGTCCAAAAATATTCTTTAGTTACTTGCTCCCAAAACCATCTTGAAATCCTTTGTTTGTCAAATTCACATGCTCATTTCTTTCCAAATGTGTCTCCTGTGGGATTCCTATTTGGATTCTACATGTCTTAATATAATTCAATACTGTTTCCTTTTGGTCTATGCCTGTAAGTCCACTTATGCTGAAACTTAATAAATACGGAATAGTGTAGCCATTTTGATAAAAAGCTGTTGTTCCCATCTATTCTGCATGTCAGTTCTTTTAATGTACATTTCCAATTACCGTGTTGCTTGCACATATTAATGTTTGGCAGGCTGATTGTTTACATAGTTTCTTCTTCTCATCTCTTTGAACCTATGTCACATTTTTCAAGATTTTTTTTTGTTTTAATGAAAAAATTCAAACAAAAAAAACTAAATAAAAACACTCCCATCCCCTTTTAACTTGGAACAAAAACATAAAAATGTGTTTTGTACATCTTCAAAATAAATAAAATGTAATCCTCCAGATAGGACACAACTGCTCTTGACAGCTGCACCGATAGGCATTACCTAACGTAAAATAAAGTTACTCATGTTCTTATCTCTGTTCTCTTCCTAGATGTGAAAAACAGCTTGTATGCTTTCAGAAAACTAACTTTTAGTCCCAAGAAAAGGTCTACTGGGCATCTTTAAATAAAACTAAATTATACACTGTTCTATGAAATGAATCAAAGTATTATGTCCGCTATGTCTAATGAACTTCCCATAATTTCAAACTTTTTCACTGAACTGCTTGCTACTGTAAATTTAGCATTTCCCTCAGCAAAGAAAAATCAGAACTCTCAAGATTAACTGTTTGTACCTGCAGGCAGCTCATCCAATGTAACTGTAGTCAGCAATTTGTAAATTTCACTCAGGACATAATTCAAAGCACCCATCATCTGTAGACTTCCACTGAACATTTGGCTAATGGAAAAAAAGTCAGTATCTTTGCAGATGTAAAAAACTGGTATTTCATGGCTATCATTATTCTGTCTTATATTTGCTTACAAAAAGTACTTGTTTACAGCTTAAGCCAAGGGCATTAGTCTAGACATCTACCCTTGCTAAAATAAGAGAAAATATCTTAGTACTACATATAATATAATCTGCCCTCATTTGCACCCCACCCCAGCAGTCCCGTATCACAACATATTAGCATTAAACTTGCTTTTGTCCAGCCTTTCTTCTTGTTATACTGTAAAGCCTATATTTCTTGCACTAAAAATGTACTTGTTTACTTTAATATACACAAGTCGTGTAAAAGTCTTCCCCACATTAAAAATACCCGACTACATACTACACAAAACTGTTTTACTATATACAACTGTGATTGATGCTTTACAGTCTATTTATTCACTAATTTCAGTATTGCTGCTCTTCTTCCTGTTCATGTCCATCTCGCAACACCAGACTCTGGTTCAACTTCAAGGTACTCAGGATTTTTCCAGTCAACTCTTGTGCTTTTTTTTGATCTCTCAAGCATTTTCCTTTGGAATAAAGAAAATGTTTCACTAGCAAATACTCTATATGAGCTTTACAGTCAGAACAATGAGAAACAGAGACCACTTCTTTTTGCTGGCTCACATTTTGTTGGAAAACTGTTTTTATTTTCTCCTTAGCCTGTTCTGCATCAAAAAATCTCTTTGATCCTCCAGGAAAAATATTCTTAAGGCAACTGGAAACAGCAGCTTGAATTTCACACCTGCCTCTCGACATTCCCAAATTGTTGGGATAAATTTGTTTCTCTGCTTCCTGGTGTACAGTGAATAATCATTTTCCACAAACAGTCTGTCTCCATTTTTTTTTATACTTTTCCCATCTTCCAGAGTTTTTTCAGGATCAACTCTTTCTGCTGGTATGATTACATATTTACTAATAAAGGTCTTGGCTGCTTCGTCATGGCCACGTTTGGAGCATACACTCTATGTGCCCTTTCATTTAACAAATACTTCTGTGAAATACCAGACCAAATGACTATTTGTGCTTTCCTAAATTTAATAGTCTTTTCCTTCCAGTTCCTCTGTTACATCAGAAATCTCAGGTTTTCACATGCGCTGTCTTCTAACTCTACCTTTTTTGAAAAAGCCCTTCTTGAGAAGTCTCATATTCAGCGAGCCTTTTCATTTTAACCTCTGATTTTCGCAGTTTTAACAGTTTATCTGAATAGCTAGTTAAAGCTTGTTCTATTTTTCCAGCCTTTTGTTATTTTAAGTTGATATCCACCTTCAATGTTTCATTTATTTTAATCACCTCTGAGTACATTTGATTTTTACCTCTGAATTACTGGAAGCTATCTCTTGTACCAAAAGCTAAAAACTTGAAATGCTTTTTGTTGAACAGCTGCTGGATTCTTCCCAACCAGTGTTTTATCTTTACCTTTAATGGAGTGATTTTTCTTTCAGGTTCTCTATATCTTTTCTTTATTGACATCCAGGTAGTATATTTACTAGCCAGTAACTGAATTGTGAAAAAAACAACAATATCACTGGCTCTTATTTCCCAGTTTCTTTTTTTCACATTGGGAGAGTTGAAATTAAGCAGTTGATCAGTATGCAGTCATCTTGGAAAACCTCCACCCTTGTGATCAAACTATGCCAACCATAGGTAAATCCTCACTATACTCACACCCACTCATTGGTTACTGCTTTAACTGCAAATTACATTAGAGAAACTGATATTTAATGTTTGCAGAGAAGATATTGAGCATCAGTAGCGTTATGCTTGCTAGAAGCTAAATAGAGGATGTGAGTAAAGCCTTAGAATGCCTTATCGTAAGGAAATATAAAACAGTTTTCATTCATGTTGGTACAAATGATCTCATCTTCAAGGACTCACTGACTGTTCATAGAGAACTTACAACTCTCTTGGATAGCATAGCTTTTATATATATATATATATATATATATATATATATATATATATATATATATATATATATATATCTGGGACTATTCACTGAAAGCACATTTCACTGAAACACATTTGACTGTGCCCAATTCACTGAGAAAACAATTCACTGAAAGTTATATATGGCCTTTTCCCCACTGCAGTGCGACCCTGGAGTTAGTATATATAGTAAGGGGGATGTGGGGGACGTAGCCCCCCCACCTATTTTAAATATTTTGAACTGTATGCATGCATGCATACTTGCAATTCCAATAAATTACGCTTTTCTGAACATAATATATATTCCCCACACACACCCCTTATTATATATACAAACTCCAGGGTCGCACTACAGTGGGGAAAAATATAACTTTCGGTGAAATGTGTTTCAGTGAATTGAGCTTTCAGTGATTTGTGCACAGTCATTTGACTTTCAGTGAATAGTCCTAGACCCATATATATATATATATATATATATATATATATATATATACACATATCTCAAAGGATGTATTTTTCACATATTAAAGGGAGAGTCAAATTTAACAGTTCAAAGATAGCAACAATTAATGTAGCTATACTTATTGTTAAAGCTAGGAACAATAACACCATTTTTATTGGAAAAATTACTAGTCCCAACAAGGCTGATGTTACCATTTGTGAAACAAGACTGAAGGACAATGACTAAAAACCAATTCTGTCAAGGTATAAATATTTTTACTGTAACAGATATTCCAACAAAAACTGAAGTGGAGGCATTATGATTGGGATTAATGATTGTTTTGAGACCTGTGATTATTACATGTTTGATAGTAACACCAAGTACTGTAGATTGTGTAACTGTGACATTAAAAACAACACTGGAATACATAATTGTTGGACTATACAAAGACTATCAAAGTCAAGTACTGATGACCTAAAGGAATTTATAGATTTCTTACATAAAACACAGGAGGGAAAATAATTGAAGATGGGAACTTAAGGTCACCAGAAACAGACTGGAATAATATTAACTTAATAACATTAGTAAGGAAGTTTTTTTTTTTTTTTTTTACAACATATGTTCAGGAACAGCAATTGCTGCAGATTGAATAAAAATTAAAAAAAAAAGGGAATGGAACATATTGGACATTGTTAATGTTCCTATGGAAATTACTTACTTCATGTCAAGTTTTACCTCTGCTGATAAGCAGTGATCATGGAGTTAAAATGTTTAAATTACTGCTAGATACTTGTGCCAAACTGAAGTCTAAATTAAGGCAGAGAAGACTAGTAACATACTGTATGGAAGCAAAAAGTACAGTTGTGTACCTACCATAAATGTAGATGTTCAAGTGTATTCAGTGTTGCAGTCATTACTCATGGGTTATCCTGCTGGCAGGCTACCCTAAGTTGGCCAGAATTCCAAAGTCTAGGTCCGGCGTCGGCTGCTGTCGCCTCTTCCCTGACGTCAGTGCACCAGGGGTATAAAGATGCAGCCGACGCCATTTTCTTCAGTTTTTCTTGCCCCAGATGTCAGGTGCCCCCAAATTGGTAGGCTGAAAAAATATGCCAATAAATATGCATGCACAAAAATAACATTTCCTTCATCTACAAGTAAATACACCACATAGGTTGTACAGGATAGAGAAGTACAGATAAGTCCCAGCAAAGAAAAGGGGGATGGTGGGTGGGTAACCTGGACTGCAACAGTGAATACACTTGAACATCTACATTTATGGTAGGTACACAACTGTACTATGTTCATTGTGTTTCACTGCTGCAGTCATTACTCTTGGGTTGAATCCCAAAGCTGAGGATGGGTGGCTGGGCTAAATAGGATTAGGAGAGGCTATGAGGCCCTGCAGAACTGTAGTGGCAAAGCCTGCTCTGGATTTAGAGTAAAGAGGTAAGTGGTAGTGCTTTGTGAAGGTGTGCACTGAACTCCAAGTTGCAGCCTCTAAGATGTCTTTGGTTGGTACTCCTCTGAGGAAGGCTGCTGAAGTGGCTGCTGCTCTGGTAGAATGAGGCCTAATGCCCTTAGGCACTGATTTGCCATGCTGAAAACAGCAGAAATGGATGCAATGGCCTATCCATTTAGAAATGGTCTGTTTTGAGATAGCCTTTCCTTGTGATCCTGCAGCATATGACACTAAAAGTTGCTCAGTCTTTCTGAAAGCTTTAGTTCTGTCCAAGTAGATGTGTAACTGCCTGTGTATGTCCAAAGAATGCAGAATTTTCTCACCCTTGTTCTGTGGATTTGGATAAAAGGCAGGCAAGTGAACAGTTTGGTTGAGGGCCACACTGGACACCACCTTAGGCATAAATGTTGGGTTTGTCCTCAGAGAAACCCTGTCTGGATGAAAAATTATAAAGGATTCCACAGCCATGAGTGCTTGTAACTCCGAGACTCGTCTTGCAGAGGTTATTGCTAGGAGCAGAGCTGTTTTCCAGGATAAGAATTTTATATCCGCTGTTGAGGCTGGCTCGAAAGGAGGCAGTGTGAGTTTTTCCAAAACATAATTGAGGTCCCATGCCGGAATTGGTGCTCCCCTTGGAGGCCTAATGTTTTTGGCCCCTCTGAGGTACTGCCTTATTAAAGGATGAGAAAAGATAGGTGGTTCCGTATTGTAATGGGCTGAAATGGTAGAGGCATGAATCTTAATTAATGAGAAAGAAAGGCCTTTGTTCAGCATCTCAGTTAGGTATTGTAAAATCTGAGGGATATTTGGTACACACGTGTCAATGCCTTGTTCCTGGTTCCAAGCACAGAATCTCTTCCATTTTTCTGCATAAGATTTTCTGGTACTGGTCCTCCTGGCCTCCAAGATAACATCCATAACAACTTTGGAAAGAGGAGTGTTCTGAATGGCTACATTATCCGCCATGCTGCCAGATTTAAGGTCCTGAGTTGGCTGTGCAGGATCCGATTGCTTTGTTGGGTCAACAAGTGAGAAGTTTGAGGCAATATCCATGCTGGACCTTGAGACAAGCTCTTTAGGACTGGGTACCAGTGCTGGCATGGCCAGTCTGGTGCAATCAGTATCATTTTTGGCTTCTCTTGTCTGATCTTTATGAGTACCCTGGGAAGGAGAGGCAGTGGAGGAAAGGCATATACTGTTAGATTTTTCCAGCTGAAGAATAGGGCATCCACTCTCCATGCTTGCTTGTGATAAATCCTTGTGCAAAATCTCTGCATTTGGCAGTTGTGAGGGGAGGCAAATAGATCTATGTCTGGGCATCCCCATTTCCTTGCTATCATGCTGAAGACTTGTGGATCCAGTTTCCATTCGTGGGGATCCATGAGGTTTCTGCTTAGTTAGTCTGCCAGAGTATTTGTTTTTCCTGGCAGGAATTGTGCTTGCAGGTGAACTTGATAAGCCAATGCTGTGTCCCATAAGGTCATTGCTTGTCTGCAGAGGGGGTAGGAATGTGTACCTCCCTGCTTGTTTATGTACCACATGACCGTAGTATTGTCTGTCTTTATAAGTAGCTGTCCTGGATGAAGCAGATCCTTGAAAGCTGTCAGGGCATTTTGAACATCTAGCATATCTTTTAGATTGATGTGAAGGTGCATCTGGTTTGCAGGCCATGTGCCCTGAATACATTTTCCTGCCATATGGGCCCCCCAGGTATAATCTGATGCATCTGTTGTCAGTGTCTGTCTGGCTGTGGGTAAGCTGAATGGCAGACCCTTGTTGTGGTGACAGGCCTCTGCCCACATCGAAACTCCTGTTGCAGGCAGGGAATGAGTGCAATTACTGTCTCCAGGCTGTGGCAATGCTGAGTACAAACACTTTTTAGATACCATTGTAGTTTCCTCATATGCAGTCTGGCATATGGAATTAGTAGAATGCAAGATGCCATGAAACCCAAGGCCTGCAGGATTTTCCTTGCAGATAAGTGGGTCTTTGTTGCCAGTTTCTTGAAGTAAGAAGTCAGTTGTTTTTGTTTGTCTGGTGTGAGATGAGCCATCTGGGCAGTTGTATTTAAGCTTGCACCCAGGAATATTATCTCTTGAGAGGGCACTAGTTTTGATTTCTTTTCATTTACTGTGTACCCTAGGCCAATTAGTAATCTTTTTACAAATGCCAGATGTTTTAGAAGAATGTCTTTGTTCTCTGCTTGAATTAGGCAGTCGTCCAAGTAGGGATATATTTGAATTCCTCTGTCTGCAAAATGCAATTACTGGTGCCAGGCATTTTGTGAAGACCCTGGGTGCAGTAGATAAGCCAAAGGGCAGTGCAGAGAATTGGTAGTGCATTGAGCCAGCTATGAATCTGAGGTATCTTCTGCAAGATTGTCTGATTGGGACATGCAGGTATGCCTCTTTTAGGTCCAAAGTTACAAGCAAGCCTTCTTGCCCAGCATGGGCAGTAGCTGCTGTAGAGTCAACATCTTGAATTTTGGAACTTCCAGAAAAGTATTTAGTATAGACAGGTCCAGTACTGGTCTCCAGGTTTTGTCCTTTCTGGGCACTAGGAAAAGTCTGGAGTAAAATACTTGCCCCTGTTCTTGTTGTAGTACTTGCTGAATGGCCCTCATGTCCATGAGGGCTGTAATTTGTTTTTGTGCCTCTGCCCATTGATTGTGTGGCAAGTCTGGCATACTTTTTGACCTTGGCAGGGTGTGAAAATGGAACCTGTAACCTTGGGACACTATGTTCAAGACCCATTTGTCTTGGGTAACCATTTGCCAATTTGATGAAAAAAATGCTAATTTTCCCCCTAAGGGGGCTGCCAAACGAAAAGTGCTTGGATCTGGCAGAGGAAAGTCATTGGGACTGTTTCCTGTAAGGTTGTGATTTGTCATCTCTGCTTTTGGAGGTAGGAGCACCCCATTGTTTAGGCCTGTATGAGCCTTGGGGCTGAGATCTGCCTCTGGGGCACCTGTATCTGCCTCTTTGTGGTCTGTCTGACACTGGAAAGGACCAATTTTTAGAAGCCCAGCTCCTGCTAAATCTGGGTGGCTATACCTGTAAGAAATCCTTGACTGTCTGCATGGATTTTGCTTTATCCTCCATTTTTTCAACACCTCTTCTGCTTTAGTACCATGCTGTAATGGAGCATCTAATAAATTTGCTTTAACATGATCAGGCAGATTCTGTTCCTTTAACCAAACATGCCTTCTAATAACAGAACCGGTAACAGCGGCCCTGCAAGAGGCCTCCAGTGAATCATAGCCACATTGCAAAGTATGCTTTCCCACTTGTTCAGCTGCATGCAATAAATCCTGCATTTCCTTGTTTTCTGAACATTCAGTATTTGTCAACAATTTCTGTTTAAGCAGTGACATTAAATATTACTGATATGTAAGCATATGAAACTGACAATTTAAAGCCCTTACAGCCAAGGTAGCAGAAGTGTAAACCTTTTTCCCCCATCTGTCTAGAGCCCTAGAATCCCTATCAGAGGGGACAGGTTTTTTTGCAGTGGAAGCTTTGACCCCCTTGGGACCCTGAGATACAGTTTCTGGGTCAGCAGCGGGGTTTTTATATAGGAATTTATGAGAATCCGGGACCCTGTAGTATCTGTCTGGCTTAACAGGTGCAGGGGGTAAAGAGTCAGGGAACAGGCCGGACTCTGAAAATACATCATCTACAATGTCTAGAACAGGTGGAATAGCAAGAGGTCTGTGCTGAGGAAGTAGCAGAAAGTCTCTGAGCCTTTTCTTAGATTCAGAATAATCTTGGCTCTCCCAGTGGAAATGCTCCCTCATGGTATGCAGGGTTTCCCCAAAAGAATAATCCTCAGGAGGAGAGGCTGAAGGAATGGATTCTTCAGCATCAGAATCCTCATAGGGAAGCATGGAATAATCCTATTCAGAAGAGGAATCAGAGGAAACAGAAACCTGATCATAAGAATCATACTCTGTCTCTTGCCTAGGCCTCTTATCAGGAGGGGGATGGGAACCCCTGATCAAAGTAATTAGGTCTTCGGCCATTTTGAGCATCTGTTTTTTAGGCATGGAAGTCTGAGTAGGAGAATGCTGTACTTGTTTCTTTGTCTTTAGAGCTGCTTTAGTCTTTGTCTTTGAAGCTGTAGATGGCTTAACATATAGTTGTGTAGGTCTGAAGACACCCTCAGAAGCCAATGCCTGCTCAGCGGCTCCGGACCCATCTGAGGGAATGATTTCTGAGTGTCCAATACCTTGAGTATCCAGAGGCCCAGTCTGCTCCACGTGGGATTTGGAAGCGGCCTGTGGCTCTGAGGTAGCGGGCGCCAGGGGCTGCGAAAGTGCCTCATTGAGAACCGGCGACTGGCCTAGTGGAGGCCTCGTCATCGGTTTTGGACCTCTGATGCCTATCCTTTTCCTTGTCCTTGCGTTTTTTGTAAACTCCGGTCGGCTGTTCCGACGGCATTATATAATTAAATCTTCAGCCAAAGTAATGAAATGCAAAATCGAACCGACGCTTAATAGTGCGTTGGTTAAATCTAGCACAAAACCGACAGCTAGCAACGTTGTGATCAGGGCCTAAGCAAGGAATACAGTAAGAGTGAAAATCCTTATGAGGTATTTGCTTCCCACAAGAAATACAATTGTTAACTTTTTCTGACATCAGTCTGGAGCAAGAAAAAAGTTTCCGCAATGGGGTACTTAGCTTTAATGAAGACTTCGGTTCTGAAATTCGGATTTGAAAATCTCAGGAGTTGGCTGACCGGCACTTGCGAACTGCTTTTGCTTCGGGCACCGCACGGCAAGAAAGACTGAAGAAAATGTCGTCGGCTGCATCTTTTATACCCCTGGCGCACTGACATCAGGGAAGAGGCGACAGCAACCGACGCCGGACCTAGACTTTGGAATTCTGGCCGACTGAGGGTAGCCTGCCAGCAGGATAACCCAAGAGTAATGACTGCAACAGTGAAACACGAACATCAGTCGTTATGTAAAACAAACTGGAGTGCTGCATTCAATGAAAAACCTGCAGAAGGAATGTGGCAAGTTTTGAAAGGGACATTGAATGTAAAAAAAAAAAATATTTAACTTCAAGATCTAGGCACCCGGTGGTGTGAACCCTGGCTTTTAGATGATTATCACTGTTGATGTGACACCTTGTCCCCATGTGCAACAATGGGAAACAAACGGGGTGGAAGATGAATGGTTGGATCATGACCTAGGCATGCAAGTTCAGGAGGATATACATGCATAAGAATAAGATAATTAAGATGACAAATAGAAATATAAGAAATGGAATCAAGGTCAAGCTGTAACTTTAATTTAAATTAAACAGTTTGAAATGAAATCAAGAAAAAAAGAAAATGCATATGAAGACACTGAGAATAATAAAAAAAAAAAAAAAAAAAAAAAATCGGTATACCTTCATTTGCCTTAACAGCAGTTGTACCAACATACTATTGTGTGACTTTACATGTCGAAAATATGTCCCGCAAAAGAAAATGTCAAAAATGGCAATCTGGAAAACCAGATTCGACCGTTTTCGAACTCCAACCATCGTTATGTAGGGGGGCAAGCCCCCCTGCACCCCCCATGTTGGGGGCTGCTCCCCCACACCCTCCTAATTTAATATACAAACTCTGAGATCACACTACAGTGACAGAAAGGGTTCATTTCCCAATCCCCGCGATAGTGCGATCTGCACCTGAAATGTCAACTTCCAATGTGTGACTGCCAATGTGTATTCGCTCATTGGAAGTTGAACCATTGTTACTCAACATTTCAAGAATCTGGAGTTTGTACTTTGGTGCATCGTACAACCTCATTTCACATAAATGAAGGTATACCAAAAAAATCATTTTATAGATACATAAAATGTAGGTGTGTAAAGACATAAAAATTGACAAACTGTGCATAGATTCTAAAATTTATTCTCAAACACAAAAGTTTACACATATATTTAACACATCTCAACACAGTTTGCCTCTACAAAAGTGATGACAAATTGCCCTAATGACACCAAGGTAAATTCAGATACTGAAATTAAATTAGATTATACTGAAAAAGAACTAAACAAACTGAACCCAAATAAAGCACAGGGAGGAGACAGAATTAGTAGCAATAACCTGAGAACACTTCAGCATGAGCTAAGAGTACCATTATATCTGTTATTCACTTGGTCATTTAAATATGGAGAGATTCCTCAAGGCATGCATGTGTCAAACTCATCTTTAAAGGAAAGGGGACTAGGACAAACCCAGAGTCACAAAGACCCAAAAGTTTACATTCTTGTTGTGGAAAAAAATAATGAGTAAGATTATTTTGGATAAATTATTGCCAGAATTGGAAAGTTTGTGACTTCAAATCATTTATCAAGCATGCATACGTTAAAATTAGATCTATAACCACCTGTAACAAGACGTTCTAAAACATAACAGCTATAAATGAAAAACTGTGCTGTGATGTAATTTATACAGACTGAACTTCAGCCTTCGAAAGAGTTGTATACAATATAGGTTCATTGGATGACACTAGGCTATTGGCCTGGGGGCCCTTACAACCCTAGCCAAGAATTTTGCCCATGTCCCCACAAAGTCAGCACCTGTTTCCCCTGTCCAGCAGGGACGCAGGTGGATGCCGGGTGTATTTTCTGTTTCCCATCCAGTCATCCAGGTTCCTCTTAAAGAGGGCTAGAGTGGTACACTGCTTGACATGGAGAGGGAGTGTATTCCACAGATGGGGGAGTCTTCGGGACACAAATCTATCCCGCTAACAAATTCTATTAATGTCACAGCCCAGGTTGAGGCCTTGCATGTAGGTTGTGTGAATGGAGTTTGACTTATGGACATGCAACAACTCCATCATGGGTGGGTCTGAGATGGCCATATATGCCAGACACAGGTCACCTCTGAGCAGTCTGTAGGAGACGGATAGAGGGACAGGGGCCTTTAACCTATCTGTATAGGACAGGTGTTTGAGACTCTGGATTTTCCTGGTCAGGAACCTCTGTGGTCTCCCAGATTCTGCATGTGCTTGGCAACGTACATGCCGAAGGGGACACTGTACTCGATAATTGGTCTGATAAGGGGGGAGTACAGGGATGTCATGACCTCCTTGTTCCTGGATGAAATACCTTTATTTATGAGTTGGCCCATGTAGAAAGCCTTCTGTATAATGGAGGCAACATGGTGGTCAAAAGTCAGGTTGCTATCAACCTGGGTGCCCAAGTCTCTCGACTGATTGCGTGCTTAGTACATTGTTATTAATGTGATAATTATTGGGGATGCCATTTTCCCCAAAGGGGATAATGATGCATTTCTTGGCATTCAGTTTGAGGCCATGCTTCTAGCACCAGCCATTGGTTTGGTTAAGGCCCTCTTGGAGGATGTTCACATCACTAGGGGAATTTAAGACAATAAATGACCAATAAAATGAGAACAGGGCAAGTATCATACAGCAACTGGGAAAGTGAAATTCTAGGTTACAGTCCTGGTATCCCCACAGGGCTCAGTCTAGGATCATGCTTGTTTAGGTATCTTTCAGCTCTATCTTCTTTATCTGAGGAGATCTATGGTGTCTATGCAGGTGACTTGAAAAATCTGTAAACTGATTACATGTGTTACAGACAGAGCATGTTTGCAAAAGAAAATGACTAAATTGACCATTCGGGCATAAGAGAATAATATGGTGATAAATGCATCAAAAAGTAATCATGTGAGATTTGGGAAAAACAGAATGAAGACTGAATACTTACTACAGCACACTGACTGAAACTGTAGATTCATTTAATTCCTGGCTAAATGGGTAGATCATGCTTTGAGTTTTTCTAATCATATCAACTAACTGGTTAATAATAATTATAAAACTATAGGCTGCATAAAAAGATTTATAAAGTATAGAAAATCAGAAATTATGAAATCAACCAAAACTAGAATATGGAGTAACAACGTGGAAACCTTATAAGAAAATAAGTATGAGTAAATTGGAAAGAGCACAGCAGAAATACACCAAAGGCATCCATGGATGTGAAAATTTAAGTTATTATGCAAGATTTAAGTATCTGAATTTGTACAGTGTCTACTGTAGCTATTTAAGAGGAGACCTTATTCAGGTATAAAGGGCATTTTGAGACCACTTACCTCTGGGAATGTTTTGGGTTATTAAGGAGTAGTAGAGAATAATCAGGCATTCTATGTAGTGTATTATATAGGAATGTGATATGTACTAACTGATTCTCTGAAAGAGTAGCTGATGCATAGCTTAGATTTTTTTAAAAAGAACTTAGACACTTTATGGGAATGACTTTCTTGGTATATTGACAGGCTAGAAGATCATTATTGCTTGTGCCTGAAATATCTCTTTGTATACATAGCACACAATGACAGCAATATTACAGAAAAACATCACTTATTACAAAAATAACTACAACTCGTATGAGTTTATGTGGGTTAACTTAGCAGGCCAAAAGAAACTTTAGGGTTATTAGAGCACAAGCAAAATGAAAATCTAAAACATTAAAAATTCTATACACTGATGACCACACCTCTCAACTGTCCCAAATTACTCACTTTTTACTGAGTTTTGGGGTCCAAATAATGGGGTGCCACGATTCCAGAGTGGCACCCCTTCATTTCCAAAATTTTCCCAGCTTTTATTTAAATTTTTTTTTCATTTTTTGAGTGGACGTCATCACATGTGTGATGACGTTAGCTCCATCAGCAAGTCAGAAATTAGCTCAAGGGCTTCCAGTTGCTTTCCGCCTGAACTGGATCTACGAGCAGGAATGGGAACCAGGAAGGACTGTTGGAAACATTTATTTGCGAGCATCTGTGATTCACGTACGTGCAATGTGTTCACGGGAAGTTCTGAACATCATTTGTGATATACTTGTTGTTCCCTCTACACAGCCCTGGGGTAAGGTTGTTTGTTTAGAACCCAGTGTTGGCAAAAAAGTTTAAAACATGAGAGTACATCTACTGACTGTAGTTTAGTTATACAAATACAAGCTAAGATAGAAATGTCACCAACTGTTTTAAATTAATTTAGTTGTAGACATCATGGCAGTCGCATATTGCTAGCTACCAGCTAAATTACTATCATAGTAGAGAATCAGAAGAAAATGTAAATCCTTCCCCTTACAGATAATGAAAAAAGAGAATAAACACAAATAATCCGTAGAGAGATTAAAAACAGAATAATGAGGCTAGCAGCTGGGTATATTTTCTCCTATCTCTTTACTGCCTGTTCAAAAGGTTAGACTGTGTTGAACTGAATTGGGGAAGTATGGTATTCGATTTACATTATCTATTTATTCTGAATGGGTTTGGTTCTGATCTGAGAAGGCCCCCCTGTTGTCAGTATGAAAATTCAAATGTATAGAAAGCACAAAACTCACGCTAGGGTTAATTTTTTTATTAATGGAAGGGAAATGGAAATTTAAATGTTAAGAAAAACAAATTAATAGGATTTCGCCTTCACGGTTTAATTGCACAAAACGCATGCAAGTTTTTTTTCCCTATAATTTGTTTTAATTTTGTCTTCTTCCTTGTTTGCATAGTACAGACCTAACAAGTTGCAACAGAGTCACCGAGCTTTCCTTGTATTAGTTTTATTGTTACTTTGGTATATTAATTTTAACATACAAAAACGTGTTTTAGTTTTATAGCCTCAAATCACAAAATTGTTCATTAACACTGTAGAGCGGAAACATTTGTGGTATTAAAATTACAAGTACTTTGGCAATGAATAAAACAATGAATGTTACAATCCTTTTTTGTGATAAATGGTTTTGGTACATAGCTTAGAGTTTAGTCCTCATAGCATCTCCTGCATTTTGTAATTTATTAATAAATGTAAAAGGGTAGACAGATTTTTGTTCACACAGTAATTGAATTAAAAAGTTTTACATTTGCTGATTTAGTATGGATTATTTAATTGTCTATGTGTTTATATGGTTCACTTCAGTGTAATATGTCTGTATTTACTGTATTATCATTTTAGTGCCATTTTGCTGATCACTAGTTAATCTCATCATGACTTCCATCTCAGGGGTGCTTGATGAGTCTGCCCTCCGTTACCTGTTACGGGTAGACAAGTTTAGATTTCTTTTGGATTGTGGCTGGGATAAAAGCTTCAGCATGGAATTTATTTAAACTCTATAAAGGTAATAATCAACAAAGTGATGCAATATTTTGTAAGCATATAGTAAATGCAGTACTTGTTTTTAGCAGATCATTTTATGCCGGTTAAACTATGTAAAACAAATACTTGAGGTTGGTCAGACAGTTATCCCATTTATTACTCTGTTGTATGCAGCTATTCATGTTGAGAATCTGACAACTGGATGGGCTTTCTCTAATGTTATTGACCTGTTTTTTTCCCCAGAAGTGACCTCATTAAACAAAAGTAGGTTTAACCATTTTATAGTTCTTGTTTAACTGGGTAAGTGAACAAAGCGTCTCATCTTCTCTTCAATAAGAACTCAGGCTACAAAGAAATGGGAAATGCTTTGTTTATGGACAGTTCAGAGTAATGTTTTTGGGATGTGGAAGACGTTGAGAGCTATGGTGAGAAGTGAGAACTGAATTCTGTATTCCCCCATTATTGGCTTTGTCCAGGTTTTTTGTGCTAAGAGGTTGAGAGCTATGGAGAGAAGTGAGAAAAATTCACTAAATGATAGCCATTTCAGTCTTCCTATCCTTCAGGAAACTGTTGATTTGGCATAGTGGTATGTTGCTCTGACTGTAGTGCACAGGATCCTGGGTTTAAGACTTGACAATGCAATGCATGGTGGTAACATAACATTTTATTCTAGCAACTTTCCAAAATTATACAAGTAATGTTTAAAATGTGTCCCTGTTTTTTCAGCCTTTTGCTGCCCCGCCCCCCCCCCCAAAAAAGTGTGAGAAGCTATGCAAGATGCCTATGGCTTACACTGTCATTCTATTTTTTTAGTGTGTGTGTGTGTGTGTGTGTGTACGTAGATGGAAATGTTCTGAATTGGGCAGTTTTGTCATTACTGGTTCATGCATTTTGTTTCACTGCCTACTGGAAAAATGTTACAGCACATTTTAAATTTATTGTTTGAAGTCTAACAAGTGTGCTGTATTATACAAGGAATATACTATAAAGTCAGGAAGTTGTATCTAAGAGCACATGTATATTTCTTGTTTTGTGTGCAAGGGGCCTATGATTTGAAAATAGGCAAAGTTAATCTTTATCCACCACTGGCCAGATGCATTTTCTTTGGATGTGGTGTGGGTTTCAATGTTGTTTCAATGAATGTGACTTTCCAGGGCAGAGAAGTTTTAATGCTAAGTCTATTTTCATTGTGAGACAGTATTGGTTTGTTTAGCAGATGTCTATTAGTGTTTGTGCATTGTACTGTAAAATGTAAAAAATAAAATCCAAATCATTGTAGAAGTAAAGCAGTACGCACACATTAGTGTTTATGGTAAATGGGGCAAAATAGCCAGGTAATGGGACATTGGATGGCTGCAGGGTGCAAGTGGATTTTGGTGCCATATTTGGTTGTCTGTTGTTCAGTTTGTGTTTGAAAGTTGGTATCCCACAATTCCAATGCAGTGGGTGGGGTTACATAATTATGTATGCAAATGTTACGTTAATCAGCGCACAGATTTGTACCTATTTTTCATGGGCCTTGTCCAGATTTTTGATGTTTCCAGGTTGAGAGGTATGCTGATGACTTCTGCCCTCTGTGAAACAAAAACAATTAAAAAAAACTCAGTTCAGGTCCATTAAAACATCTAAGCAAAGCTTGAACTGAGGCAGAAGAGAAACATTAAAAGTATAATAGGCTTTGTAATAAAGAAAAAAGTGGAATATGACAATGTAGAACATTTTGATATAACAGACAATGATGGGTACCATAAGTAGAATTTAAACAGAAGTGTAACACTGCATGATAGCAATATGTCAATTTACAAGGATCAGCCTTTTAAATAGGTGAAAAATATCAATACCAAATACAAAACAACAAACACAGAGAGACAGGCAAGTTTCCTTATTCCACAATGGGAAGTGTGATTAATAATGTATAACATGGAAGGCTGTGCAAAGGCCAATTATGATCCTCAAGAAATGTGTGATTTGAAAGTAAAGGATTATCGATCCTGACCCACTGCTGTCTCCACTACCAGTTGTATGCCCTATCAAATATACAGATCTATCAAAATTGCCCAAAACTGAGGATGAGACTTCAGGTTATTAATGACTATAATGCTTTTCACATGCTAATCTTGTCCCCCCCCCAAAAAAAAAAGTGTAAATTAGTTTGCTCTGTATCTTTATTTGAAGCAACTGAAAACAAAGTTACATTACAGGCATAGAACAAACACACTGAGTGGAAAAAAAAAACAAGCAAAAGGCAAATCACTCAGAAATGGGGGGTTACTGACAGAGCCTAGTAGAGCTCTAAATGACAAGGTATATATCTTATACTTGAACCACTTTAGATCAAGCTATCCCGTCCTGCACACTGAATGGAACCGCAAAGCTAGAACACTGTTCAGAAACCAGGCACAGTCAACTATATCAAAGCTCTGGACAAATCCATAAACAATGACAACACAAAGCTACCATTAATCAATGTTTCATGTATGGACTGCACACATTTATATGGGACAGTGCATGTGCTATGGAAAGGCTGCTATCCATGATGGCCATGAGACAAGATACTATTCCCCTTAAGATTGTTAAGGTGAACTATTCTCAAAAAGATTTTTGGTAACAGTGGAACTACATTATAGGACAACAATCCTTAACTACATAACTGTTTCCTCAAGAGCAGGGATTACCCTATGATATCCAATAGGTAGGCTAACATCCATTCAGGATGAACAAATTAGAGATTAATCAAAGGGCTAAAGAGGCATGGCAGAACTAATTTAAAATTCCAGTGTCAAAATTGCCAAGTCCCAGTAAGTTCAAGGCTGTGGACAAAATGGCAACTAAAATGTGAATGGTAACAAGTAAAGGTTGTAAACCTAACTTATTCAAACAAAATATCCATATGGTCCCAACTTAGCTTCTGCTGTTTCAATACAAGTTCACTCATGAAGAATTCAGCAAGCTGCATGCAAGAAATACACTGTTGTCATTAGGCTGCATGATGTCATGGAAGTTACAATCCCTTAACTTAACAAGAATCCACTTTTCTGCTTAACTACACAACTCAAAGGTCTAGCACATGCTCTTCAGAAATTCAATCTTGCTACTGCAAAGTTTATAGCTGAGCTGATATTTCTCTAAAACAGACAAGTCGCACATTTTTATATTTCTAATTCAGCTTATCTTATGCACAATGAAGCAAGGACCTTTACACATAATCCAAGCTTAACTGATTAATCAATATCTGCTAGATGCATTGGGGAAGGAATTTAAATTATTCAAATAGAGCTAAATAATACAATCTTACAATCAATTTCAGGATTATAATATAAAGCTATCTGATTTATCTCTTCCAGTAAAAAAAAAAAAAACAATCAATGCAAAACACTGCTGAAATATTGCTATGCTAAAAAACAGAAAAGACTGATGAAAAAAACATGTGATACACCAAATAAAGCTATTATTGTATTGAGCAATAAACAAATACATTGTGCTACAGAAGACCACCATCATTTTTTTAAAACAAGAAACATCTTTATTAAAATCACTTATGACACAGGCAATTCTACATTTATATAAATGAAAACAAACAATATTGACGTAATCTCAGTTGCAAGCATGTTAGATCACAAACCATACTGACATAATGATAGCTGCAAACATTATACATCACTTATCTACCCAATCATGCAGTCAAACATTACATAGCTCATAGCAATCCTGCCTTCTTTTAAACCTCATTCCTCCCCTGTATGAATTTTTCCCACATTTCCCAATTTTCCTATGTAATTTGCTCCTACCCTTTTTTAAAGATTCCAATTCCAGCTGTTTAACTCTGTTACTGTATTCACAACTTCTAGTACAGCTGATTTAGACTTTGATTTCCATTTTCTAGCAATTATTCTTTTGGCAGTCACCATAATTAGACTCAGCAAGGCCTTACTATGTCTAAGCAATTCTGATTCTGTATCAAAGCTCAGAAAAATCATCACTCTTTCAAGATATGTCTAAGGCTTTGATACAGGTTTCCCCACCACGAACTACTGAGTACTGTCACCAACCTAAATCTCAACCCATCAGCCCTCAAATGGTTCCAAAGTTACCTAACAGGTCGTAAACAAGCAGTAAAATGGCTCCAAGACTTATCTCCCTTACTCCCAGCCACATTAGGAGTCCCACAGGGATCTATCCATAGATCTCTTTTGTTCAGTATATTTACTAACAAAGTCAATACTGCCACTCCCTTAGCTTCCATAATGCAATATGCTGGACGATTCTACACTTATACATGCCACATCTACCATGCAACAGCTCCAGGACATAACACAAAAGTCCTTCAACCAAATTGAATCATGGTTAACCAACTCACAGCTCATACTTAACCCTAACAAAACTAAACTCATTATCGTTCATCCCACCAGACTCTCAGACCTCCCCATCCACCCTATACATCACTGTTAGTAACAATACAAAATTTACTCCTGAACCACAAACAAAACTACTGGGTGTCACAATTGATAATGCACTGAGTTCTGACCTCCACATATCACAAACAATCAAGTACACAAAAAATACAGGCACATTATAGAGAAACAAAAAATTTCTGACAGAAAATATTAAGGTTGCTACAGCCAGAATCCATCTCCAGTCAACACTCCTCTATGCCTCCCCTATACTTATCAATCTTAAAAAGACAGATTTAAACAAGCTAGAAACATGCTATAACAAAATAGCAAAATTTGCAACAGGCTCACTACAGTCATGCCTTACAAAAACTTTCCTGGTTGCAACTACCACAACTCTTAGCTTACACTCAGTTAACCATGACCCATAAACTACTGTATCAGCCTGAGAAAACTTCAGCTCTCCTAAACATTTTACAACCCTGCTCCACTAAACGTATCCTTCGCTCAACAAACAAATCACTACTACAGGTTACCAAATCTACAAATACTGCTAGCGGTAGTCTATTCCTCCCAAACAGCAAAAATCTGGAACACACTTCCTCCCTCTATTAGAACCATTCCTAACTTCACTCAGTTAAAAAAAAAAAACTGCATCACCTAATAGACTCATGCAACAGTCCAGGATGAGTGAGACCAAATCATCCCCTACTCATAAAACTTTCTATCATTTCAGACACCTTCCCCTTCATCCTACATAACTAGTATGAAATGGCCTATTTTAAACTCTCTGTCCCATCTGCAATCTCCCCTCCCTAAATTGTTCTCATCCCATCTCTCTCTCCACTATAGTTACTGTAAAGGCACTGACTACGAAAATAACTTGCCTACACTTACTCTTGCTTTATATTAACAACAGTAAACATATACTCTTTACTCCTTCACCAACTGGAAATCAGAATTATATGCATCTCATGGCTCGTCTTGCATTATATTTTGTCTAGCTGTAACAGTATAAAAACAGAAAAAAAACTTTGCATATTCTAGCTATTCTATTATTTTTGTATTATATTTTATAATATTATGTACTACTTTAAAAATATATCTATGCCATGTCTCTCTTACTGTATAAAAAAACACTATTGTTTGTCTTTGTTTTACGTAATGTTTCTATGTAGAGCTTTTCTCCCTGGGCCCCCACTGAAAATGGGTTTCAGTGCAGTTGGACTTTCCTGGTAAACCAATGTAAAATAAAATAAAATAAAATAAATGTTCCTAGTTACACCAATTTGCTCACTCAGTATCTCCGACAGAGCTGTCTGCAGGGAATCTTGAAAGTCTTTCAAGTTATTACACTGCCAGAAAATATCTTCCCAATAACCTCTTTCTTCCCCATCACACCTTTGCTGTCTACCTGAAGAAAAATTATCTGCAGTCTACTTGGGGTATAAAACTCTCTATATAAAAATTTCCAAGCAAAAATTCTAAATCTTCTAGATTTTGTTGCATATTTGTGAATTGCTTATCCAATCTGTCTTCCCAATCCTAACCTCTTCTGATTGATTCTTAGAGTTATGCAATATTCTACATGCTCTACTAATTATTCCTTTTTTAATTAACAGTAGGTTCTTTTCTAGATTCTACTAAAAACTCTACCTGTTCTGGTCTTAAGTTTAGGACCCCTCACGTCTTTCTCTTTGCCTATACTCTAATATCAATTCTTGAGAGGGAAGGCAATTTATACTATGCAGTTCAAATAAATTCTTGGCGTCTTCCCATTTTATTACCTTTTGTATGGAACCTTTGTGGATGTTCCAGTTACTGCATCTGTCTGGTCAGATATGTACTGAAGGGGGCATTATACTCCCTGATGGGCCTGACGACGGAAGAGTACAATGGTATGATGATCTCTCTGGACCCAGACGCCATGTTCTTGCTTACAAGAAGAAAAACGCAGAAGGATTTTCTTACTACCCTGGATACACGTTGGTCAAAGGCTAGGTTACTATCTACATGAGTTCCCAGATCCCTGACTAGTGAATCAACTTTTAAGTGTGTTTTATTTATTGTTGAGTTAGTTGCTTGGGGTGGCAGCCTTCCCAATAGGTACTACAATGCATTTGTTGGTACTGAGTTACAAGCCATGGCTTGGGTACTAAGCGTTTGTCTGTACTAGACCTTCCTGAAGGGTGTTCTTGCCTTGGGGACATTCAATGACTGCTCCCAGTTTGCAATCATCTGTGAACTTGGTTAGCCAGAGGCCTTAGACATGCCAAAGAGGAGACAGCCTATCAGAGAGCCCTGGCAGACCCCACTGGTGACCAGCCTCTTTGTGGAGGTGGCCTCGCCAATTCTAACCGCCTGGGTCTTATCAGTGAGTGTGTTAGTTATCCAGTGTGTTAAAAAGGGATTTATACCTATTTTGTTTTTTAAGTTTGCTGACAATGCCTGAGTGGGGTATTGTATCAAATGCCTTAGCCAGATCTTGGTAGACAGTATACACAGTTTTCACCTCATCCAATGCCTTAGTGACCTTTTACCAGGAAGGACGAGACATGGTGGGTGCAGCATTCTTCCATACTTATGAGCACCAGATCCAGTATGTTGGACCCTCTTAGTGGATGTATTCACTACTTGGTCAAATATATTTGTATTTACAAAGTCTAGGAATCTCTGTGCCTGTAGATTTGAGGCTGTGTAAGGTTCCCAATCTATAGAGGGGTAATTAAAGTCTCCCATGAGCAGGGTGTTAGGTTGAATGGTAAGTGTCTCCAGTAGGTCCAAGTAAGCATTCTGAGCTTTTGGAACATGGTGGGTGACCTATAGCTGGCAGGGATATGGTATGATATTTTGTCAATGGTGATCTGTACATGGAGGAACTTCAGTACATCACCCTGTTTGACTACTAGAGATATGCTTGTTATTGATATATATTGAGACACCTCTACCTTTAGTCCTTGTCTATGCAGCTACTGGTCTAAAAAGTGTTGAAGGCGCTGAAACCTTGCACTGCCAGGGTACTTTCTAATGCTTTAAACCATGTCTCAGTAACTGCACAGATGTCTGTATTCTCAAGAGTGTGTGTGCCTTTTTTTTTTTTTTTTTTTTAAGGCTTCTGGTATCGAACCGTAGCACCCTGAGGCTCTGTTGAGTTGATTTTGCTATGTTGGTATGTTTGTCAAAGCCTAAAAAAGGCACCATGGAGTGGATAAAGCCTAAGTCAGCATTCAAAAGCCTACAGGTGAAAGGTGCAGATCATCCTCGACAAAGCAACATGATCCGTTTACCATGTCCCTGCAAGCTGACAAATATTGGATCACCTTAGAATGACATCAGAAAGGCAGCCAGTTGTTGAACTCAGTTTTTGCTCATATTGTGGCATCATCCTCTGTGATATTAATATGCTGCTCAGTGCCAGGCTCATACAAGCCTGAGAGAGACAGTCTGAAAGCTCCATAATATCTCTCTTCATATAGTCCAGGGAGGTATATCTCAGGTCATTTACACCTATAAGGACTATGATGGAATCATACTGGTATCTGTGGTATAATGACTTGAGTGCATGCATGAATTGGCAAAGCTTGGCTCCAGATAAGCAACGAACTGTCACCTTCTCCTTGTTCAGTCTGGTTAGAGGGGCATCAATATATCTTACAATGGAGTCTCCTATGATGAGAGTCCTGGGAAGTGTGTTTGCCTTAGGGCTTAGTGTTTGGGATTCCAATGAGAGTGAGCGTGTGTGTGGCATTATGTTTTTTTTACCGAGTGCCTTTGGGCTTGCTGAGGCATAGCTTTGACAGTGGGTGGTCTAGGTGATCTTTGTTGTTTCAATTGTTTGCTTTTAAGTGCCTCAGCAAGGGGTTAGGAGGGTGGCCTAATGGTTAAGGTGGTTGCCTTACAAACACAAGGTGCAGGGTTCGAGTCCCACAAGGGATAATTGGCTAGGCTTAAAATGGCTCATAAGGGCAGTTAGCCTAGTACTAATCTATGAACCTATATGTTAGTCTGTGTGTGCGCTTCTGTGCATGCATGTTGTGTGCTCTATGAGGTGGGTGTTTTGTGTGCGTGTGTGTGTGTGTGTGGTTTCAACAAAGAGTTTAGCCTCCAGTGTTATTGTGTAATTATACCTCTCACATACTGTGTTTGATTCTTTAAGAATTAAGTGGCTGTCAGTAAATCAGACAGTTGCTACATTGTCTTAAGATGCCCATACCCACCAAGTGGGCTACAGAGAGGAAAATGTATATCCATACTGTCCAGTTCTTTGACTTGTGAGCTACAAGGGGTGGTGTACTGGTGTTAGAAGACTATTAAGGGTACTTTGTTCAGACTAATAAGGGTGCTTTATTGGGGCAGAATATGATAAACAGTACTAAATTCTACTAACTTTCATGTTTTATACAATGCTGAGTTCTACTAAATCTGTACAAAAACAAACCACCCTGGTGGACCCCTGGTATTAGTAGGTTGTACAACAAAAGAAAGAAAATCCTGTCGAGAAGTAAGATGGAATGTGCAGTACAAAGCAAAAAAGTCCCTCATGGGAACTAGTAAAGTCTCTGAAAGCAGACTTTGAGGTAAAGCCTCCAAAACTAAGGATAATCATAAGGCATTTTTCAGTTATGTCTGCAATCTTACAAGTAACACCCAACAATGTCCAGAATTAGTTCAAGATTGCATAACCTATACTTAACTAGACAATATAGCAAACCTGCTGGGCATCAAATTCATCTCAAATTTCACCTCCCCATCACCTCCAAGAAACACCCTTTGCCATGCCACCACCAACTATCACGAAAGAACAGGATGCCACTTCGCTCTCTAAAGCTAAAAACATGGCTTCAAGGAAGCCTGTCGATATACCAGCTTGCTTCTAAAACAGCTTAAACCAGGGCTTATCATTAGGATCTCTATTTAACCGCAGCCTCTGGACTGTCTTTGTCCTTACAGAATGCAGGACAGCAACAGTCATCCCTCAGCATAAAGGAGGACCATCTTCTGACCCAGGAAATTACAGACTCATAAGTTTGAGTAGTCTTATATGTAAGGCTATGGAAAGAATAATCATTGACCTGATAGATATAATAGACTTATACTGATGACCACTGACATGAAAGATTTCTTTTCAGTTATACCACACAACACTGGACTGGAGTGATGTATGTTGCATTTAACCAGATACACTAATTTTAATGAAAATGTAGTTAAATGTGTCACCAGTTTAATGGAGATTATGTTGAATTCTAACTTTATATGGTTTGAAGGCACTATTTACAAGCAAATGCAAAGTATAGCAATGGGGGACGCTTGTGCCCCCGTCTTTGCTAATATTGTGTTGGCTTACTGGGAACACAATTATGCATTCAATAGTCCTTTTCTGGGTCTTGGAGCCTGTACACGTGTTACCTGGATGATAATGTATTATTTTGGTGTGACTCAGACATTAGGCTTGAAGAACTTTTCTTTTACATTAATACCACCACAGAATTCCTGACATTTACTATGACGAAGTCATTTGAGAGTATTAATTACTTAAGATGTCCTACTGAAAATTGACTGTCAATGGTTGCTTTGTATCTACTCTATATAGGAAACCCGCCTATTCCAATTCTTTGTTATACTTTGAAAGTTGGCACCCACTTCACCAGAAGAAAGCTCTGGTGAAAGGACAATTGGTGCGGTTAACATGAATGGTGTCAGACGCAGAGTCCTTCTTAGAAGAATGTACAACTTTGAAGGATATGTTATTAAACAGATGTTATCCCCTTGAATTTCTCAACGAGATTTTTCAAGAAGTTAATCAGAAAAGGACTGACTCTGTTTACACTCCCCTCCTAGGGACTAATAATGAGGTCTCAGTGTCAAGTGTAACCAATGACATTAAATTTACTAAGTGTTGTATTCTAACCTTTAACCAGGAGAGTAGGTTAGTTAGAGATATTATCACTGAACTGGAAAATTTTGGCAATGGGTGGTTTAGATATGAGTAAGTTAGGACTATGACCAATTGTTAAGTTCAGGAGGGACAGTAATATTGAAAATTACCTGGAACACCAAAAAAGTACTAGATGGGCTACTAGTAGAAGCCTTAGGATGTCTAAATGCGGAAGATGTTCAATTTGCCCCTATATCTATGAGGGGGAATTCATAAGAGTTGCAGGATATGGTAAGATAAAATGTCCCTCTCGGTGTAACTGTAGGACAGACAATGTAGTGTACATTGCAACCTGCAATAAATGTCCATCTTTTTATGTGGGTAAGACTGAGAGGGCAATGAAGGATAGGATATATGAACATCTGAGGCAAATTAGGAGGAAAGATAATAGAAATGCTCTATGGCTTCATATTTAAAGCAATGAGGGGCATGAATTCTGCTTTTTTATTATTTACATAATGCACCCGGATAAAAGAGGGGGGGCCATGGAAGGTTCAACTGGAATGTAAGGAGGCTGAATGGCAGATTAGGACCAATGTCACTGGCCCCAATGGTCTTAATGATTCCATCTCTCTGTCTTGCTTTCTTAAGTTGAGAGCATTAACATACTAATTGGTTTTGTTTTTTTTTGTTAGTTTGGTCAGTATGACAACAGGTTGAACTTGCCTTAAGTATTCTACTGGTTTTCACACTAAGGGTATTAAACACTCGTAATTTATGATATACTTTGAGGCTTTTTTCCCACTTGACTGGTATTTTAATTTCAAGTTTAATTTTAATTTCAATTTTATTTCATGTCTATGGGACATTTATTATTAGAATTTTATCTCTTCTTAAAAATTATATGAGATTTTAGACGTTTTATTTAGTTTTTTTAATTGTACTGTGCCTTTAAATCTAGGGGACAAAATGTATTTTGTGTTTTTTTTTTTGTTTTAAATTGTGTTCGTAGTATGGTCTTACTACTCTGATGAAGTTTCATTAATAGTAGGAATGAAAGCGCTTAGTCAGTGTTTTAGTTAATGCTAACTTTGTCAGCAATAAACTTTTTTGATTTGTGGAACTGCTCCGAGGTTTTACTGTGGGTTACAGCTGTTAATAGATTGCGGCAGCCTCTACTACACTTTGATAATTCACGGCATTGTTTTCTTGGTTTTATTTTTTGCTTTGGTTAATTATGAGTGTTGTTTTTACTTGGGGGTTCTGGCTTTCATTCTCTGGAACAGCAGAGTCTATATACTTATATACGTGATTGTACAGGGCTTTAGTGTAAGCTCTGGTGTAGTTACCACTTCCAGATGGGGGTGGGGCCTGGAAACATTTATACCTTTCCCTAGGAAGATATAGTTTGCCTTGGTGAAGTTTTTTAGCCTGACTTCTCCTTTTCTGAGTTTTGGTGTTAGTGCCAATTGGAAGTTGACTGATTTGTGGTCACATTAACTTATGAGAGTCCGACAGTCATGGTGGTGCATCTGTTTGTCATGTTAGTGAAGACCACATCTAGTATGTTTGTTGTTCTTGCTGGGGTTTGAACAATTTGATCTAGGGCATTTGAGTTAACTAAGTCAAGGAACTTTTGCGCTAGTGAGCTAGGCTAGAGTAGGTTTCCCAGTTGATGGTGGGATAACTGAAATCCCCCACAATCAGAGTGTTTGACAGTATTTGGACAGACTCCAGTTTGGTCAAGTAAGCTTTGTGCGCATCATGATCCATGGAGGGGGGATCTACAACTAGCTACGACTTGAATGTGGGTCTTACCCACAGTAATCTGAACTTGGAGTAACTCCATGGAGTTGACCTGTCTAACTAGTCAGGAGGTGAATTTATCTCTAATATACATAGAAACACTGCCTCTTTTGGTTCTCACATGTTCATTTTGTAGTCTGAGGGTGTGGAAGGCATTGTAGCCTTGCAAAGTTGCGGTATTTTAAGGCCTTGAACCAGATTTCTGTGACTGCACAGACATCTACATCCTCCAGTGATAGGAGTGCTTCCAGAGTGTGCTGTTTTTGGTCCATGTCCTACGGAGACAGACTAAAAGCCCCATTAATTTATTCAGTCTCCTACTGACTATTAAGGAGTAACCTATGCCTGACCTACAAGAGACTCTCAAAAATCCAGCAGAGTTGCTACACATCTGCAAGTCAAACAGCACGAGGGTCACCCAATCTAGGGATCTAAAACTAGTCAGCAACTTCAAACAAAACATGCTGGAGGGACAGATATGCATCTCAGAGATTGCTAAATGTGAATAGGAATCCTGTTCCAAAGAAGGGTCAGAGACCTTCCCTGGCCCTTTTCAAATGCAGTCTGGATGAATGGATGGGAGAATCACAAAATCACACCCGGGGTAGCACCTCTGTCCCTTATGGACATGGGCAATCTGTAAGATACTCGAGGCACAGACACAAACCCATGCCATTCTTGTGCCCCTAGGGGCCACATATTGTGTAAAATCAGGTTATATTGGCTAGGCTTCTAAGGGCTTTTAAGCCATTAGCCTAGAAATCTGCAATGAACCTATTAATAGCTTATACAACAGTCAATAGCAATGAAAGAGGGGAGGAAGGGACTTTGGAAATCAGATAATCATAAGGGAGGGCACAGACACAGTCTTGTAAAAGGATAACAGCAGAAAGGTGGCTGGGTTCGGAACAAGCACACTAGCTACAGAGGCAAGCAATCAAATAAAGGCAATATTGGTGCTCCACACCTCTCCAACTCTTGAATAAAAGACACTTGGTTTAGGTAGCTCTGAGCTTGAAATGGGAGCTAGCTAGAGAGCTAACCAATCAAATAAAGGCAACACTGGAGCTCCTTCGGAAACTTTAGCTTAACGTGTCACAAGAGGATAGGGCAGACACAGAATGCAAGCAGGGAAATAAGCAGAGTATAAAAGCACTGAAGCACAAACTGCAGCAGAGACAGTTCTCCTACCATCAAACATCTACTATAGTTTAAGGCACTAGACTATGCAGAAATTTACCAGTAACACTGTTTATGGACAAATGCAGTAATAAATGATTAAGGCACACATCTGGTAGTGGTGTGCAGTTCTGCCACAATTGTGAATTAAACTACAAGACTCTGGCCTAGCAAGGTTTAAAATGGAGGCAGCTTTTACAAGTAATTCTACTTGTGAAAATAGAAATGCAGAATAATGTGGAAACACAATCTTCCTACAACTAATTAAAAGACAAGGCTAAAGTCCCAGAACAAACTAAAAATGCAATCAAATGGAACACAACAGAAAAGTACTAAGTAGCATCATTGTACAGGTCACTGTAAGTCCACTTAAATATTGAAGCAGAACTGAAATAATTAAAATAATTTAATTATCTTTCCTTTTTTTGAAAAGCTAGTTACTTACAGTTCCACACCTCTCCAAGTCTTGGATAAAAGACTTGAGAGTTTCAAGTCTTTTCGGGATATAAAATTAATGAAGATAAAACAAAGGCTATACAGATAAATTATGTAACTACGCATGAATTGGTTCAGCAATATCCGTATTTATGTGGACATGATAAGATGAAGTATTTAGGTGTACCGTTTACACAAAGGATTCTGTTAAGGTAACTAAGAGTATGTGGGAAAAGACTTAAAAGACAATACCGAAACTGAAAAGCTGGAAGCTCTTGCTTAATGGATATAGAGAGTAAGATACAAACAGGGAAAATGTTTTTGGTTCTTTTAGTTTTACATACAAGTCATGCATATTTTTCATCAACCAGGAGAGAAGATGCAGACAACAATCAATAAAAGGTTTAAATAATTTATTTGGGAGAGTAAGACAGAAAGAGTTAAGTGGGATAAGTTGAGCCTCCACATAGAATAAGGTGGTTTAAGATTACCTTTGTATTGACATTTTAGAGCTATGCACTTAATGCTCATATACATAACACAAGCAGAAGGTTACAAATCAAAGCAGAAAGGGATAATGATGAAGTGGGGGAGGGTTTTCAAGAAATAATGGGAGAGTAGTATTTTGGATGTAGATAATTAAAGGAAAATAATGATCGCACATACTACTACATTCATAACATTGTATAAAGTATTCTAAGAATTAGGTCAACACGGGAATGCAGAAAGGAGATTTTGCCAAAGGGATAAGTGCAAGTAGGGGTACAGATAACTGGCAAGAGGGATGAAAATTAGTACATAAAACTTGAAAAGTAACCGATATTGGGAGCAAATAACCAGGATGAGGTGAAGCAGAAGTTTGAACTGCAGGTTAGACATTGCCTTCCCTACCAGGGACTGATAATACTGCAGGCAAAGAGAAAGGGATAAGGGAGTACAAAGTGAAAGACCAGCTCTGGAAGAGTTTTCATTAGAGTCTAGAACAGAAGCTGATGTTAAAAACTGGACAATTAGTAGGTCATATGAAATACTATACGATAACTATAAGACTTAATCTAAGGAGGTTAGAAAAGATTGGGAAGAGAGACTAAAAAAGCAATTTAAAAAGTAACAACCAAAGGACTTATGTATGTCTCACCAATATCCACCAAAATCCAGAAGGTTACGATTTTTGTTTGGAAGTGTCTGCAGATGTATTTTTATACCCCAAGCAAACTTCAAAATTTTCTTCGGGTATATAGCAAATAATGGAGGTGCAAATGGAAAGTAAAGTGTAACTGTGGTACAATTTTTTTTGGTGGAGTGTAATGAGTTGGTAGATTTTAAAACTACTCTACGCGGCACTGTGTCAGAAATATTGGGAGATCAAATGATGCAAAATTATTCTTTTGAGCTGGGACACAGGATCTGAATTTTTGACACATAGTAAGACCTTATTAACTTTAATGCTATTGGCTGACAAAAAAACACTTAGAAGAAAACAGAAATCAAAATCTAAACCAATTGTAACTGAAGTATCAAGAAAATGAGAGTTTTAGAAAGAGAGCAAATTACATAAAAAAAATAGGAATTTGTGGGAACAATACATGCAGAATAATGTTCAAGAGGAGGAGTCAGGCTTATGCAAAGGCAGGAATTCAGCAATTTATATAATGTTGGAGTGAATGACAGTTGTCAAAAAAGAATGTGCTATGTCTAATGCACAAAATAGTTGTAACAGTTTGTTTTCTTTCCTATTAATGTAGGTGTGCCTGCAATTTAAGTGATAGTTTAAGAATGTTTTTTGAACAAAATATATTCCTGACACTTTGAAAAAGACTCTGCAAAGATAAGTGGTATAAATAAGAAAAATGTGAATATCCTGTAGTCTACAGTAAGCTATCACTAGAGCTCGACACTTTGTGAGCACCCACGGAACAGCGGATAACCTAAAGGGTAAGGCAGTGAACTGAAATTAGGATCCAAACACTGAAAATCTTAATGTATGATATCTGGTGCTATAGGAATGTGATGATAACCAACTTTTAAATCTAGGTCACTAAAAACTTAAATGGGAATTACAGGACATAGGTCATTAACAGGATAACATTTTGAACCTTGAAACTTTTGCTTTAGAAAGGAAAGACCTAGGACTGGTCTCCATAAGGCTTCTTTTTTGGACGCTAGAAACATTACTGATAAAAACTTACTTTTGAGAAAGAGGTTCAGCTTCAATCACCCCTGAGTTAGCAAATTCTGAACAGGAGGGAAAAAGTTTCATGTGGCGGATGAACAGAAATCCCCTGAAAAGAAGAGAGATTCCCACTGCCACCTGTATTCCCTGATGAATCACTCTCAGGAACCACTTGCCTGAGAGTATGTTGCCAGACAGAGAGAAATGGAGGGCCAGATTTATGGAAAGAATTTGAGGCTTGCCAGGGTGGGAAGAGTGTATGCAGGGATCTTTAGTCATTCAGACTTGTTACACTATATTTGTTTGGGGGTCCTCCTTTTTGGTCCCCTTGCCATTGCTTTTTAAAAGACTGCTGGCTAGCACTTTGCTGTGTCTGCTTATTTTGCTTTTTGAAAATGTTGCAGAGGTAGCAGTAAAATACTTTAAATTATTGAAGGAAGGCTGAAAAATGAGATAAACTCCTTGAATCAGCTTCTCTGTCTCATTACAAGCTTTAAGACCACTGCAGCAGATGGCACAAATACAACTTCTCCAAAGGAGAATTTAAAATTTCATTTCTTACATACTTAGGAATATTTTCTGTATGCAACCAAGCAAACTTCCTCATAACAGTTCTAATAGCAGCAGCAATGAAAGTGGAATCGGCTGAATACTGAGCACACTTATAAGGTTTATTTTTTGAGACTCAGAAGCAATAACCCTACACAAAGATTATTTATCCTCAGATGAGTGAAAATAAAAGTCATTCTCAAAAGAGGCCAATTTAAAATTTAACATGAGCTTGACAATTACAGATTCTAAAGATAACAGTTGCAGAAAATACACTTTTCAACAAATCTTTCAAAGGCTTTCTCATTATTGTCAGAAGGGAAGAGATTACATTTACTGGATGCTTAAGTAGTAGCTGGAATCACCAAGGAAATCATTGCTGGATCTGATCTGGGTTATAAAATAAAAACTTGTACGACTGAGGAACTTTATGCAGTCTATCAGCTTTCTTAGGGGCCCACAAGCTGGCTATCAGGCAGTTGAAATGCTGTAATAAATACATTCTCCAATGCTGATAGAACAGGAGTTGTCAGTGTAGGTTCAGGAAATTCCAGTTGCAATAAACATTAATATTTCTTTAATGACAGTGGAAGATCATTATTTTCCCACTGAAACAACAAAGTTATTCTGGATATGGCTTCAGAAAAAGAAAAATAATTCCAAGGAACTACCAGGAGAAAAACTTTCCTAAGAATTAGAATCAGAAACCAAAGAAACAGTAGTTCCCTCAATCATTTTTGTAAACCCTCATACAGAAAATAATTCCTCTCTCTCTTACCAGTAACACCAGAACTGAGAGTCAAAAGCTTGACACAAGCCCAATAAATCATTCCTGTCTAAAGAAACAGAGACAGATGAAGGTAAATGTCTTACTTTTTGCTTCATTTTGATAGGAATTTCAAAAGCAGCAGACTTGCTTTTGACAGGCAAAACCTCCCTAGGGACATCCCCCACCCTGGCTAGGCAGAGAGTTATTCCCTACACCTTCTTCCAAGACCGTCAAGAGTAGTTCTCCCTGTGGCTCCCAAAAGAAATTTAACACAACCTTTAGACAGGAATACTTTTAAAAATCTTCTCACTTAGAAGTAAAGTAATGCTTCTGGGAAAAAGTGAATAAATGTCATATGACAGCCTACAGAAACACTTCTTAGCTTAACAGTAGTACTATAACAGAAAAAGTTAACTTTCTGAAAGAAGATAAGATGCAGATTCCCCCCAAAGAGAACTTATCTGCCCAACTATGGAAAAATATTTCCCCAACCGTTGATCCTCGAAAGCCCACAGGATGAACGTTTGGAAGGGCTTGGTACCCAAACTACTCTTTCTTTAGCCCAGCTCGATCTCGTTAATTGTTTGGGTGCATGGAAAGTGCTCCTCAGCTTTAGAAGCTGGCCGGCTATTATATCCTCAGCACATACAGCTAAAGCTACTGCATCAGCGATCAACTGATGAACATCACTCAGACAATACAACAGGATTCTTCCTGTCTGTGACTTCCTGGAGAACTATGGAAACTTTTACTCTAGGTGGGTAGCTATTTTGGAACATGCCTTGTTGCTGTCCTCTTCCCATACTCTCCTGATGATTACACTATGACAACAAAACCATGTTTGGTATTGGCTCCTCAGCAACTTCTTAAAAGTCCACTGTGGAGTCTGGAATTTCATTCCCACAGCCATGAAGGTATCTCTCTAATGTGTTTGCTTGTTGACAATGATGGCAAATAATAGATGTTTCAAAAATGAGGAGTTTACAAAAAGTATCTTGGTATCTTCCACAATTCTGTTAAACTAAGCCAAATGTGTAGGTAGCATAGCTATGCCTGAGCCCATGGTTCTGGCTGAACCTTTAGCTACAAAACAAATGACACAGGCCCTGTGCTTTTATAAAATTAGTGACCTGGGCTTTTAGTTTTTCTTTTTGAGGCATCATACACTAAGTCTACTATAACATGCAACATTTCATGTGAAACTTCTCTATGATAGTACGCAATGTGGATTAGACAGCTCAGTGTTTTCAATGACAGGGTGGAAAGTGAGAACATGACCTTTACATATCTGTCCACTGTCCTTCAAGGATATCTGGAGGGTGTACCCACATACCTACTGCAACTTTCTGTGTGGTAATGACCTTAGGCCAAACGTGGTCTGCATGTGGTACAGAAACCTGTTGAAAGTCGGACTGTTCACAGGTGACCACAATGTAGCTGTACCCTCAACATCCAGATCTTTTACTGGTGACTCCGCAGAACAGTCCATATGCCTAGCTATTTGGGAGACTTTCTGAGGCCTTATCAGGGGATTCCAAAGAAATGGATGAAGAAGTGAATCTCTTCATGAGGCAGGGAAGTAGCAGGCCTTTTGTAGAGGGAAATGAGCTCAGATTCTGTAATTTTTTTTCATACTTAATGGGCATGAGAATAGTAGGCTTGGTTTATAGATATATCACCATCAGAGGAAATGCTGCAGATCCTGGCACTGATTGTACTAGATGCAAAGACATCAATTCTGCCAGTGAAAGCTCCAAGTATGCCTATAAAATTATACAACGGCTTGACTGTGCTCAGATAATACCCAGCCTGTAATAGACTGATTCCAGAAAGGTTGCTGGCATGAACACACCAAAAAACAAGGGGTATCGAAGGATGGACTGGTTAATGCAGCAGTGATCATTTGATCAACTGTTATGGCAAGTTTACTTACACAGTTGTACTATGTTCATCATATTCATCACCACTGAAGTAGCCTTAGCTATGCAGGTAGATTACTCTAGCCTACTACATTTGGAAGTTGGAAGGAAGACAGTCCAGAGAAGGAATCAAGCTTATAGTGTTTTGCAAAAGTATGGACAAGGACCAAGTTAAAGATTCTACAATACTTCTAGAACCCAACCCTTTCCAAAAAGCCACCGATGATGCCAAGGCCTTGGTAGTGTGTGCCTTGACTCTGCATAGACAGCTCTGCAGTGTACATAACAAAAGGTAATAGCCTTAGACCATTTGGAAATGGTCTGTTTTGACACAGGTTGTCCTTTCTTTTTACCTTCTCAAGAAATAGACAATTGATCTGAAGATCCGAAAGATTTAGTTCTGTCAAGACACTACCCGAGTTGTCTGTGGACATCAAAGGTATGGAGTAGCCTCATTTTTGGGTTCAGGAAAGAAAACGGGGAGATGGACAGTTTGGCTTAAAGTAAACTCAGTTACCACTTTAGGCATAAAAATAGTTGATTAGGTTGTTGAACTAGAAAACCCTTTCTATTTGGTAGTATATGATTTTCTAGTAGCAGACTAACTTGTCTCCAGGTGCCTAAAGGGAATTAAGACCCTACCTTCCAGGCAGTCAACTAAAGTTGATTGGTGTTCAGGTGTAGCAAACACCCCTGTTCTTCTGTGAGTATATCCAGTCTGTGAGGAAAGCTTGAGTGTACTGGAGTCCTGGAACACAAACTTGCCAGCTGGTTGTCCAAAGAGAAAGCAAAGATGTCTTCTTGAGGAATTCCCCACAGATGGATCAAAGCTTGGAAGATCCCCTGATCTAATTTCCTTTCGTGAGGGGCTACCCTTGTCCTACTGAGCTTGTCTACCACACGGTTTTGCTCTGATGGAAGGTACGATGCCTGCAGATTGAGACTGTGCTGTGAAGCTACTTCCCAAGCCTTGTTCTTCCTTGTTTGTCGATGTAGTACTATTGTAGTATTGACTATAACATGAAAAAGTCCCGGGGACCAAAAATGATTCAGCAAGTTGAGTGCCGTGATCAGGGCAAGCATTTCTTTTATATTTATGTGCTTGCTTCTGTCCTTGGTGTTCCACACACCTTGCACCTCTATCCTCCTGAAACTGCACCAAAAGCAAAGTCTGAGGTGTCTGTGGTGGCTGACTGCTTTAAAACAGAGAGGGAAAAGGGGAGACTTGGATTTAGGGATACCTGTTGTCTCCACCTCCCTTCTGACAAACACCAGAACTGGGAAATGAAAAGACAAAGGGTGTTGGCGCTGGGACCACAAAGACTTCAGATACCACCATGCCTTTCTCATGTGGAGTCTTGCCAGGAGTATCATGAGAATCACAAAAGCCTTTAGACCCAAAATCCTGAGGTATTCCTTTGCGGTGATGTCGAAGTGAAAACCCTAGAATTAAATCTATATCTTATTTTTTTTTTTCCTTTGGAAGAAAAACTCTTCAAACTATGGTATCTACTTGACATCCCAAAAATACAATCCTGTGAGGAGTCGTGAAAAGACTTCTGAATTTTCTCTTGAAATCCCAGCCTATATAAGAGATCTCTCACCCAAAAGCAAGATTCTTGATACTCTGAAAGCGACTCTGCAAAGATAAGCAAGTCATCTAAATATGCAAAAATGCAGATACCATGTAGCCAGCAATGAGCTATCACTGGAGTTAGACACTTTATGAACATTTTTGGTGCAGTGGATAGTCCAAAGGGTAAGGCAGAAAACTCAATGTGATCCAAACGCACAAAACCTTAAGAAACTCCAGAAGTTTAGATGGATTTAGAATGAGAAAATTAGCATATTTTAAATTTAATGTTGAATGAGGAAGAAGGGGTAACAGGTTGTGAAGGTACATCATTCTGAATTTGGGCACCAACACAAAGAGGTTTTGGAAAGAAGGATCCAGAAATGGTCTCCATCTCCAAACATTTTCTTGCTTTGCCAGTAAAAACATCCTTGAATAAAAGGCTGGGATCATTCCATGGAACACAGCATGTGAGAAAGGACAGCAGGAAACAGAAGAGTCTGGTCTTGAGGATGAGAAATTTCCCCCCTGAAAAGGAGGAATTTCCTTCCATTACTATCTGTAATCCTGATGAAAGAACTTCAGAACCCATTTGTCTGAAACTATTTTTTGCTAAAGAGAAAAGCAAAGATTCAGTCTTTCTGGAAGACAAAAGGAGGCTGGCCAGGATTTGGGGGGGGGGGGGTGTAAGTTTATTTTACAGTCATTCTGACTTGTTGGACTTTCCTTGGTTTTGAGAATTTCCAGAATCCTTCTTGGATCTCCCTTGCCATTTACTCTTCAACATCTACTTACCTTTATTTTATTGACACTGTTTATTTTGCTTACTACCAAAACTGGACGAAGAATTAGAAAATCCCTTAGAAAACTTGCCAAAGGAGGGCTGAAAAATCAGAGATTCCCTGTATCAGCTTACCCCTTTCATCACGTGTTGATCACCTGTACAGCAGAGAGGCCAACAACTAAATCTATAGTCATTCATTTATGGGAGATTCTACCACTGGTCATAGCCCTTGAAGAAGTATCAACAGAGGCAATGTGGATAGAAGAAATTAAATTTAAAGCAGTTTTTCCTCACAAGAAGAAATTGCAGATAAAACACTCATTACACTTTCACAATTAGTCAGAACAAACCTTAACATATGTGCCTGACAATTCAAAATTCTGAAAAATCAAAGTTGCAGAAACATACACTTTTTCCCCATACATGTCAATAATAATCCCATCTTAATCTGAAAGAACAGGATTGGATTTATTTATTTGCATTTGTTAACCGAATATTGCCCGACTAGGCCAGGAGCCTGTTTTCAGCAAAGACCTGGGGAGACAAGCTCAAGCAGAATAATTAACACACAAGATAATACAACATAAATATACAAATTCAGTGAAATTGAACAAAAATTTAAACATGCAGAGTATAATAACCAAGAAGTTTAAATCAGAGAATTTAAATAGGGGTACAAAGTGACTTATTAACCACATGCAGTTAGGAAAACAATTTACAATTTAGTTAACACAAGAAGATGGAAATAGACTAAAATAACCAGCAATAACTTACAGTTGTCTAGGTGTGTTTGCAAAGCAGATATAGTTTGAAAATACAAAGAACTAAATACCAGGGTAGTTAGCCAGGAGTATTGCAGTAGCAGAGCCAGTGGTTAGACAGGTAATGTTTTAGAAGCTGTTTAAATTTATGAATTAACTAAGCATTTAGCAGCAGAAGAATTAGCTAAAGCAATAGTTGCTGGATCAGGTTAGGGAAGAGTGCAGGAAGTTTATACATCTTATCTGTCTTTTTAGGGGCAACTGGCTGACACTCAGAAAAAAATGCAGGGGTTGGGGGTGTGGCCAAGATGCTAAGTAGTCAGTAGCATAAAAATGTGCTCTGCTTCATTTCAGTTTTTCTGACAAGAATATTTAACTTTACAACTAAGAAACTATCTGCATAAATATTTTTATTTAACAATAAAAAGTTTTTGTTGAAATCAAGGAGAAAAATTAGCCTTTTGGGAATCTACTTAGCTTTTATCCTGGCAGAAGTTTTTCGGTTAATTTCAGTTATGAGTTACTCTACAACTTCTCCTCAAGAAAGTGCGATGAAGAAAGAACTGCAGTCACTTATTACTAGTATTCAAGACATTTCAGTCAAAATGGACAAGTTGGAGAGTAAAATGGGTACTAGAAAACAACACAATAAGAAGCAACTCGACAATGAAATTATTACGAAACATTCATATCAAATTTCATCTATAGAGGAAACAGTAAATAATATAGATAGAAGGCTGACTGAAAAGGAAAATCAAGTGGAATTTCTCTTAAAAACAAAAAACTTTTCTCTTAAAGAAAGTAGAAGAATTGGAAAGTAGGCCAAGGAGAAATAATATTAAGAACATATGGAGTACCTGAGAAAGAATAAGGTAACAATATGACACAGTTTCGGAACACCTGGTTACCAAAAACTTTAAACCTGCCAAGATCACTTTCATTTGCAATACAGACAGCTCATAGGTTTCCCTCACATACTTATTCAATTAATATAGAGATCTATAATTGTTAAATTTCTCTCTACACAGGACAAGAACTTGGCATTAAAAACAACCTGTTCTAACTCTCCAATAACTACAAATGGAAAAAGTATTATATTTGATAATGATTATACTTCTTCTAACAGAAAAGCCTACATTCCCCTAATTAAAAATCTAAAGAAGTCAAACATCAAGGCTCAACTTATCTTCCCCGCAAAAAAATCAATATTTTTCTTTTGGAAGGTCAGAAATTATTTAATGCACTTGATATAGCCCTGGACTTTGCTCAGAAAAACAAACTTTTAAACAAACCAGAAGAAATGGGTTGGTGTCTAGCAAGTTTAAAAAGGCAAGCAGTTAAAACTGGATAGAAAACTAAATGAAATAGTAAAAAATGTAATGAAAAATAACTTTGTTTTACGTCTGTTGTACTATGCTATTGAAACAATGCTTTAACAACTACTGAAGAATATCACATTTCTAAGGTAATGCTTTTTTGTTTTCCAAAATACATTAAATAAAATAGTAATTCATCATTTTATACTCATAGATTAATGGCATATCATTAGGTTGTTTTAGTAATGGTAAGTAAAATGCTGTAATTTAATTTTTTTTTTAATTTTTACATTTTAATGTAAAAGATAAATACTCATATTAATACACTGTTACATTTGGTTAATGGGAAGTGTTAACAATGACTAACGGTTCTTTATTATATTTTAAAGTCAAAGTCTGGGTGTATTTATCATATATAATGAGAGTACACATTGTGTAAATTCATAGTAGTGTTTGTATTTTTTTTTGGGAGGGGGGTTGTGTCCCTGTTTTGGTTTTCTTGATTTATACCCTATAGTGTACTTTTGAAGTGAAAGCTCACAGGGTAAACCACTCAAGTAATCAACTAGTGTGTGTGTGTGTTTGGTGGGGAGGATAATTCAGGTTTGTGGAAAATATTACAAAATCTGAGTTATAATAGGAGTAGTGGGTCACTTAAGATGTTAAAAATACATATGATAGTTGCTACTGTGACACTGATTTTAGTAATATTAACATGGCAGTTGTCAGCCTGCTCCCATTGCATTGCAACAATGTCAACAGTAATGAAACATGCACTCAGTTTATTACACCAGTTTGTGAAAAAATACAGATACATTAATTTTCAACCATCAATATTTAACTTTTATTAGTGTATCTTTCTACAGCATTTAATTTAGTTCAAAGAAATTTAATTTATATCATATTTACAGCATCATCATACATAAACATTTGTATGGATGGAAATTACTCCATTTAGTAACCATCTGAACTGTGGAATGTGGAAAGGAAAATACTATAAATACAGTTTACTTATAGCAGGCTGATTCTTTAGTATTTAGAATATGCACTGACATTGAATTCAAGAGAGTTAAATGATAAGATATGTAGTAGAAGATACATTTATTTTGAAATGATAAAATATGCATGTGTGTGTGTATATATATATATATATATATATATATATATATATATATCCCAATAGATTTGTTTAACTTTATTAGAAAATTTGATTATTCTATAATTAATACTTGATTTTAGATATTATACTGAAGCTTGAAATTAGACATTGGGAAACAGACTGATAGAAGGGAAAGTTTTACTTTCTAATGTACATAGATAAATAGTTAATTCTTAGTGGTAGTAGCAGCGGAAATGATTGGGTAATATTAGGGAGACGTTTGGGGGTGGTTTGTATGATTATTTCATCAATCCTGGAATATTTTATTCCATGCTAGGTAGTATAAATATTTTTATAATCAGTTTATTAGCTAGATTCATGATTTTGTTCATAAAGTATGTTAAAATTAATTATATTGAATGTTAATGATCTTAATAATCCCATGAAGAGAGGTACTTAATCTTAAAAGTCAATATAGTCTTTTTGCAAGAAATTTATTTATTGAAAAAAGACTAAGACAAGTTGATACTGAAAGAGTATTCAATACTTGTGGATTCGCATTATAATTCTAAAAGGAGAGGCACTATTACACTTTGGAAGAAATCTTGGACTATGCCTAGAGTAGCTGACTCTTATTCTGATAAAATGGTATAATGGGTCTGGTAGTACTTGATATCAACAAGGAATTTTACACATTTGTAAATGTCTACTGGATTTCTGAAATTGGTTCTAAGGTGGTAAAAAATATTTGGACATTATAACCTTACACGCAAAAGGAGAAATGTTACTGACTGGTGACTAACTGCATTTTATCAGAAAGAGATATTACCAAGGACAAAAAACTCTGAATACCAGCCACTGCTAAACAATTAAATTATTTCACAAATGCAATGAATCTAAGAGTTATTCATTAATTAAAATGGGCAAATCCCCTTAATTATACACATTATTCATTCAGATTTGGTGCTCAAACAAAAATAGATAGAGTTTTTGCATCTAATGGATGACATTCTAAAACTGATGAAGCATCAATAATTCCATGTCCTTTGTATGAGCATAATGCCATTACTTTTAATTTTATTGTAAAAGTTAATGATTTAGTTTTTTGGCAAAGAATTCCAGCTTATATAATAAAAATTAAAGGATTTAAAGAGTGGTTGTTAAAGGAATTACAATTGTTCATGGATTTTAATAACACTGATGAATTTACTGATGCTATTTTATGGGATACATTAAAAGCCTATATATATATATGGAAGGGTTAAGAGTTGGTATCTTTAGAAAAGGAATGGGACAACTAATTAAACATCTTACAGTCAAAAATTAATACATTAAAGTTAAACTTAAAACCCAATGATAAGAATACAAATTCTGAATTGAATACATTGAATCAGAAATACAGAGAAATATTAAATCATAAAGTCTCAATAAATATAAAAAAATTAAATTACAATCATAATCTATTAATTCCAAAAAAATTACATAGGTTAGCAATTAGATCAAAAACATTAAATAATGTAAATCACATTAAAGAGATTACATACAAAATAAATAAACCTAAAAATGCAACAAATTTAAAGGATATATTAGAAGCCTTTAGGAAACATTACGGAGCATTCGATAAAAGTAAATCAACTCTAGATAACAGTGACCTTCGTGGTCTAGATGGCACAATTCCAGAGATATATAGAATAATTCCAGATAATATTCTGAGGATATTATTAAATGTATTTTACACAATTAGAAACTAATTAAATATCCCTCCTTCTTGGAAATTCTCATTGATATCCCCTATTTCGAAATAAGAAATTGATCCAAACTTATGTACATCCTATCGCCCCATTTCTCTTTTAAATGTGGATTATAACATTTTTATGTCCATATTACCTAAAAGATTAAAGCATATGAGATCAAATCTAGTTGAGGATAAAACTGGTTTTGTTTTAAATAGAAAAGGATAAGATAACATGATTATGTTTTTATCTTTGATAGATGCTTCTAACAAGAATAAAAAAACTTTCAGTAATAACCCTAGACATTGATAAAGCTTTTGATTCAATTAACTGAATGTAGTTACATAAAGTACTTAACATAATTTTTCTTTAGATTTTATAGAGTTAATAATTAAGTTGTATAATAAAACTTTATTGTTAAAATTGGATCATTTCAATGTAGTTATTTCAAAACACTAAAATGAACAAAACAAGCATGCCCATTATCACCTTTATTGTTTTCTTTGTCAATGGAACTCTTTGCTTCTTTTATCATAACTAATATAAAAATAAAGCGGTTTTCCATAAATGATAATTATAGCTCTAAAATTCAACTATTCATGGACATTCTATTAACTACTGGTAACAATGAATCTTCATTAGAACACAATATTGATTCAATAAAATACTTTGAAAGAATTCATGTCTAAAATTTAATCATAATAAAACAAACACTGTTGATAAATAAAAGAATAAATACCTTTTTAAGAAATTATAAGGAATTCAATTGGGAGAAAAAAACTTAAGTACTTAGGAATGATTATAAAACCTAGTTGGAAAGGATCAGTATTTATAAATTATAACATTTTTAGCTACTACAATATTAAAACTAACTGATAATAGGACAAAATGTTTTTTTCCCAATGGAACATAGACTTACAGTGATAAAAATGATAATTTTGTCAAAAATTTTATTTCCTGTTCAGTCATTGCTGATGCATATAAAAACTAAACACATGAGATTTGGGAGACAAACTGAAAGGTGAATATTTAAAATAGGACCTGGGCATATGGGTAAATTCAGCTATGAGTTTTTCTAATCATATCAACCAATTGGTTAATGATAGTTACAGAACTATAGGTTGTACAAAAAGATTTATACAGTCTAGGAAATAAAAAATGATGATGTCATTGTGTGTTAGCTACATTAGAGCCAAACATGAGTATGGAATAACAATATGGAAAGCCTACAAGAAAACAAGCATGAGTAAACTGAGAAGAGTACAGTGGAAATATACCAAGGGCATCCATGAATGTGAAAATTTAAATTAATATGAAAGATTAAAATATCTGAACTTGTACAGTGTCTCTTACAGATACCCAAGAGGATATATTATTCAAGTATATAGGGCATTTAGAGATAACTACTTCTGGGAATGTTTTGGTTTATCAAAACGTACTACAGAATCATCAGGAAACCTATGCAGAAAATTCTATAAGAATGAGAACTGTGCTAACTGGTTCTCTGACAGAGCAGCTGATGCATGGAACATACTACTAAATTACATTAAAGCAAGTACTAGTTTAGATATTTTTAAAAACAGCCTGGACACTTATTATGGAAACAAGTGTTTTGGTATATTGGCAAGCTAGAAGGGCATTAATATCTGTGCTTGAAATATCTGTATGTATGTATGTATGTATGGCTTTTATTTCCTTCTAAAAAAACTATTAAGCAGTATAATTCTATATTGCTATGTTTTTATGGTATCCCCAAAAATCAAGAATAGCCTTTGATTGGCATATAAAAAGTTGGGATGAGAATGGGATTGGATTTCCTAATATTGAATTATATGCTAGATCTGCTATTATAAAGTCACAGGCTATATTCTTCCTATACTTCAAACTGAAAAGTATTACATGAAACAATTCTAATTTCAAATATTCCTGAAATAAATTCAAATATTCCTTAAGACATTAATAAAATATATTGGGTTTTAAAATATTATTGTATGAATACCAGACATTTATCTGTCTTTACTCCTTGTATTAACTATATTCTAAATATGCTTAAGAAACTGATGGATAGTAATTGCTTGGTCAAACATTTATTCCTGATGTTTCCTATAGCTTATACTAATGAATATTTGGATTCTTTTAATATAAGTAAAATAAATGATCTTGGAGAAAATGATTTAAAAATTTGGTTTAAATTCTTCGATGGAAAAAAGTATGTACAAATGATCAGCTCTTGGCTAGATACAATATCAAAGATTGGTTAAATACACAAATGTTTAGGGAATTTATTAATAATATACAAATTTCAATAAACATGAAAACTAAAACCATACCAAAAAGTTTGGAATTTTTCTTTAAAATGTTATAGTGATGTGATCAAAAATAAATCTTATTTATCAATAATTTACATTATTTTAAGAACTGAATTTGTGGGCTTTAATTCATCTTATTAGGATTATTCAACAAAAATTAATAATGAAACATTCTCAGAAGCTAATAAAAAGTATATCTGAAATCTATAAGTAACTCCACCTAGTCACTATACTGGAGAATTTTTATGTGGAAGTTTTTGCACAGAAGTTTTTTACCACCACATAAAACTGCCCTGACATATAAGAAAGAAAATTTAAAATGTTGGAGGTGTGGTAAGAGTTTAGAGGCAAATTAGTTTCATATGATTATAGAGTGTCAAACGATTATTCCATTTTGGGCAGAATTCAGAAACTTTGTTAAAGACAATTGTACTATCACAAACTCTGATTTTATTGAATTTTCCAATTTTGGATTCAATACCTCTCCTTTGGTCCATTCTGGCCATTGCAAGGAAAGTCATCACAATTAATTGGAAAAGTAAAAATATCCTCTCTTTTTCTGAGTTGATTTACTTCGCAAACAGTGTATATAACAAGGAATTACAAACTATGTATTACAAAACTTCAAATATCACATACAATCATCTATCTTGGCAAAAACTTCGAGATTTATTGGAAAAGTTTCAATGGTTTTGCTTTATGTACATTTTTGTTGTGGACTCTCTATATAATTCTATTTCTTTTTAACTGATTGTTTTGTATTGTAAACTTATTTCATATAGATTTAAGATGCAATAAAAATATATTAAAAAAAAAGAAAACTGCAGGCAGTAACACACATCCTCCAAAGCTGATAAGAGCTCATAGTATTTTCTTAAGAGACGTACAAGATCTCCCACTGAAAACACAAGCACATTCTAGAAACAGTCTCAGAGAGAGAGACCCCCCCCCACAGGTAGTCTCAGAAACTGAGCTATCATCTGAGCCTGAATCAGAAATCTGAGGAGGAAACCCCTGTATCTGTCCCTTCTTTTTTCCTGTCCAGATTCAGAATCTTGAATCTCATCAGGAAAGGAGGGATCCTAACTTCTTTTACCAGAAACTATTTTTTAAGAAGAATCAAAAGCCGAATTAAACCCTGATCCAGACCTGGCAAACTATTCCTGTTTAAAGAAACTTGGATGAGGAGTAGATACATGCTTAGTTGACTGTTCGTCATTTGTTCGAGGCAGGTCAGCTCAGACTCAGGTTTCAGAGGGAGAGGTGGAGGAATGGGTAGGGACAGGATATGACAGGAGGATTAGGGTGGGATTAGCTGCTGCTGTGAAGTACTAAACAGGCTGGGAACAAAGCAAATCAGTCTTTTTGAGTTCTACCTTGGCAGCTTTCTTCATCCAACCCACCCCCTCGTAAAAGCAGGGGAAGTTTACAACCAGATTACGGTCATCTGAAAGGTAATTAAGGCACCCAGTGACCTGCAAAGGTGACTGCATTAGGGGCCAAGAAGGAATTTCCATTTTCTCCCACTGGGTTTTTCAGGTTTTCCCCTTCTCCTCCAGATGAATTAGACAGGTTAGGCTAGGTTGGCGCAGTCATTTAAGTAGAAGGCAGGAAAGGTAAGGGAGGCCAATGTAAGTGGGGGGGGGGTCACAGGACTCTTTAGCTGGAACTTCCATACACCAGACAGCCCCAAGGGATTGTTGCCAAGGGACTAATCAGCCTGGCAATGGCTCCTTGGCAGATTGTAAGGTGGTCCAGAGGAACTCAGTTGAAACAGTTATGATGTGTACGAGTTAAATCGGAAGGGCTGGATATCGACAGTGTTGCCCGTTGCTCTGTAGTGTTTAGGGCACTGCTGTGAAGTAAAGAAATGGCCTCCATGAAATTCCTGCCTTGCACACGTCTCATAATTACTGCCTTCAATCAGTAAGGGTCATTGGCAGTAACTGGCAACAAACACATGGCCGTGGCCATTTAATCCAACTGATGTACTTGTATTTTATTACATATAACAATGATGGTGATAGTGATACAAAATTATGGTGATGCAAATATGATTTGCAATATGTTAAACTGGTTACAGGAGTGTTGTTCATGAGTTTACATCCTGCTGTGCAACAATATTTAGGGTTAAGGCATTAATGACAAATTATGAATAATGGTTCTTAGTTTTAGTAAAAGGCAGGGAGAGCTGTGCCAATCTCAGACAAATGGGACCAACATTATTATTAATGAGAATAGTAGCTTTGCCAGGTATGGGCACAACATTCTGAGGTAGAACTAAAGGCCACAGCACTGTCACTCACCTGTGGCTGAGACAAGTTGTTAGCCTGTTGTGATAGCAAAGGCTGTTTAACTTTATCATTTTGTGAAAGGAAGGAGGAATGAGCAAGGGACAGAGAGACGGTTCCATGATCAAGCTGAAAATGGTGCCTCCTTCCCGGAAAACAAGCAGCAAACTACAGTAAAAAAACACAAGTCTTTTAAAAAGTCACTTTTCACATACAGTGTAAAAAAAAAAAAAAAAACTTTAAAACATGTTGCCAGCATTTCTCGACAGTAAAAAATTGGTTTCAGTTAGTTTACACAACTTTCAAACTGACAGGAAAAAAAGAACACTCCCCAATTAAAAGTACAATACACTTTTGCAGCAGTTCATTAACACACAGACTCCTACCTTTAAAATAACTTTCCAGAAGAGGTATTAGTAATAAACAAAAATTATTGAATGAAAGTTTTTCCCCTCAAACGAAACTTGTCTGTCCAGCAAAAGAAAAGCACGAGTTGACTTTTGACCATTGAAAGCCAGCAAAGCTCTGAAGGGTTTGGTGCCCAATCTTGTCTTTAGTTAACTCAGCTCGAACTGAAGGTTTGACCACGTGGATGGTGCCATGAAGCTTTACAGCTGGTTGACTATCGTACCCTTGGCAAGACATCAATTTACCTGTATAGTTAAAAGGCTAATTTAGCAGTGATCATTAGGATGAACATTTGGAAATTTTCAAGAATTGAAGCATGCTGGGATCAAAGCATGAAACAGACAACTTGAGTGTCATGCAGTCTAACATTTGCAGCACACAGCCTTGTTACTTCTGAAGATAAACCAACTTTTTATTGGATTTACTCCATACAGGAATAACACACAGAGTCGGAATCTAACAAGTTGCATAACCTGTGTAATCCTTGAAAGTGGGATGCATCAACAGGAAGAATAAAGTGCATGCATAACTTTGGGGGATTTTAAAGAAATGTTTTGGATAAGTCAACCAGATTAACTTGTCTAGAAGAAAACTTTTTTTAACTTAATTTCATCTTTATTTAGGGACTCCTGTGTCTGACAATAGGCTGCTTCACTGCACACCAGATGTCCATTTTGGAGAAGGGTCTGTGTCTAAGGAAAATTTGCTAAAATGACATTTTAAGGCCAGAATCTATGGGCCTATAATTAAGCATGATACTGGAAAAATTTGTTAATGTTGCCTTAGAAAACAAGAATGTAAATGTGGTTTCTTGTTCTATCAGGAACCCAGAAAAGTGTAAATACATAGGTTTTAAGTTGGAAGAATGTGTGACAATGTGAAGAATGTATGAAGGAATTTCTAGTTAATTCCGGTTAGGAGAGAGCATCGAGTGATTTTTGAAAACAGATGTGTTCCAGCATTTTGTTTTGCTGTGCCAGATGTAAAGAGTTCAGCACTGTCTTATATAAGATGATAAGAGAACTGAGAATTTTCAGAAAATGTAGAATTAGAGTGAAAAAAATAAGTTTAGACTATGTGTTTGATGTCATCACTGAACTGTACTACTGAATTATTTGAAGTATGTCTCTGTGATCTTAGAATAGTGTGTTTGACTATTTGTTGTTAAATATTTTAAACCCTTTCAACTCTGGCTGTTATAATATTTTAATAACTTTCAGGATTGTGGCTGTTTTTTTGGTAAAATTGTACATAGCCACTTCCTTTGCTTTTGCCCTGGGCTATACTACCAACTTCTTAATAATATTGCACAGTAAGTACTAATTGGACACCCTTTTGTTAGAGTACTAGTTAGCCCTTTCAACTAAGGCTGTTTGGTAGCTGATACTACTAATTAATTTATGGGTGCTTTGGTTCAGATAATAATATTGTGTAGCTCAATAGCTTTAGACCTGGGTGTTTGAACCTGCCTTCTGATACTGTGTGTGTGTGGTGGCACTTGGTACAGGGAGATTGTCAGGGAAATGTGGCAGCTTGGAGGGTGCGCTGCCTTCAGAGTTGTGTCTGAGATGTTTCAGCTGTTCTTCTCAAACCCATAGGCTGAGATGTTGACCATGAAGCTGTGCCAGTGTTTTTGCTTCTGGAGACACTGAGATGTTTTCTGGAGTAGCAAGCCCTGCACTGTTGTACAGATTAGTATGCTTTAGGCAAATTCTCCTTTACCCTGAGTAGTTGAGGGCCAGGTGTATCTGAAAAGGGAGCCTCTCATTGTGTGAGTGGGCCAATTTCACTTACCCTGTATATTTGTTATCCTTCGGTCCTATATGTGGTGAGGATTATTTTTTCAAAGAGAGGTTTGATCTGTTAGAGGTGGGGCCTAGAAGGTGAGGTGTACTTTATTCCCTGTCTTGAGAGAGCCCACCTGCACTTGAGTCATCTGAACTATTATTGCTGTCTCTAGTTAGTCTCTCTGACTCTTCCAGCCCCAGGTTCCTTCACTGCAGTTATTTGTTGATGTTTCCCTGTCTTGAGAAACCATCCATATGCATATTGCTGAATTTTCATAGGCTTTGACTTGGCATTTTACATGTTGGCTAGATGTCACCATTTTAGAGGCTGTGTTTTTTCATGTTGGTTGGTGGAGCTGGGTGCCCACACCCCCATCTGATACACCCCCTCTACAAATTTCTTTCCAGAGCTTGATGGCATTCTCCCAGTGTTGCCATAACGACTGCTGTGTTCCACCCACTGTTCTTCACCTGCTCAATAAGTGCCAGGTACAAGTTCTCCTCACAAATGCAAGCATGCTTCTTCCAATAAATCTGGTCACATGCAGCCCTGCCCCCATGTTGGGGTACTTTTACTACCTGGTGATCCTTGTGAAGGGGGTGATGCTCTAGTCTTTTACTCTCTGGGCAACCTAACCTTCTGGAAACCCTGCCTGGCCCTATTTCCCCTCTACCATGGAGCCTAAATCAGCTTAACCCTGTCAGGAGCTTCCATGCTGGCACCATGCTCACTTTAACCTCTGTGCCCTTAAGGCCAATAGCTTAAGGTGCTTCATAGCTCACCCTTTGCCTACCCTCTACGTGCTTGACCCCACCCAATGTTGTCTGCCCTGGCCCTCCTGACATGTTGAAGCTTAATTTGCTACCCAGGATGGCCTGCCATACCCAATATCCTACACTCAGAAGGATGAAAGCTCCTACCTCCCTGAGTAGATATCACCCCTATCTAGAAAAAGCACCCTGCTCTGCTCATCCTCCCAGGCAGATGGTGGGCCAAACGCCTAAAAGGGGTTGGTCAGTCAAAAGGGAGAGGATTCGACCTATTTGTACTCTCACAAGTGGAAAAAAGGTGTCAAGAAGGTTCAACCCTCCCAGTAGCTAGCCATGCCAGGCCTGCCCTAACCCTGGGAAGGCTAAATCTGGGTCTAACGGCCCCACTCAGCTGGGGGGCACCTGCTCTCCTGACTATTTAATTTGCTATCCCCCACCTGCACTATACTGAGCCTGTTCTAGGCACACAACCAGCATTTGAATCACCCCCCCTAGTCACTGGGCACTAACTTCCTCCCCTGTGAGTCTCTCCTTATTTCACCCCTCCCCATCCTGATAAGCCTGACTCTCTCAGTTGCTCTCCCCCACTCCTCCCAGGCACTCCCAAGCCCAGGCCTTGGGGTTTCTGTATCCCCATCTCAGGCCCTCACATTTCCCTGTGGTGCACCCCCAACCTGGGTGGGTAGATCCCTGCTTCCTGCATGGGTGGGTGGATTTCTCAAGGAGATCAGTTGGGTCCCCCCCTCAGACTCCTCCTGCAATCCAGGAAGTCTCCCTCAGACTCCTCCTGCTCCTGTAACCACTGCAAATGCTCAGCACAAGGCCCTTCCTATCCTGCCTTTTTCATCTCACAGTTCCACCACACTCCTGTGCTCCTGCCAGGCCTTCCACCCATTAGGGTCCCTTCCCATCACTTGCCTGCACTCAGCCCTGCCTTGGGTGCCTGCCGCTTGCAGCTTCCTCTGTGTCTGATTAGAATGAGAACCTTTACCAGCCCCCCACAGCAATTTTGTTGCTTGAGCCTGCAATGTCATACCACACCTTTTCTCTGGTGCCGGCCCATTGTGTCCCTCCTGAGCCCATGGCATTAGTGCCATCTTGTCACGGGTTTAGGGACGATTGCACCAACTCCCTCCTCTCACCTCTCATCCTCCACCTTCCTCTCCTAAATTTTCCCTCGAGGTCCCCTCACCCTATGCCCATACAGGATAAAGCAACCAACTGATCTCAATTCCTGTTTAGCTCCTCTAATGATCTGCCACACGCATGAAGCAATTTGATGGGGCAACATTTAAATTAGTTCTCAGATTCTGGGGTCTGTGAATGAGGGGTTTCTTCTTTTCATCCACCCCCCTTCCACAGCCAGCACAGTAGTCCTTGAGGTGTTGTCACCTGTCTTGGTCAGTCATTCACTTTGGGAAACCCCCTGCTTTGAAAACTGAAAAAATCTCTAACAAAGCATTTGTCACCTTCTCTGGACAAATCCACTGCAAATCCACTGCCTCATAGTATAATCCATCACCCACACTACTTTTTTTATATTTTGGAACTGTGTAACTGAGGACCACCAGAGGACCCATCAACCTCTGAAATGGCCTCTCTCAATCTCCTCAATCAGGCATCAAATGATCATCTCCTTGTCTCTCCTGCTCTTTTGCCCCTTCACTTGGCACAGGTCTAGGTCCTGCACTACCCTGTTCTGGAAATTCTAGGAATTTATAATAGAAGATCAATAATATGTCTCTCTCACATTTACATTTTATGCCATTCTACAAAGGGAATATCATGGGCTATGGCCAGAAGTGCCAGACAGTAGGCTCTAGGCACTATCAACTGCTGTATTCTCTCACCTTCTAGCCCTCCCTCAGGGGTCCACTCTTTGTACAGTAACCCTTTGTCCCAGTATACAGATTCCCTCTTTCCTTAAGAATTAGGTGCCTCCCTACCTACCTGCCTCAAGCCTTGCAATGTAGGGTCTGATAGCTGAGCCTGTCTCAACTCTCTCCTTGTAACCCTTCCCAACTCCCCTTCCACACTAAGTCTGGCATCCTCTGACAGTGGTGCCTCACTGTCAAACTGGGTACTACTACTCACCTCTACCTTTGCGGTCACTCTGTCCAAGGGACCATCAGTACCCCCAAGCAGCTGTGGCTCACCTTCAGTCTCACTGCTACAGGGTAGCTCCCTCCCTGAAGTAACCACCTCACCAGTCCTTGCTGCAAGTATGCAGTCTGTCTGGGTCTCCCCCAGGCTACCAGACCCACATACTTGTCTCCTAGCTTGACTGCGTGTAACTGCGCAAACACATGGTACTGCCTCATCAGGACATCAGCAGGATGGTAGTTTGGTAGCCTTGTTGTCTCAAGACAATCTACTATTGGCATTTTGTCTTTCCCACTTACTGGCTCCCTCAACTTTTGTTCCCCAACTTGCCTACGTGTTCACCTGTATGCCACATGGCCCCACTGGTTGCATTCAAAACATTTAACCCTAGCTCCTGGCTGTGTACCTGGACTAGTGGCTTCCCCTGTTACTGGCAGATTCTATTGGGGCAGTCTGTGCTGCCCACCATGGGTTCCATTGGACCCATGAGCAGCACTGGGGGTCCCTTTCCTGTGCAGGACTGCCCTGCTTGCCAGGTATAGGTCTCCCTTCTTCCCCAACTCATCTGAAGTGGCACACTGTCTATCAGCTAACCAGATCCTCATGTCCTCAGGCAAAGTGCTAAAGGCTTGTTCCCTCACCAAAAGGTCTGCCAGCCCTTCAAAAGTGGTGACCTGACATCCACTCACCCACCTATGGAAATACGTGCTCAGTTCAGCAACATATTCACACACACTTTCATCTGCCTTGCGTCTGTGCTCACGAAACTTTTGCCTATACGTTTTATGTGTTAGCTTAAATGATACTAACAAGTAATTTTTAACAGCAGTATAATCAAAACATGCAACAACAGTTACAACTTTACCATGGAGTAAGGTCATGAACCATACCCAGAGCCTTTGGTGAACACCATACTGTTTGCATACCCTCTCAAACATATGAATGAAACTATCACAATTATCCCCCTCTTTAAAATGCGGAAGAAATTTACTGACCTTTTGTGCTTCTGGGGTCCAGTTACTCCCTTCCCCATTACCTCCATGACTCTGGCGAAGAGTCAGCATTCCCTTCTCATCCTTCCTCTGCTGCTCCTTTTCCTCAGCTTCCAGGCATAGTAGTTTCTCATTCTCCTCAGCCTGTAGACTCCTCAGTCTCTCAGCTGCTTCTATCTCCAAATGCCTGGCCTCCAAGCTCCAGATGGATTTTTAAGCCCTTTGCAGAAAGGTTGAGCTGTCCATTCTCCGAGGGTATTATATCTCCACTGCCAGTCTGATTGTCCTCCTGGTTGCTGTTTTCTGATGCAGCTGTAACCAAGGCTGCAATCAGGTCTGCCTTAGTTAGGTTTAAATGCACCAGTCCCCTAGCCTGGCACATCTCCACCAGCTTGCTCCTTGTCAGCTTTCCATACTCCTCTCCTGACATGCTGCCTGCTCACCCTGACTAACTAAGCTAACAAAAGAAATAAAACAATTGTGATCTGAACTCTGAATATTCACTATGTGGCTGATTTAGAGTACAAAACACCTTCAGAGCTCACTGTACACAAGCTACAGGAATTCACTCTACCCACACCACTACAAGTCAATTAGTATTTGCCAACCAATTAATATGTGGTGTGGATATCCCACCACTGTCAAACAATTAATATGTGACACCCATGCCCTGGCCCAGCAATCAAGAAGCCTCAATCCTCACCATTAACACCAGTGAGCAGCGTCTCATATAGGAGGAAAGGATAACAAATACACAAAGTGCAATTTCCCTTAATAGTGCACAGAGATCACAGTCAGTCCAGGGCTGGTTGCTCCTTTGCTCTCCAGGTCCCCAATAAGACTCCCCACTGGCACAGCTATAGGGTCCAGATCGCAGCCTAATGGGCAAGCTAAAACCTCCAGCACCCTCTCTGTCCAACCAGTGCTTTGTGTCTCTGCCCAGGTAGCTGATACACACACTTTGAGAAGAGTTTATACAACCACAGAGACACTCCAGGGGAAGGTTGGCACACGTTCTCCAGCTGTGCCCCTTTTTCCCCATACTATACGGTAGTACCAGCTGCCACCACCCACTAATATTTATCAGCTACTCAAAGGCCCTTAAAAGGGTGTCCAATTATTACTGTGCAATATTATTATCCAATTGGTAGTACAGCCCAGGGCTAAAGCTATTGAAGTGGCTTTGTACAATTTTACCAAAGACATGCAAGTACTCTAGAGAGCTTAAATTATCTCTACAAAACAGCCACAGTTGAAAGGGTTTAAAATATTTAATAACAAATAGTCAAAATACAAGACAATACGTTTACTACACAGTGCTAGTCAAGAGTTCAGAGATCACAGAGAAATACTTAAAATAATTCAGTAGTACAGTTCTGACATCACAGAAAAACACTTGGTCTAATCTTTGTAGTTTCTAGCTATTTCTAAGAGAAAACACAAGTCTAAGATAAACTTGCATATAGAGCAAGACAGTGCTGATGAGTTGAATGGTCAAGACAAAAAATGCTTAATGCTCTCTGATTCTCTCTTTTTGAAAATCACATTCCTGGTTCACATTACATCATTCTTCACATTTCCCTGGGTTCCCAGACTAACAGAAACTACATTTACATTCTTCACCTCTGGGCAGAAACCAGAGCAATAAAGGACATTTATGCATGCAAATTCTGGCCATTAACTCTGGCCTTAAAACAATAGCAAGAATTCCTTCATATAGACTTTTTGGCACCGTGTTTAGATCAAAGGGTCACAACAGGCTTTACTTGGTCAGTAGAGTGCACTGTTACATTTTTTCAGTTCCACATGTAACACTATTTTTACCATTTAAGACAACAAGCCTGTGGTTTACATTAACATTTACAGATGACAGAATTATCTCAAAAATTCTATCTGGCTAGGCTGGCAGCCTTCACCTATCTTCACATCCGTAATCAAATTAACAAAAGTATCTATTAATTGACTCACTGGCCTAACACATTGCTGTTTGGCAGCAGGTGTGCCATCCTCAATGAATACTTCAGATACACTTCTTCTACCTTTCCTCACTTTAAGACAATTTTCTGATTCTGTCACTGCAAAAATACTTGTTTTTTTAATTAAAACTTTTTTGAAGTCTGAATTACCATACCTTTGATTTTTATTTATTTTGTACGAAGAAATGTTAATGTTTGCTAAAAATGTATTAACAGTTCCAGCACCACAGTCCCATCTTACCAGAAACTATGAAGATATACTTAAATGCAGGGTAAGTATAGCATTGGCCACTGCCACACACACTTATATCACAGTACTCAGAAGATACTACAGCACTCCATATCCATGCAAGGCAATGACATAAAAGGAAACATAAAACAGATTCAAGACATGGCATCAATACTCATCTTGTCAAAATAGCACTTAGCATAACTAAACTTATCAGACCACATCAAAATAAAGTGTACTGGCAGGGTTTCAACACTCAACACCTTCCCCCAATGAAAGGGACTTGAGCTCAAAGAATTTCTAACAATGAAAAAAAAAGCAACTGATGACCTAAATGGTTCCCTCTAAAGGTATCACAGCTCAAGAAGTCAAAATTCACTCCTGCTGCATAATTATACAGACAGATTGCCTTACGAGTATTACTTTAATGATGAAAGTAAATGAATTAGGAAAGCTTAACTGAGCAGTTTTAATTATCTTTGAAAGGATATGGTAAGAGACCTGATTCAAAGAGCATCTCAAGGTAACTGTTAACTGTATATCCACTTCAACACCACATCAGGTGTGCTAGGCAGACTCTGTATTACAAATGTTGTGTAGTCATTATTTCCCCACATTTTTCTTCCCACCTTACACAATGGTGGCTACGAACAGTATTAAGTTGATTTAGGTTACATGACAAAATACATGAAGGAGACTGCTAAAATAAAAAAGCTAAGTTTATCAAACCCATTAGACAGTACTGCCAGCAGTCTTGTAGAAGATATCCAGAAAGAAAGAGAAAAATACATGCAATCCTCTGTGTAGTAACTAATCTAGAGAACAGCTTGCACCAGCTTGCACCATTTAGGCACACAAAAAGTGAAACTAAAACAGCTTTATAAATAAACATGGAAAAAAACAGAACACTACAGGATGCTTAACATAAACCATGGGAGTAAATGAAGGAAGCACCTTTCAGAAAAAAATATGCCGCAAGAAACAGTACCTTTTACAAAGAAAGGAAGACAAGAGCAACATAAGAAATTATTTTTTTTCCATAAAAGGATATAGGAATACGTGAAACAACCTTACTGAAAACACAGTTTGTCAATGAACAGTATGACAATAAAAGAATCCATCAATAGACATAATGGAACTCCAGAAAAGAGGCAGGGCATAGTGGTTTCATCATCTGACTGAAAGTTTCTGTAACAGGCACAAAAATGCATTGAATAACTTATTTTTTTAGCCATGACATCCATGTTCCATAAACTCTCAAGCACCTTATACAGAGCAAACAAGTTAGTGCAGTACTCTGTAGCCACAAAAGGAGGGTTTCTCCAGAACTCATCACTGTTGTCACTCCAAGATTGGAAGCAATACTCCAGTTCTGTCTTTTGTACATTTTAACAGTTGCTGTTATCCACTATTTCTGCTGTTGGAGGTAACCAAATGCACTAGTAGTCCATCGTTGCTTTTAGTGAGATGCATGTGCATTACAAATAGATGAATGTGGATGGTATTATGCAACTTTCGAAAAGATGGAAAGTTTTGGCATTGAGAATAAGAGTTTGTGCAAGTGTTCATGGTTTAGTGTTAGAGTAAGGGTTAGGTAAGGTGACATATCTTGCATTGCACATGTGTACTGCTGTGCATAAAGTGTGTGTGTGTGTCTGCACAAACTCACATATATATATATATATATATATATATATATATATAGTGAACCTAACACTATGCTTGACCCTAACCCCAATCCTACACATTATGTTGCGAAAAAAACTTTCACTAACAGTACCACTATGTAGACAATGTATGTTTGCAATTTAATGGTCATTTTTTTTCTACCAATCATAAAAGGATACCGTTTTCCTTTTGTGACTGGTGTAGTCATGTTTAACTTTTTCCTTTTGAGTAACTGGACTGTCAACATGTCAGCATCAGCATAATGTGCATCAATGCTTCTGCACATTGACATTTCATAATATACTCATTTAAATATAATCCATGGCACAGAATCTCTCTGTAAACTTGGTTTCATTTCTTTTTCCACTTACAGCACTTTGCTGACATGGGATTTATTTCTGTACTTGTTCTACTCTGCATTTAACAAATAAACTTACCACTTTGTTTATTGCATCCATGTTACAGAGTTCTTCTACAAGTTTCCGACAAGCTTCCTCCTGGCCCCAGTGTGCTGCTGCATGCAATGGTGTCCATCCATCATGGTCAGTGGCATTCACGTCAAATCCTGCCTGCAGGAGCAGCCTGGAATACAATGCAAGAGTCATGTCAAAACAATGAAATTATCATATCAAAACCAATATCATTCTCGACTGTCATATAGTGCATGGAGTGCACTGATTACGCCACAATATTCAGAAAAAGACAAACTTAAGGTTGGGTTCCACGCTAGGCAGTAAAATCTGCCAGTACTAATGAGTAAATGACAGAAGCAGAATAAAAGATTTGTTTCTGCCTGCTGTCCATCATTAAGATGTCCCTGACTTCCTGTTTTATAAAGTAACTAGAAAAACAGGATGTGTACGTGCCTGACTTTTCCAAAGAATACAAAGTCCGAAACCTAAACCTACAGATTTTTACAGTGTGTATTTGCTGATATGCTTATATTTTACTCAAAGTCTGTTTTTTAAAGTTGTGCCTCTATGTAGTATCCCACCGCCCTATTAGAAGAAGAGGGGCTATGTGTTATCTGAGATTAAAATTTTATGCCAATCTGGTGTGCAGATGTTTGCCTGGCTGTACCTACTTTTCAAGACCCTTCGTACCCAACTTTCAGTGTCTGTCAAATGAGAAATTTACTTGGAAACTAATCAGTTCCTTGAAAGCCAGAATTAGAATTTGTGGCCAGTTCACTGTAAATGATTCTTCTAAATGGCTCACTATAAAAGGAATTTCTTATTACACCCCATGATACAATGACTCCCACCCAGAGTCGATCACCACAGAGAAGAAGGGGTACAGCCACCTTCATGGACACTGGGGAAGTATGCTGCGCATAACATACTGGTTAAATGCAGTTTCAGGCTAGGATCCATTTGATTAGAAAGTGACAAACTGACCTATTCTCAAACCATCTTCAGTGCTACTGACAGGGTTCTATAAAGTAATAGCATTTAATCCATGAAAAATAAAACACAAATATTTCACTGTTGTTAAGGAGAAACCAGTCTACTACTTGTGCAGAAGGTTGGGAATAGATGATTTTAGCCTTGATGACAATAACAGTTTACATTCAGGAATGCAAGCACAGCTGGTAAAGGAAACAGCAAGCATTGATTGTTTGGACTGGACTGAGTGACTGGATTGCTTATGATACAGGGAAGCATGAGAGGGGGCTTGTACTCCTGAGTATGTTGTTCTCCAGATGAGATGTTAAACAGAGGTCCCCATCTGCCTGAGTTGGTGGTAGACCAGGTGCGTGCAAAAGATCCCATGGCACCTATTGAAAACAGAAGTTCTCCAATGCCCTGACTAAATTTCTCCTACTAGTGTAAATACTGCCTCTGGTCTCCTCTGCCTAGTGGGACTAACCCAGTCAATGATAAATAAAAATAAATAATAAACACAAGTATAACCATTCTTATTCAGAGAATTGAAAACTGCCATCCAGATTACTGGACGTAGTACAAACACTCAAGTAAATGAAAGGTGCTCTTTGTGTAGCAGACTAAAGCTTTGCCCTCCTTAAAGATAATGAAAAGACATGTTGATAGATGTATGAGGGGGATAAAAAAGAAGTCGTGTACTTACCATAACGTTCCATGTTAGTAGTCCATCTCACCTTTCATTCTTTACATATGGGATCGGAGCCAATCCTCTGCTCCGACTCGGCCTATTTACAAGCTGGAAGAATTCTGGTTGGCTCGTGGCTAGGAATGTATCCCACGGTGCACCAGTACAATCCCCAGATCTTGTTTGCTGCTGTCTAGAAGAAATAATAACAACAGCCTACAGAAAAAGCCAATACTAAAAGGTCTCCATAAATAATGAAATTAGTATTTTTCTGTCTCCAGGTACTTCCAGGATGGGGGCAGGAGGGCGGGTTCAAAAGAATGAAGGCTGAGATGGACTACAAACATGGAACGTTATGGTAAGTACATAGCTTCTTTTCTGTTAAGTAGTCCTATCTCACCTTCATTCTTTACATATGGGACAGCGTCCCTAGCACGCTTATCCTTGGGTGGCTCAAGGAAAAATACTCCTGAGTACCATGAAACCAAAAGATGTTCTACCCCTGGAGGTTAAATCCAATTTGTAATGAGTAATAAAAGTGTGAGGAGTAGTCCACATAGCAGCTGAACAAATATTGTCAAGTGGAACCCTGGCTTGAAAGGCTGCAGAAGTAGATTGAGATCTGGTAGAATGAGCCTTGATTTTAAAGGGTAAAGGTTTATCCTCAGAACTATAAACATAAGCTTTACAGCTAGAAATCCAGTTAGAGAGAGTCACTTTGGAAATTGGTAAGCCCAACCTGGATTCGGAGAAGGAAATGAATAACTGATCCGATTTTCTAATGTCGTTAGTCCGGTGCAAATAAAAACGTAATTGTCTATGGACATCCAGTTGGTGAAACCTGTACTCAGCTGCACTGGAGTGATTCGGAAAGAAAACCGGAAGTTCTATGAACTGATTCAAGGTGGTATGGGAACAGACCTTGGGGACAAAGGAAGGGTTAGTACGAAGGGACACCCTGTCTTTATGAAAAATCAGATAAGGCAGTTTAACAGACAAGGCTTGCAATTCTGACACCTGTCTGGCAGACGTGATAGCCACCAAAAACAACATCTTCCAAGACAAGAACTTTAAAGAGCATGAGTGAGAAGGCTCAAAGGGCGGAGATGTTAATTTTGATAACACAAAGTTTAAATCCCATGAGGCCACAGGCTCTTGAACCGGATGTCTTAGCAAAGTGGCACCTTTGAGGAAGGTTTTGCACAATTTATGAGACATCAAGTTAGAATCTGGAAAACCCAAATAGAAATTTGAAATCACTGCCAATTGGACTCTGATAGTGGCAGCTGCAGATCCTTGGTGAAATAGTTCAGAAAGAAATTCCAAAACCACTGGAATGGAGGCAGTGAAGGAGTCAACATCCATTTTCTCCACCCAAAGATAGAATCTATTCCATTTATTGGAATAAAGTTTCCTAGTGGAAGGTTTATGAGAAGACGTAAGGCTATGAGTCACGGAAGGCGAGAAGTCGTGAAGCCTGACTAGGGATGGAACTGGAGTAGCCAAAGCTGTCAAATTGAGGGTGTGTAACGAGGGGTGAAGCGAACCTGACATGTGAGTCAACAGGTCTGGAACTGAGTCCAGAATCCAAGGATCATCCAGGAGAAGAGGCCCGAGGAAGGGGAACCAAACCTGACAAGGCCAGTAAGGAGCAATGAGGATCAATTTGCTTCCCAGCCGTTTTGCTTTGTGAATCACCTTGGGAATAAGAGGAAAGGGAGGAAAAGCATACAGGAAACCCAGGGGCCAATCATGAACAAGTGCATCTCTGGGTGACTCCCCCGGAGGGGGGATGAGGGAAAAGTAGCTGCTGCATATGGCATTGATTGGACTGGCAAAGAGATCGCAGCAAGGCTGTCCCCACCTGTGGAAAATCTGTTCCGCTGTTTCCTGTTACAGAGACCACTCGTGAGGCATCAGGATCGCCTGGCTGAGCTTGTCGGCTATCATGTTGGTCATTCCTGGAATGTGCGTCGCGACCAGAAAGCATTGGGAAGATATCACCGATTCCCAAACTTGCATGGCCTCTCGACAGAGTGGGTAAGATCTGGTTCTGCCCAGTTTGTTGATATACCATACTACCAACATGTTGTCTGACTGTACTGCAATAGTCCCCAGAGGAAGAAGGTTGTGAAGTGCTTGCAATGCCAGGAACATCACCCTCATCTCTAGAACACTGATATGCAGGTGGGCCTCGTGGTCTTGCCATGTGCCTTGGACAGTCCTGCCTAGATAATGCCCCCCACCATATCTGTGAGGCATCCCTGGTCACAGTGGCAACGGGTTGGCGAGGAACAACTGAAGTGCCCGTGGACAGTTGATGAGGTAATGTCCACCAAAGGAAGGCCTTCTTGCAAGATTCTGTCAGTAGAATGTGATGGGATAATAGAAGGTGCTGGAAGGACCACTGGGACGACAGAAGCCACTGAAGAATTCTCATGTGTAACCTGGCTAGTGGCACTAATAGTATGGTGGAAGCCATGGTCCCAAGGAGCTGCAGAACAATCTTGGCTTTGACCCCTCGCAAGGGGAGAAGAAGCTGAATTTGAAGCACCAGGTTTTGTGCCCTTTCGGCAGGAAGACGAACCACCATGTTTACTGTGTCTACCTCTGCGCCTATAAAAATCACAGATTGAGAGGGCAATAAGGCAGATATTTCCCAATTTATAGAGATTCCCAGCTGGGCACAAAGCTGAATAGTATTGTCTCTGCTCTGAAGGAGTAGATGTCTGGTGGGGGCGGTCAGGAGCCAGTCATCCAAATATGGAAACACCTGGAATCCTCGACGTCTCAGGTGAGCTGTCATCATTGCCATATATTTGGTGAACACCCTGGGGGCTGTGGTGAGACCAAAGGGCAGAGCACGGAACTGGAATTGACTGGCTCCCAGCCAGAAGCGTAGATGACTCCTTGACGCCCTGTCCATTTTTATGTGGGAGTAAGCATCTTGGAGATATATTGAGCACATCCAATTGTCTTTCCCTAACAACGGGAGTATAGACTGCAGTGTTAACATCCAGAACTTGTCCTCCTTTACTGATTCGTTCAGTCTGCTGAGGTCCAGAATGGGCCTCCAGTCCCCTGTATGTTTTGGCACCAAAAAGAATCTGGAGTAAGTTCCGGATGCTATCTGGTCTGCTGGGACGGTTTGGATGACCCCTTCTGACAGCAACTTGTTGACCTCCACAGCTGCCTGATTCCTGTGATTGGGTAGAACATCTGGGATCTTCATGGGAACAAAAGGTGGAAGAGAAAAGGGTATTACATAACCTTTGGTAATAATTCTTTGTACCCACTTGTCTTGAGTGATACTTAGCCAGGCTTCTGGATACAAAGAAATGTGACCCCCCCGACCGGCCCCAGAGAAGCACTGGTAAGGCCGGCCCCGAAAGGAATTGCGACCTCCCTGGTTTTGTGGACCACCCCTGCCTCTAGGGCGACGTCTACCATTTCCTCCTCCTCCTCTGCCTCTGATGGAGTCGTCATCCTGTGCCTCCTGGAAAAATCTCTGGGACTTCTTGAACCACATTTTACTGCCCCTCTGTCCGTTAGGGTATGGTCTAGAGGGAACAGTAAAATGTATTCCCTACAGCAGAGAGTGTTTTTCCTTTTTGCTCGCACCGGTGAGAGTGTCCTTTACCTTGGATCAAAACAATGAGGAACCGTTGAATGGGGAGTTGGTAAAGGTAGACTTAATCGGTTAAGTTACACAAACACATCCAGGAATGACGCCTCAGAGAAATTCCTGAACGCGCAGCTTTACTCGCACCATCTGCCGCATACAAAATAAGCCGCATGGAGGAGTTAACGATAGAGGTCAAGGTGGACAAATGGGCAGAAACCTTGTCAGGGACTCCCTCAGTACATGTACCTTGTAGAGAATCTCCTAACTCTTTAAGGAGATCTCTCTGGAGCCTCGTAAAGTGAGTAAGGTAATTCAGCGATCTAAGGGTAAATGCCGCTGAAGAAAAGATACGCTTCCCGTATCTGTCCATCGTTCAAGACTCCTTATTCGGCAGATGGACAGAAGAAAAAGTCTCAGCTAACTCCTTAGTGGCCGATGGCATCTACAGGCACACCTTTAGATAAAAAGTATTTTCCTGGAGGGGAAGAAATGAACTTGTTCAGTCTCCTAGGAACTGGCTCCACGGCATCAGGAGTATCCCACACCTTTCGACTAACTAAATCCATCAGTTCATCGAAAGGTGGAGACAACCAAGAAGCAGAAGTTTGAAACCCGAAAGCCTTCAGGTACACAGACTCCTCATCAGAAGGGGTGACAGTGGGCCAGCCGCACCACTGTTTAAGGATCTCCAGAATATCTACGAAGGAGACAACTTGGGGGACCCTTCCAACTCCTCGAGGTCAGTGTCAGATGCTAAAGAGTCATCCTGGGAGTCAACATGCTTCCTCTTACAAGTCCTCTTCTGTGGGGGCTCCTCGGAAGGACATTCAGGGGAGGTCTCTGAGGAGTGGGGGCCTCCGGCCGGTGGCTCCTGAGGCTGGTGGTCACTGCTGCTGCTGGAGGGAGTAGGAGCTGAGACAGAAGTAGGTGCTATGGGGGGAAGAGTACCGGTACCTCTGGTAGGAGCTGACTATCATCATCTCGAAAGCCGACCTCTCTGGCTCAGAGGATGCCATCGGCACCAGAGCCATCGGCTCAGGGATAGACACAGGGTCCGAACTCACCCTAGCCGATGCACCGAGAGGAAGACTCAGAACTGAAGAAGTTCGATTCCAAGCATTCCTGTCGGGGCCGACCGGACAGCTTCGACCCCTGGACACTACGGATGGCACCGAAAGTGTCGGAGCAGAACTCAGTTCCTTAACAGCCACACAATGAGAGCTGGAGCCGAAGGTTCCACCGGTGGTACCAAGCACTCCGGCACCGAAAGACCAGCATGGCTCGGAGGAGGAATGAACATAGAGGGTTGAACGGGCTTGAGTGGCTCCGGAGCCGACTGGGTCGGAGCCAACAACAATTTAGGCAAAGCAGATGACTTCAAAAGTCTCAGCACTACCCTCTCCACATCTTCTTCTGATAAACTCCTGGAAGACCTGAATGACACAGTAGGAGATCGAGATCTCGAAGGAACAGGAGACTTCACCAACAAGGAGACCGGTAGAGGGTCCATAGACTGGCTCCGAGAAGTAGTCTCAAGAGTCTCAGCGGGTGGCTCAGAAAAACATGGAACTGACCCTGCAACAACAATGCCACTCTCAGTCGGCTCCGAGGTCTGTGGAGCCAATGAGACAGTTTTCACTACTTTAATAGGTGGCTCCGAGAACCAACCAGTGCCTGGGAGGGCCTCTTGGCATATTTCGACTTTCCTTTGGTAGATTTGGAGAATGATGAGGAACTAGACAAATCTTTCTCAAAGGAAGGTTTAAGAAGTCCTTTTAGAATTAACTTGTTCTTCCTTTCCTGGAACACCCTAGGACTAAATGTATGACAAAATAAACAGGTCTCCTGCAAATGGATGGCCCCTAAACAGTAAACACAATTACCGTGACCATCTGTTAAGGACATCTTTTAGGAGCACTTAACACATTTCTTGAAGCCGGACGGCTTATGCTCCTTACTCTCTTCAGACATACTGAAAATCAGTATAACACACGCACACAGAGAAGGAGGACGAGGAGGACTAGGTCCTCTTAACTTAAACGGCCTAGCCCTGCAGAAAGGAAGATACCACGAGGACTAGGTGCTCTAACTTAAACGGGCCTAGCCCGGGCAAGAAGGGATAGGGACTTCTAACTTAAACAGACCCAACAGTTATAAGGCTAAGAATATCACACTCAACAGAACATTAGAGAACGAGAACAACACAAGGTCAACTGTTACATACAAACTGAACGAAGTTTTGTTAACAATATAGCAAAAAGATGCTAACAGCAATCTAATAATTCTAAATAGTAAGTGGAAACTTGCCAAATTCTATTTAAACACACAGAATACTACTGCATAAAAGGCACCTACTCTAATCCAAATAGTAAGCCTGGTACATGGGATACCAAGAAAGAAATTAACAGCCAAAGGCCAAAAATTGCACCAAATGGCGCAAATAGGAGATAACAACTTTAAACATGACTATGCCAATTGAATACTACAAACGGTAAAGATTTTAACTACATTGAACTATATAAAACTATCTTAAGCTAAACAGTGAAGAAAACCTTGATAAAGTGAAAAATATGCAAACACTTAGCCAGAGCCAAAGAGAAGCACAACCAAACTCATCGACGTGGCAAACGAGATCTGGGGATTGTACTGGTGCACCATGGGATACCTACCTAGCCACGAGCCAACCAGAAGTCTTCCAGCTTGTAAATAGGCCAAGTCAGAGCCAAGGATCAGCTCTGATCCCATATGTAAAGAATGAAGGTGAGATAGGACTGAATTTCATCATGCATGTAGCTACTGGTCCAGTCATTTGCACACTTGCCCACTGAAAAATTATATGAAAACATTGTATTAAAAAAATCAATACCTAAACCATGAAACTAATGCTGAAAGAAGCTGAAAAACAGGATTAGAGAGTCTAGCTCACATAAGCACAGTAACGTACAGCATAAAAAATGGAACTATGCAAACACTAGAAACATTGCCTGGTAACAGCAGAGATATTTAGTGATATTAAAACAGTGCTGAAGACACTATTTTAGATTTTCAGTAAACACATTACCTACTCCCCATGTGGCATAGGTTCATAGGTGTGTACTAGACTAATGGCCATGGAGCCTTTACAAGCCTAGCCCATAGGATTACCCTGGCATTGTGCCACCCATTAGTTCCCAGTGCCTCTGGCGAGTAGAGACACTGGAGTGATGTCCGAGGTGAATTTTCTATTTCCCATCTACTCATCAAGATTTCTCTTGAAGAGGGCCAGTGAGGCGCTCTGCTTGACATGTATGGGAAGTTTATTCCATAGCATGGGCAATCTCTGGGTTATAAGCCTGTCCCTCCAGCTTGCTCTGCTGATTGTAGTAATGAGGTTGAGGTCCCTGGAGCATGTAGTGTGGAGGGATTCGGATTTCTTTAGATGTAACATTTCTAACAGAGCTGGGTTATACATGGCTTTGCATGTCAAATAGAGATCACCTCTAAGTAGGTGATACGAGACAGAGAATAGTTCGAGATTTTTGAGTCTGTCCATATGGGACAAGTGTTTAAGGCCCAGGATCTTCTTTGTGAGGTACTTTTGTGGCCTCTTTAGTTGTTGCAGGTGTCTAGTGAGGTACATGCCAAATAGGGCATTGTACTTGATGATTGGCCTAATGAGGTAAGAGTAGAGGGAGACAATGACCTCTCTCTTCATGAAAACAAAACCCTTAGTAATGAGATGTGCCACAAAGAAAGACTTTCTGACCACAGTGACAATGTGGTGGTCAAAATAAAGGTTGCTGTCAACCTGTGCTCCCAGATTTCTTATAACGCCTTCTGTGTTCAGAGGACTACTATCAATGTGGCAATTCATGGGAACTGGGTTTTTCCCAAAGGGGATGATGACACATTTTTTGGCATTGAGCTTAAGGCCATGGTTCTGACACCAGTAGTTGGTGTCAGTGAGGCCTTTCTGTAGGATGTCAACATCACTTGGGGAGTTAATTATGGCACCCAACTTGCAATCATCTGTGAACTTTGTCAGCCAGAGTCCCTTCATGTTGGCCTGAACTTCAGAGAAGTAGATACCAAACAGGAGAGGACCCAGGACCGAACCCTGTGCGACTCCACTCATGACTGGTTGGCAGTCTGACTTGGATTCAGCTACTTTCACACTGTGGGTTCTATCAGCCAGTTTGCAACACACCTAGTGATATAGGGGGCTGATGCCTAGCTTATTGCGTTTTTCTATTATTCCTGAGTGGGGAATGGTATCAAAGGCCTTGGCCAGATCAAGGTAGGCTGTATGAACCACCTTGCCTTCATCCACAGCTCTGATGACTGACTCAAGGAAGACAACCAGGTTGAGCAGGCATGATGTACCCTTCACAAAACCAAACTGTGTGGGATCCAGAGTTTGGAGATTCCCTATATCCTTGTTTATTAGGTCCATGATGATGCATTCCATAGCTTTGCATATCAGACTCATCGGGCTAATGGGGCGATAGTTCCCAGGGTCTGTAGTCGCTCCTCCTTTGTGGAGAAGGATGACTGTAGAAGTGCGCCATTCAGTAGGGCAAAGACTGAGGTGAGGCTGTGATTGAACAGAGCATACAGGTGAGTTGCCATTTCACTCTGTAGTTCATGTAGAACACAGCCAGGGATATTGACAGGTTCCATAGAAGCTGTATTCTTGCCCTTGGACAGTGCTGTTTTAACATGTGTAGCAGTAATACTGGGTTCCTGGAAATCTACTGGTATTGTGACTGGTCCTGGGGGGGGGTAAACTTGGCAATGAATCTGTCGGCCAGAATATTGGCAATATATTTTGGCTTGCTATAGCAGGTGCCATTGTGCAATAGCTCAGAACAAACCTAGGTATTGCTGTGGAGATTCTTTACATAACTATAGATGGCCTTGTGGGTGTCTTTACTATGTGCTGCAATTCATTTTTCATAGCTAGCTTTTGAGGATTTGATGAGGGATCTCAACTTTTTGTTGCGGCTGATAAAGGAGTTTTTCCAGTCTTGGGAGTTCACCTTATTCCGCATCAGTTTCCTACTTCTGTTGTAGAGTTTGTTTATGGCAGGAGACCACCAGACTGGCTTCCTTTTTTTGGAGGAGGGCATCTTGGTTTTATTGGGTATGGTGAGATCCATGAATTAGTGTGTGATTCTGTGGTCATGCAGCTGTTCTCCAACTGCATGTGTGCCATGAAGTTCGCCACCTCTGTTTTTAGGAGCCCAAAGTTAGCTTTGGAGAAGTTTTTCATGGTGGTTACCTTTGCGGGGGTGGGAGGGATGTGCATTTCCAAGGTGATTAGTTTGTGGTCGGATCTAACCAGGGAGGAGTTGACTACTGGTATGGAGCAACGGTCGCCCATGTTAGTAATGACCAGGTCAGGGATGTTCCTACCTCTAGTGGGTGTAAGAATGAGCTGGTCCAGGGCATGGGGATTAATGAATTCCAGGGAATGTTGGGCAACTGTACTGGTACATGAGTAGTTTTCCTAGTTAATGGAGGGGTATTTGAAGTCGCCAGTAAGACAGTGTTAGGCTGGACTCTGATATTCTCCAGGGTGCTTAGGAAAGGGAAGTGTGAGTCTTGGGACATGGTTCGGGACCTATAGCAGGCTACGACCTGAATCGTTGTCTTACCCAACGTTAGCTGCACCTTAAGTATCTCTGATGCATTATGCTAGGCTACTAGTCTGGAGGTGTGCACATCCTTTATGAATATGGAAACACCACCGCCTTTGGAGCTTCGGTCCAAGTTCTGGGGCCGAAAGGTGTGGAATGAGTTATAGCCTGGTAGTTCAGGGGTGCTTTCTACTGCCTTGAACCAAGTCTCTGTTACAGCACAAATGTCGATGTTCTCAATCAACAAATGTTTCAAGATTCATCTCTGGCTTTTCATTTTCTTCACAAACCTTTTGCATTACAGTTTCATTTTCTAAGTGAAGATGTAAGATACAGAATAAATAAAATATTTTACATTCAGCAATAGAAATCATAGAAACAGACTCACTTCATAACTTCTACATATCCTTTAGCAGCTGCTACATGAAGGGGCGTAGCTCCAGTTTTGGAGTGACGCAGTGCATCTTTTGTGCCTTCGTTAAGCCACTGACGAGCATCTTTCAACATCATTCTTTCTTCCATTCGCCGAGCCTCCTCAATATCAATACCTGAGGGGAAAAAAACAACACAAAATTAACAAATGCAGAATATTTACCATAAGAAAATAAGAAAAATTTCTCATCAGGGGAAAGCCTACATGATTGGAACAGTACACAAACCTCTGCAGAAGCTTCCAGAAGTAGCCACTCCCCAGAGGAGACAGCATACCATTTCATTACAAAAATACTTCTGAAATTACAGGGTTATGCAAAAAAAAAAAATATCAGCCAAATTTTATGAACTCTACAAAAATGAAACAATGGTAAAAATAATTCCAGGGCTGTTTAAATTTAAATTCTAGCACATCTCACTGCAGAAAATGAACTGTTTCATTTGTTTAAAGTGTAAGCTGTCAAATGAATGTCATATGCATTGCTACACCAATTTTGTTAAGCTGCATACTCAAGCACTCTTATCACTTGTAGTTTTCTTAACTAGCATTAGCACAATGACCACTTTCTGCTTTCTGTTTAACACAAAAAGAAACAAAGGTACAACTTTTATACCAAAGTCACTGTATCTGATTTGTTGGATGGGGGAACTAAAGATTAGTAACTACATGACTAGATAACTGGGTTTAAATGTCTGTGGCTTAAAGAAAAGTGCACAATTTGTAAAGAAAGGCCTATTATATCAATAAATGGAAGAGTCCACCAGAGCAAAAAAACGGGAATTGAACCATTTGGTCTGACAGCAAACTAAGCAAAAACAGAGATCATCTTCTGTTACACCCAGCACAAAAAGTCTTGATTACAAAGCCAATCAAAACATTTGAAATTAAAAGCACTATTAAACTACCAAAAAATGGCTCCGGGTCCTGATTACTTCATTTCTAAATGTTATAAATTACTTACAAAAATCTTAACCAAAATCTTTAATGATTTAAAACTTAATGGCATTGTTGGACCACTACCTAAACAAATAAACAATTCAAATCCCTAAGATTAATACTGACCTGGTGAATGTTGCAAATTATAGACCTTTTGCCCTTATTACTTTGGGTGTTAAAATATATGTGGCTGTAGTTGCTAGCAGACTAAAAATATTTACTTCCATTTCAATCTGGTTTTATCCAAGCTAGACAAACTAGTGATCAGAGTAATGTGAATTTCTTCAGTGATAGAAAGAGTATATTTAAAGGTAATAATTCTGCAACAGACATCGATGAATCTAAAGCATTTAACAGGATTAATATAAACATTTCTAGCCGTGAACAATTTTGGTTTCCTATAGCCCTTATTAAAATGTACCAAAATCAGTACATGTATCAAAAACCGTTTACCCATGTCATTTATATACACAACCCCTATTTTTATTTTTCTATTAAAAACATCACTTACACATGTAATATTGTTAAATTTTTAAACTGTTTTGCTTATTATGATAAAATCTACTTAGCTTGCCCAAATTCTGCCATAACTAAAATTATAAACTTTAACCCTATTCTACAACTTTTAAAATTACAAATTAAATTTACAAGCGACAGTCCTTTCTCCTTCAAAATAGGACAACTATAAAGACATTACAAAGCCTGAATGAGTAAATATTATTCAATCTTCAAAGTATTTGCATAAAATGTTTTATTAAATGTTGAGCAACACACTTAAATTTTTTTTTCTAAACAGGCTTTAGCCAAAATGAACATATTTCCTAAAATACTATTCTGCATTATGTCTGCCTTATATAACATAGAACTTAAAAAAGTTAGAACTATTAGGACCTCACTAATTAATTTAGTCTCCCAAATCAGTTAGAATCTCATAAACCAAACTCTTTGCCCATAAACTAGATAAAGGTATTGGTTTACCCAAATTCAACATGTACTGCTAGAAGCACTCCAAACTGTTGAATGTTTGTAATACTGAATGTTTTTAATGCTGGCGTAAGTGAATGAATCATCATATGATCTCTTCTGATGACATTACTTTCTGGGAGATCTTGGAACAGTGGGAATGGAGATTTGCCACACTGTTGCCCCATCTCAGAGGTGGCATATATAATCAGCAGTAGGTAAAAGGAGGATTTGCCCCTTGCAAAAACATAAATTGCTTTGTTTTTGTTTTACTTTTTTTATTTTGACATTTGATCCTAGGGATCAATATTTTTACATTCAATGTACTTGTACTTTAATGTTTCAAAGTATATGTGTACTACTTAATTATTAATTAAAGATGGGTATTGAAAACTACCAAAACCTAGCCATTGGAGTCCAGGGTGTATACAGATTTGGTTTAAATGTTTAAAAATATATAGTTGTAACCAACTGACTCTTCCATTCCTGAGAGAGAAATATTAAATCTCTCAAAAAGTAATAATGTAACTTCTTTCAACCGAGTGATTTGAACTCAAATATTTTAATAAATAATAAAATGATTGACTTATTCAGTTTTTCTGTGATTAAAAATAAATCAATATGGGATTTCATTTTGAAAAATAAAAAATTAGTTGAAAAACTAAGACTGGAGATATAATAACCTAAATGTTATTTGCCTACGTTAAACCAAATATGGAATCTTCTGAAATGTAAATATTTAACCAGGAATATGACTATAAAATAACCTTTTTTTTTAAACTTTTTGTTATTGCTCGTATATAACAATGCAATTTCAGAAATATATAAAACTAATCTCAAACTTCAGCTGCAAATATATGTAATGCTAACATCAATTTGGTCATCATATAACCAACTTATCGCCAATGATGATATATATATATATATATATATATATATATATATACACACACACACATATACACACATATATACATACACACACATTTTATATATATATATATATATATATATATATATATATATATATGCACACACACTCTTAGGCTTTCAAGACAATATTACGTCTTGGAGACAGAAGCAAATTTATCCCAGCAATCAGGGAATGTCGAGAAGTAGGTGTGAGATTCTGGCTGCTGTATCCAGTTGTCTTCAGAATATTTTTTCTCTGGAGAATCGAAGACATTTTTTAGATGCAGAGCAGACTAGGGAAAATTAAGTTTAGCCAGCAAACAGAATGGGGTTCTGCTTCTCATTCTTCTGACAATAAAGCTCACAGAGAGACTTTGCCAGTAAAACCTTTTCCAGTGTTCCCAATGAAAATGTTTGAGAGCAGAAAAAATCACAAGCCCCTAGAAGAATCAGGAATACTGGTGTTGAGAGATGGGGATGAAGAAGAACACAACCAGCAATCTGGAAATTAGTCAATAAATGGGAGACTATAAAGTATCAATCACATTTGTGAAATATAACTTTGGAAGAAAAAGTGGCTGAAAAACACTGGTCTTTTGTTGACTTTGTTAAACTTGTAAAGGGACTGTAAAGCACATACCCCAGTTTGTCATTAATGTTTAGAAGGACACTACATGGGGGAAAAGTAAGTTAAAACATTTTTATTATTATTTGTAAAAAATCATTTTGTGATAATAACCTGCATATGATGCAGTAAAGCAGTTTTGTGGAGAATGTAGCTGGGGTATTTTAACTGTGGGGATGAGGTGAATATTTTCAGCAATTGTATGTGATAAAAATATTAAAGTAAGCAAGTACTTTTTAGTTGAAAGAAATACAGGCTTTACAATGTAAAAACAGAAGGCAGGCTAGACAAAATCAAGTTTAATTTAATATGCTGTAATTAGGGGCTGCTGGGTATGGATGTGGGTGTTAAAGTACACAGAGCATTTTATATGTAGAGTTGAGATGTTTTCTCTTATTTTTGCTACAGTGAATGTCTGGATTAATACCCTTGATTTAATCCCAAAACAAGTGTTTTTGTAAGCAAATAGGCTTGAAAAATTAGACAAAATTATGAAAGCCATCAAAAGTGCTACATTTCTTGCATATGCAACATTAGATTTTTTCCTTTAGCAAATGTTTAGTGGGAGTTAAGAACTCTGCAGCTGAAGGCAGTTGTACATTCTGTTCTGAGTGAAATTTATAGATTCCTTCCTGCATCTGTAGATTTGTTTAACTGATTATGTTTCCATGGATAGCAGCAGTCCGCAGGTGCAAGTAAATAATCTTGAGAGCTCTGAGCATTCTTTCTGAGGGAAACGCAACATTTTAAGGTACACTGGCAAGCAGTTCAGTAAAGAAAAGTCTGAAACTATTGAAAGTAAATGAGAGATATCAGTTTCCCTAACAACCTTAATACTTTAGAGCATTTAAAAAAAGTATATAATTTAGTTTTATTTAAAGATAGCTGGTGCGCTTTTTCTTAAGGCTAAAATTAATGTTTTCTGAATTCATACAAGCTATTTTCACATTTGGGAGGGGAAACTGAGATATGAAAAGAACAAACACTAGTCATTCCAAAGGGAAGCACAGTCTAACTTGAACTTTAGCATGGGTAATCTTAATTTGAGATTAAGTAATGCCCGTGGTTGTAGCTACTGATTTGGGACAACTGTTCTTATCTGGAGGGTTAAACTTCATTTTTGAATATGTACATAGTTTTGTGTGTTTGGTCTAAGTTCATAGGTTATGGGATATTCTGAAATGTGTGTATTGTTTCAGGATTTTCATTAGAACAAAAAAATCTTCAAAATGTGACAGATTCAAATGAAGATGACAAGAAATAACTACATAAAAGATCAACCTGCCAAACATTAGTGTCTGCATGTAGCACAAAAGTTGGAAATACACATTGAAAAAAACTGTCATGTACAATAGGCGGGAACAATAATTTTTTAACATAATGGCTACACTGTCTGTATTACCTTGGCACATAAATGGCCATACAGGAACAGACAAAAAGGTATGAGTACTGCATTATATTATGAAATACAGAGTGCAGACAGCAATGGAGACACATTTGGAAATAAGTAAGCATGTGAACTGGAAAGAAGTGAGCATGTGAATTTGATAAATAAAGGATTTCAGGATAGATATTCAGCAGAATATCCGAGACAAACGAAAAGGGGAATAATTACACTAACTGCTAGAAGAGCTCCAACAGTGATAGAATAGGGAAAACATAATAATGGTAGATTTGTTGTAGTGAAGGGCTATTGGCAAAGGAAGAGGATTACACTGGCATACATTTATATTCCACTAAAAACTACTATTATGGAGTTTAAGGCAATTTTGGGAGAAGTAATCCGCTTTCATCAGGGAAGGTGGGGACAGGAACTTGGTTTGCAGTCAGAATGCATCTGCAGACCTAGAAGGGAAAATATAACAAAAGAAGGTAGACTTCTAAAGAAATGTATAAGAATATTTGGTATGGAACAGGTAAGTTTGGTAGTACGAACTCGGACAGAATTTACATATTCCCCAAGGTACAATAATTAGGCTAGACTAGAATAAAATTACATTTCACAGGAACATGTGCATTTAACTGAAAGCTTCAACACACATCTAATAACTATTTCAGATCATCAACAACGTCCATATCATGCACCAATAAAAGCCAACATAAAATGCAGGGTAATGACGTAAAAATGAGACAGTGATGCTTTCTTATCTACCTGTTAAAGAAAGGAATCTAAGGAATGGACAGTGGTAATTGTTCTTGAATAAGGAAAGATAGACATTTCTTCATAAGTTATAACTAATGAGTAAAATAAAATGAAAATGGATTTTAAAAACAGGGTAGAAATAAAAGAAAAAAGATACAGTTGAAAAGTTATATGAATTATTTAGTGGAGGTGACAAAGGTTAAAGTACTACAGAATAAGGAGAACCTCACAGAACAACAAGAGGCACAACTTCAGCGAGCTAAAGAGAAAATAAGGAGGCAATGTGATAATATGCATGCGTTTGGAAAGTTTACTGCTGAGCAACTTTTTTTCTACATTTCCAGAGCACAAAATCTTTTAGCACAACAATTTAGGAAACAGAAAGTACAAAGGGTTGTTGACAATCTTAGGGAGCCTATAACAAAAAAATAACCAGAGATCCTATACAGGTATTAGAAATACTTCAGAAGTGTTATGAAAATCTGTATAAAACAGAGAAATGTGGAACTAAAGAACAAGCACAAATGGAAATATTCATATTTAATTATGCCAAGATTAGAGGTAAATAAGAAGCATCAACTAACATTTAACAGTGATATATAGTCAATCTTCAAGAAAGTCTCCAGGAACAGATAGTATTCATGTAGAAGTCTGGAAATTAGGAGGGAAGAAAGTGATAAATAGTTGTAAGATTTAAACAGTCTTTTAAATGGAAGGGAAGCATCAACATGTTGGAAGAAAGCCGTGGCATAAAGACCTAGCAGACCTAGCTTCATATAGACCCATTTTAAAGTTAAACCATGATTATAAAGTGTTTGTCTACACTAGCTAAAAGAATGGTAAATCTGTCGCCAAACTTCTTCAATGTGGATCAATGTGGTTCTGTAGACAGGAGGCAAACATCTGACATTAGAAGAACAGTGAAGATGTAGAGGGAAGGAAAATTTAAGTAAATATCATTGTTGTTGGGTCTAGATGCAGAAAAAGCATTTGCTAGAGTAAGCTGTGACTTTATGAGCAGGGCAAAGGAAGCACTTGCACTCCCTAATACAATAATAGGGTTAATTGGGAGAATATATGAAAGATCAGAGGGGCAAGAATTAAACTGGGAGGGTTCCTCTCTGACAAGTTGTGTTTTCAAAGAGGAACCAGGCAGAGATGTCCTCTTTCCCCTTTGTAACTTGCTTTACATTTACAGTCACTGTTAAAGAAAATAAGGGCCTTAGAAAAGCAAGGATATAAATGGTATGGTAATCAAAAAAGTTGACTGTATTTGCAGACATTATTTTGTACCTGACAAATCCAGAAAAGGATATCCAAGTGTTTTGGAATATTTTGACACAGTTTCAAGGAGTTTTGGGATATAAAATTAATGAAGATAAAACAAAGGCTATAGCAACAAATTATGTACCTGCACAAGAATTGGTTGAGAAATACCCATATTTATGAAGACACAATGAGATGAATTATTTAGGCGTATAAATTAATATGGTAACTAAGGATATGTGGGAAGAGGCTAAACAAAAGATATTACAAAAACTGATAAACTGGAAGTTCTTGTTTATGGACATGGATAGTCAAGATACAAGCAGTGAAAATGTTTTTAGTCCCTTTAGTTTTATCCAGGTCAGGTATATTTTACCAACCAGAGTAGAAATTGTGGACATTAATAAATAGTTGAATGAATATATCTGGGAAGAAAAAGGGGCAAGAGTTAAGTGAAATAATTTGATCCTTCCAATTAAACAAGGTGGTTTAGGGTTACATGAGTTGAATGGATATCTTAGAGCTATACAGTTAGGGCTTTAGTAACACAAATAGAAGGTTATAATTCAAAATGGAAATGGATAATGTTGAAGCAGGGGGAAGTTCAAGTAGTAATGTTTGTGGATGGGTGGGTGGTGGTGGGATTTTGGACGTAGATCCTTTGAGAAGAGAAAAACAATAATACAGAATTTTGTATTCATAAAGTAGCAGAAAAGTATTCTAAGAGCTACTCCAACACAAGAATGAAGAAAGGAATTTTTGCCAATATGAATAACTGAAAGTATGGGTATAAAACATAGGCAAGATTGAGCTGGAATTTACTGAAGAAAAAGTACAGTTTTGTACCTACCATAAATGTAGATGTCCGATAGGTATGCATCTGCAGTCATAACATATGGGTTGTCCTGCCTCAGGCAGCCCTTCAGTCGGCCGGATTCCAAAGTCTGGGTCTGGCCTCGGCTGATGTCGCACTTCACCCGACGTCATAGCTCCTGGGGTATAAAGGCATTAGCCGACGCCATTTTCCTCAGTGTTTCTTGCCCCAGATGCCAGGCACCCTCTAGGAAGGCTAAATTTGGATAAATGTAGAAAATTCCAAACAGTAGAAAGCAAAATATATATATACATATATACATACAAACAAATACACCATAATAGATTCCCCCAGCTAGCTAAAAGAGGGGTAAGTACCCTAGGAATAGCACAGAGGGGAAGGAGGGTGGGTAATCCTGACTGCAGATGCATACCTATCGGAAATCTACATTTATAGTAGGTACAAAACTGTACTATGTCCTTCAAGGATGCATCTGCAGTCATAACATATGGGTAGAATACCATAGCCAAACTGGGGGAGGAGGCACTAAGATAATGATGGTGTAGTTAAGATCCCTTGTAAAACAGCAGTTGCAAAACCTGCTTGCGATCTGGAGTATAAAGGAAGATTATAATGCTTGGCAAATGTATGCACAGAGCTCCAAGTAGCAGCTTCTAAAATGTCTTTGGTAGCCAATCTTCGTAGGAAAGCTGTAGTGGTGGCTGTAGCTCTTGTGGAGTGAGGCCTGATATTTTCAGGAGTTGTCTTTCCATGAAATGAGTAGCAGAATCGAATGCAATTTCCTATCCATTTTGAGATTGTCTGTTTTGAAATTGCTTTTCCTTGCACTCCTGTTGCATATGCTAGCAGAAGTTGGTCAGTTTTTCTGCTGGCCTTAGTTCTGTCCAGATAGTAGCGCAGTTGTCTGTGTACATCTAAGGTGTGTAGTAGTTTTTCCCCCCTGTTCTGTGGGTTGGGAAAGAATGTAGGTAAATGAATAGCTTGGTTCAAGGATACCCTGGATACCACCTTTGGCATAAAAGTAGGATTGGTTCTCAGAGACACTCTATCCTGGTGGAAGATAAGGAAAGGCTGCACTGCCATTAATGCCTGTAACTCAGATACCCTTCTTGCTGAAGTGATTGCTAGCAGGAAGGCAGTTTTCCAAGATAAGAACTGTAAGTCTGCTGTTGCTGCTGGTTCAAAAGGGGGAAGTGTTAATTTTTCTAGCACAAAATTGAGATCCCATGCAGGCAGAGTTTGTTTCCTTGGAGGCTTTACATTTTTGATCCCTCTCAAAAATTGTCTGAGGAGAGGATGAGAGAAGACAGGAGGATCCATGTTGTACTCTGATGAAATTGCTGATGCATGAATCTTAATGGAAGAATAGGACAGGCCATTGTGGAACAGTTCTGCTAAGTATTCCAGGATGTGTGCTAGGTTTGCCAGTGTGACATTTTCTCCCTTTTCTGCACTCCAAATGAGGAATCTTTTCCATTTGGCCGAATATGTTTTCCTTGTGGGGGGTCTGCGAGCCTCCAGGATAATGTCCTTAACCCCCTGAGGTAAATCAGTTTGTTTTTGTTTTATGCAATTTTCCAGGCAGTTAGCCGCAGCGTTTTTAAGTTTGGATGCAGGGTCTTGTAGTTGTTCTGCATTAGAAGTAAAGGACATAGAGGTAGAGGCCATGAGTGTGTCCGAGACATGCTTCTCAGTAGCGGGTACCAATGTTGCCTTGGCCAGTCTGGAGCTATCAGAATTACCTTTGGCTGTTCCTCACTGATCTTCACTAGAACTTTGTTCATCAAGGGGAGAGGTGGAAAGGCATATATTGTCAGGGCCTTCCAGCTGAAAGAAAGGGAGTCCACCCTCCAAGCAAGTGGGTGATATACTCTTGAGCAGAATTTCTTCAGTTGGTGGTTGAGTGGGGAGGCGAACAGGTCTATCTCTGGCATTCCCCATTTCTTTGTTATGGTTTTGAAGATATCTGGATGCAGCATCCATTCGTGAGCATCAGTGGTAGTTCTGCTTAAGCTGTCTGCTAGTGAATTCTCTTTCCCTGGTACAAATCTGGCCTGCAGTTGGATGTTGAGATTCAGTCCCAAGTTCCACAGGTCCATTGCCATCCGGCATAGAGGGTATGAATGTGTGCCTCCCTGTTTGTTGATGTACCACATGACTGTGGTATTGTCCGTCCTTATCAGCAGGTGTCCTGGTCTGAATGCCTCGATTGCATGCTTCACTGCCAGCATCTCCTTTAGATTTATGTGTAGATTCAGCTGGTCTTGGGACCATAGGCCTTGGATACACTTGTCTTCCATGTGTGCCCCCCCCAGCCTAGGTCTGAGGCATCCGTGGTGATGGTCTGCCTTGGATGTGGTTTGTGGAAAGGCAATCCTCTGTTTATCTGACAGGCCTGAGCCCACCACAGGAATTCTTTTTTCAGACATGGAATGATTGGTATCAGGGCTTCTAGACTGTGTTTGTGTTGAGACCATACATTCCTTACGTACCATTGTAACTTTCTCATATGCAGCCTGGCATGTGGGATTAAGATTATGCAGGATGCCATGTAACCCAGGGCCTGCAGGACTTTCCTTGCAGTAAGCTGAGTTTGTCTTGTTAATGCCATGAAATAGACTGGTAGTTGCTTTTGTTTTTCCTCTGTGAGAAAAGCCATTTGAGTTATTGTGTCCAGTTCTGCACCCAAAAATGTTATCCTTTGGGATGGCACTAGTCTTGACTTTTGTATGTTGACTGTGTATCCCAAGGCTTGCAGCAGTTGTATGACATAGGCCAAATCCTTTATTAATTTTGTCTTGTTGTCCGCTTGTATTAGGCAGTCGTCCAGGTATGGGTAGATTTGAATTCCCTGAAGCCTGCAATGAGCAATTACTGATGCCAGGCATTTCGTGAACACTCTGGGCGCAGTAGATAAGCCAAAGGGCAATGCTGAGAATTGATAATGATCTGATCCTGCAAGAAAACTGAGGTGTCTTCTGCAATCTGGTCGTATAGGGACATGCAGGTATGCCTCCTTGAGATCTAGAGTCACCAGCCAAGACTCCTTGCCCAACATGGGAAGAAGTTGCTGTAGGGTCAGCATTTTGAATTTTGGAACAATGAGATATGTGTTCAGTGTGAACAAGTCGAGAATAGGCCTCCATTGATTTTCTTTTCTTGGTACAAGGAATAGTCTGGAGTAAAATCCTTGGCCTTGTTCCATAGATGGTACCTTTTCTATTGCTCTCATCCTTAGTAAGCTGATGATTTGTTTTAGAGCCTCTGATTTCTGGCTTGGTGGAAGGTTTGGCATTCCTCTCTTTTTTGGTAGAGTGTGGAAGTGAAACCTGTAGCCCTTGTCTATTGTTTGTAAAGTCCATTTGTCTCCTGTAATGCAATGCCAGTTTTTTGAAAATAAAGCTAGCTTTCCCCAAGGGTGCTTCCAGTTGTTCCCTGGTAGGCGGAATCAGAGCCAAGTCATTGTGTCTGTCCTGTGGAAGTGGTTGCAGTCGCAGCTGTGGCGGCACTTTTCTGGTTGGCAGGTTGCCACTGACGACCCCTGTAGGCACCCCTTGATTGACCTCTGCCTCTTGGGCGTCTATTTCTGCCTCTCTGTGCTCTGGAGGTGTCTGGAAAGGACCAATTCTTTGAAGGCCAATTTCTGCTAAACCTCGGAGGTTGGAGCTGCAAAAAATCCTTGACTGTTTGGACAGATTTTGCTTTTTCTTCCACTTTCTTTAGAACCTCCTGTGCAGGGGAGCCAAACAAACTTTGTTTCTCCATAGGAGCATCTAGGAGTTTAGACTTAACATGGTCTGGTAAGGATTGTTCTTTTAACCAGGCATGCCTTCGAATCACTGCTCCAGTCATAGCTGATCTAAATGAAGCCTCCAGTGCATCATAGCCACATTTTAAGAAATGATTACTGACCTGCTGAGAGTTGTGTACCAAATCCTGAAGGGACTTACGGTCTAAAGGTTCAGGAGAGGCCAGCTTTTTATTCAGCTGATCTAACAAATTCCTGGTACTGTATCATGTGAAATTGACAGTTTAAAGCCCTGGCAGAAAGAGTAGCAGATGTATAAACTTTTTACCCCATCTCTAAAGCTCTAGATTCCCTTTCAGAGGGTAGTGGGTTTTTGGCAGAGGCAGCTGCAACACCTTTAGGGCCCTGAGAAATGGTTTCTGGGTCTGCAGCATGAGCCTTATACAAGTGGAAGTGAGAATCCGGGACCCTGTAGTATCTGTCAGGTTTGGCAGGGGCCGGGGGAAGAGAATCAGGGGCAGTACTGGCATCACTGTATGCATCATCAACAACTGATAGTACAGGTGGTATGGCTAAAGGCCTATGCTGTGGTAAGTGTAAAAAAGTCCTTAGCATTTTCCTAGAATCAGAAAAATCCTGACCCTGCCATTGGAAGTGTTCCCTCATTGAGTGTAGGGTTTCCCCAAAAGAAAATTCTTCTGGAGGTGAGGCAGAAGGAATGGAGTCTTCTGCATCAGAATCCTCATAAGGTGAGTATGGGCCTTCCTGATGGTCAGATAAATCTGAACCATCCGAGGAATAGTCAGCGGAGAGAGGTTCAGGGGGTTCAGTCCTAGGCCTCTTACTCTTATCAGGAGGGGGTTGTGAGGCCCTGTCTGGGTGAGGTTGGGATCCCCTGATCAGAGAAATAAGGTCCTCAGCAAGGCTGAGAATCTGGGAACTTGAGGTAGGCCTGTGAGAGGGAGCTTTTGTAGGTAAGGCCTTGGAAAGTTTGGCTGCTTTAGCCCTGGAAAAGGCCTTGATAGACATAGAAGCAGGGGGTCTAGCTGCCCCACGTGCAGGAGTAGAGATGTCCAACGGAATAGTGTCAGACAAATCTTGTGCGCCTGCTTCTTCAGCAGGAATTTCTGAAGCCGACTCAGCTATGGCCTGTGTGGCCTCGGTCATTGGAGGCATGCTTTCGCAAGGAGAATCGAGGTCTCGGTTTCAGCCGAAACCGAGACACATGTAGGCCTAACCGTGGTTTCAGCCGCGGTGTCGGTCCTTTCCTAGCGCTTTTAGCTAAATGTGTAGTCGGAGTCTCCGACCGCATTTTATATGCAAAAGTGGAGCCAAAGAACTCTTCTGCAAACTCCGACCAACGTCTAAGTGTCCGCCGGTTGAAGGAAGCACAGGCTAAACAAGCTGATACGTCGTGGTATGGGCCTAAGCAAGGAAGGCAGTAAGAGTGGAAATCCTTATGAGGTATTTGTTTCCCACAAGTTAAACAATTATTTACTTTGTCTGACATCGGCTGAGGCAAGAAAGAGTCCTCAACGGGGTACTTAGCTTTTTTAGAAGTCTTCGGTAGTTGAAATCTCTGGATCTGACCGACCGGCACTTGCGAACCGCTTCTGCTTCGGGCACCGCGCGGCAAGAAAGACTGAGGAAAATGGCGTCGGCTGATGCCTTTATACCCCAGGAGCTATGGCTTCGGGTGAAGTGCGACATCAGCCGAGGCCAGACCCAGACTTTGGAATCCGGCTGACCGAAGGGCTGCCTGAGGCAGGACAACCCATATGTTATGACTGCAGATGCATCCTTGAAGGACATCTGGCAAACGAACCAAGGTATTGGGAGCAAATAACTACAGAGGGACAGGTAAAGTGGGATGAAGCCGCAAAGAAGTTTGAACACCAGGCTACAGATTGCCTTCCTTACTAGGGATTGACATCAAAGTATAGGAAAACAGAAAGGGATAGGAGAATTTTAAGTGAAAGACCTGGTCTGGTAGTTTTTTCATTCTCTTTTTGATTGCTTTGGTAGAGTTCTTAGTTTAATCAAGAACAGAAGCTGCTGTTAAAAAAAAAAACAATTGGTAGGGCATATAAAATATTGCATTATAACTATTAGAATCAATCAGAGGTTAGAAAAGATTAGGAAGAGAGACTAAAAAGGCAACTTAAAATAGGGCGATGGGTGACATATGTACGGCATTTAAGTATGCAACAAAGTTCAGCTGATTTAGGGCCTTTGCATGGAAGTGTTTGCATAAGTATTTTTATACACCAGACTTCAAAGAATTTTTCATCAGGTAGTTAGCAAATGTTGGAGGTGAGATGGGGGAAGAAAAGTACAGTTGTGTACACTTACCATAAATGTAGATGTTCGAGTGTATTCACTGTTGCAGTCATTACATTTGGGTAATCCTGCTGGCAGGTTGCCCTCAGTCGGCCTGAATTCCAAAGTCTTGGGTCCTGCGTCGGCTGCTGTCGCCCCTTCCCTGAAGTCAGGTCGTCAGGGGTATAAAAGAAGCAGCCGACGCCATTTTCTTTACTTGACCCAGATGTCAGGTGCCCCCTAAAAGGGTAGCCAAAATTTATATCTATATAAAAAATTACATGCACCAATATAAACTTTACCTTCATCTACAAGCAAATACACTATACAGGTTGTATAAATCAGAGAAGGAAAAGTACAGTTTTGTACCTACCATAAACGTACATGTTCGAGTGTCTTCACTGCTGCAATCATTACACTTGGGTTATCCTGCCATCAGGCAGTCCCGCAGTCGGCCAGAGTTCCAAAGTCTTGGTCCGGCGTCGGTTGCTGTCGCTTCTTCCCTGACGTCAGTGAGCCAGGGGTATACAAGATGCAGCTGATGCCATTTTCTTCAGTTTTTCTTGCCCCAGATGTCAAGTGCCCCCAAAAGGATAGGCAATACATAATGCTTACAAAACATACAGAAAGTAAAAACATAACCTTTAGTAGCCACCAAATACACCACATAAAAAGTATAGTGTAGAAAGATATAGATAAGACCCAGCTAAGAAAGAGGGGAAAGCGGGTGGGTAACCAGGACTGCAGCAGTGAAGACACTTGAACATCTACATTTATGGTAGGTACAAAACTGTACTATGTTCATCGTGTTTCACTGCTGCAGTCATTACACTTGGGAAGAATTCCAAAGCTGAGTCAGGGTGGCTGGTTCTAGAGAGGATTTGGTGTGGCTATGAGGCCCTGCAGCACTGCAGTGGCAAAGCCAGCTCTGGATCTGGAGTAAAGAGGCAAGTGGTAATGCTTGGTAAAGGTGTGCACTGAACTCCAAGTTGCAGCTTCCAGAATGTCCTTGGTAGCTACTCCTCTAAGATGGGTAGAAGTTGCAGTTGCCCTGGTGGAATGTGGTCTAATGATAGATGGTACAAGCTTTCCCATGCTGTGTGCAGCAGAACCAGATACAGTGTCCTATCCACTTTGAAATGGTCTGCTTTGAAATAGCCTTTCCCCTGTGATTTTGCAGCATAGGATACAAACAATTGCTCAGTTTTCCTGAAAGCTTTTGTTTTGTTTAAGTAGAAGCATAATTGTCTGTGTACGTCCAAGGAATGTAGAATTCTCTCCCCTTTATTCTGGGGGTTTGGATAAAAAGTTGTCAAGTGAATATTTTGGTTGTGAGCCACACTGGATACCACCTTAGGCATAAATGAAGGGTTTATTCTTAAGGAAACCCTGTCTTGGTGAAAAATGATGAAGGGCTCCACTGCTATTAGTGCCTGTAGTTCTGAGACTCTTCGTGCTGAGGTTATTGCCAGTAGCAGGACAGTTTTCCATGATATCTATTTTATTTCTGCTGCATTGGCTGGCTCAAAAGGAGGTAAAGTGAGCTTTTCCAAGACAAAATTGAAGCCCCAAGTAGGTGTTGGTGCTCTTCGGGGCAATCTTATGTTGTTTGCCCCTCTGAGGTACTGCTTTAGCAATGGATGAGAGAAAATAGGAGGATCTGTGTTGTAATGAGCCGAGATGGCAGAAGCGTGGACCTTAATGAATGAGAAGGATAGTCCTTTGTCCTGCATCTCAGTTAAGTATTGTATTATCTGAGGAATGTTAGGGACAAGAGGGTCAAGGCCTTGAGCCTGGTTCCAGGCACAGAATCTCTTCCACTTTTCTGAATAAGATTTCCTGGTGCTAGGCCTTCTGGCCTCCAAAATGACATCCATAACAGCTTTTGAGAGAGGTCTTCCCTGTTTGGCTAATGAATCTGCCATGCAGCCAGGGATAAGGTTTTGAGCTGACTGTGTCGGATCTGATTGTTTTGTTGAGTCAGCAGGTATGGAATTTGAGGCAAAATCCAAGGTGGGCCTCTAACTATGTTCTTTAAGACTGGGTACCAATGTGGCCAGTCTGGAGCAATCAGAATCATCTGTGGTTTTTCTTGTCTAGCTTTTAGGAGAACCTTCGAAAGGAGAGGCAAAGGAGGGAAGGCATAAACGTGTAGGCTTTTCCAGCTGAACAAAAGAGCATCCACTTTCCATGCTTGTGTGTGACAAGTCCTTGTGCAAAATTTTTGTAGTTGGCAGTTCAGTGGGGAGGCAAAGAGATTTATGTCCGGGCGCCCCCAATTTTTGCATTATCATGCTGAAAACTTGTGGATTTAATCTCCACTCGTAAGGATCCATGATGTTTCTGCTTAGGTCGTCTGCCAGAGTATTTTTCTTTGCTGGCAGGAATTGTGCTTGCAGATGAACTTGATAAGTTAGAGCTGTGTTCCACAAAGTCATGGCTTGTCTGCATTGGAGGTAAGAATGAGTGCCCCCTTGCTTGTTTATGTACCACATTACTGTGGTGGTGTCTGTCTTTAATAGTAGTTGTCCTGGATGCAGAAGGTCCTTGAAAGCTGTTAGGGCATTTTGTACAGCCAACATCTCTTTTTGATTGATGTGTACATGCATTTGGTCTGTGGTCCATTTGCCCTGAATACATTTTTCCTGCCATGTGTGCTCCCCAGGCGTAATCCGAAGCATCTATTGTCAAAGTCTGCCTGGCTGTGGGTAGTGTAAAAGGCTGACCCTTGTTGAGGTGACATGTCTGTGCCCACCATCGAAACTCCTGTTGCAGGCAGGGAATTAGTGGTATTACCATTTCCAAGCTGTGAGTGTTGATTCCAAACACTTTTTAGGTACCATTGTAATTTCCTCATATGCAGTCTGGCATATGGAATTAGAAGTATGCAGGATGCCATGAATCCCAAGGCCTGCAGAATTTTTCTTGCAGGGAGTTGGGACTTTGTTGCCATCATTTGAAAATACTGAGTCAGTTGTCCTTGTTTGTCTGGCGTGAGATAAGCCATCTGGGCCGTTGTATTTAAGCTGGCACCCAGGAATATCATCTCTTGTGAGGGCACTGGTTTTGACTTCTTTTCGTTTACTGTGTACCCTAGGCAACTTAATAACTTTTTCACAAATGCCAGATGCTTTAGAAGAATGTCCTTGCTCTCTGCTTGAATCAGGCAGTCGTCCAGGTATGGATAAATTTGAATTCCTTTTTGTCTGCAAAATGCAATTACCGGTGCCAGGCACTTTGTGAAGACCTGGGTACAGTAGATAAGCCAAAGGGCAGTGCAGAGAATTGGTAATGCATTGAACCAGCTTTGAATCTGAGGTATCTTCTGCAATTTTGTCTGATAGGGACATGCAGGTATGCCTCTGAGATGCACAGTAACAAGTCAAGCTTTCTTGCCCAACATGGGAAGAAGCTGCTGTAGTAACAACATTTTGAATTTCGGAACATCCGGGTAAGTATTTAGAGTGGAAAGGTCTAGAATGGGTCTCCAGGCTTTGTCCTTTCTGGGGACCAGGAAGAGTCTTGAGTAAAAACCTTGTTCCTGCTGTGGCACTTTTTGAATAGCTCTCGTGTCATGTAATTTGTTTTTGTGCCTCTGCCCACTGATTTTGTGGCAGGTCTAGCATTCCTTTTAGCCTTGGTAAAGTGTGAAAGTGGAACCTGTAACATTGAGACACAATATTCAGCACCCATTTGTCCTGGGTGACTGTTTTCCAGTTTTGTGAAAAAAGTGCTAGTTTCCCCCCTAAGGGAGCTGCCAACAGGGTAGAGTTTGGCATTGGAAGGGGAAAGCCATTGAGATCATTTCCTGTAAGGTTGTGACTTGTCCTCACCTCCTTTTGGAGTTAAAGCACCCCACTGTCGTGGTCTGTAAGTTCCTTGGGGCTGAGATCTGCCTCTTGGGTGTCTGTATCTGCCTCTCTGTGGCCTGCCTGACACTGGAAAGGACCAATTTTTAGTGGGCCAATTTTTAGTAGGCCAATTTCTGTTAAATCTTGGTGGCTGTACCTGTAAGAAATCCTTTACTGTTTGCATAGATTTTGCCTTATTCTCCATTTTCTTTAATACTTCCTCTGCTTTAACACTAAATAAAATATCTTGCTGTAAAGGAGCATCTAATAATTTTGCCTTAACATGATCTGGTAAGGTTTGTTCCTTTAACCAAGCATTCCTTCGAATCACAGATCCTGTAACTGCTGCTCTACAAGAAGCTTCTAATGAATCAAAACCACATTGCAAAGTATGTTTACCTACTTGTTCAGCTGCATGCAATAAATCCTGCATTTCCTTAAAATCAGGTTGTTCTGCACTTGTACTCATTTTCTGTTTTAACTGAGACAGTAAATATTGTTGATATTTAAGCATGTGAAACTGGCAGTTTAAAGCTCTCATTGCTAATGTTGCTGAGGTGTAAACTTTCTTACCCCATCTGTCTAATGCTCTGGAATCCCTGTCCGAGGGGACTGGATTTTTAGCTGTGGAGGCCTTTACCCCTTTGGGACCCTGGGAAATAGCTTCTGGGTCAGCAGCAGGGTTTCTATAAAGAAATTTGTGAGAGTCAGGGACTCTGTAGTACCGGTCTGGTTTGACTAGAGCAGGGGGTAATGAATCTGGATTTAAAATGGATTCAGAGAACACATCATCCACAATATCCAACACTGGCGGAATAGCAAGGGGCCTGTGCTGAGGCAATAAAAGAAAATCTCTGAGCCTTTTCTTGGACTCTGAGTAATCCTGGCCCTCCCAGTGGAAATGCTCCCTCATGGTGTGTAAAGTTTCCCCAAAAGAATAATCCTCAGGAGGAGAGGCTGAAAGGGATAGATTCTTCAGCATCAGAGTCCTCTCATAGGGGGGTAAGGAATATCCCTGGTCTGAAGAGGAGTCAGAATATATAGAAATCTGGTCAGAGGAATCATAGTCTGTATACTGCCTAGGCCTTTTATCAGGAGGGGGATGGGTACCCCTGATCAGAGTAATTAAGTCTTCGGCCATTTTGAGCATCTGCTTTTTAGGCATGGAGGCCTGTCCAGGTGAATGCTGTACTTGCTTCGTCTTTAATGTTGCTTTAGACTTGACTGTAGATGCAGTGGTAAGCTGTGAAGGTCTGAAAACACCCTTAGAAGCCGAAGCCTGCTCAGCAGCTCTGGACCCATCTGAAGGGTTAGTCTCTGGTGGCCCAACACCTTGAGTATCCAGAGGCCTAGGCAACTCCAAGTGGGAGTCGGTCGGAGCCTGTGGCTCTGAGGTAGCAGGTGTCAGGGGCTGCGAAAGCACCTCACTGAGAACCGGCGACTGGCCTAGAAGAGGCTTTGTCGTCCGTTTTGGGCCTCGGATGCCTGTCCTTATCCTCATCTTTGAGTTTTTTGTGAATTCCGGTCTTCGGTTGCTCTGACGGCATGGTATAATTAAATCTTCAGCCAAAATAATGGCGTGCAAAATCAAACTGATGTTTTAATAGTGCGTTTGTTAAATCTAGCACAAAACCGACAGCTAGTAACTTCGTGATCTGGGCCTAGGCATGGAATACAGTAAGAATGAAAATCCTTATGAGGTATTTGCTTCCCACAAGAAATACAATTATTAACTTTTACTGACATCGGTCTGAGGCAAGAAAAAGTTTCCCCAACGGGGTACTCAGCTTTATTGAAGATTTCGGATCTAAAATCGTATTTGAAATCTCAGAAGTCGGCCGACCGGCACTTGCAAACTGCTTTTGCTTCGGGTACCGCGTGGCAAGAAAGACTGAAGAAAATGGCGTTGGCTGCATCATATATACCCCTGGCTCACTGACGTCAGGGAAGAAGCGACAGCAACCAACGCCAGACCAAGACTTTGGAACTCTGGCCAACTGCGGGACCACCTGACAGCAGGATTACCCAAACACGATGAACATGATAGGTTCCATCAGAAGAAAAGGGGGATGGCGGGTGGGTAACCTGGACTGCAACAGTGAATACACTCGAACATCTACATTTATGGTAAGTGTACACAACTGTACTATGTTCTTCGTGTTTCACTGTTGCAGTCATTACATTTGGGTAGATTCCCAAAGCAATGGTTGGGAGGCTGAAGCTAAACAGCATTAGGAGCGGCTATGAGACCCTGCAGAACTGCAGTGGCTAAGCCTGCCCTGGATTTAGAGTAGAGTGGCAGATGATAGTGCTTTGTAAAGGTGTGCACTGAACTCCAAGTAGCTGCCTCTAAAATGTCCTTGGCTGGTACTCCCCTGAGAAAGGCTGCTGAAGTGGCTGCAGCTCTGGTGGAATGTGGCCTAATGCCCTTAGGCACTGGCTTGCCATGGTATAAGTAGAAATGAATGCAGTGGCCTATCCACTTTGAAATAGTCTGCTTTGAGATAGCCCTTTCCTTGTGATCCTGCAGCATATGCCTCTAGTAATTGCTCTGTCCTTCTGAAAATTATGGTTCTGTCCAAGTAGAATCTAAGCTGTCTGTGTACGTCCAAAGAATGCAGAATTCTTTCCCCCTTGTTCTGTGGATTTGGATAATAAGTTGGCAGATGAATGGTTTGGTTAAGAGCCACACTGGACACCACTTTAGGCATAAATGTTGGGTTTGTCCTCAGGGAGATTCTGTCCAGATAAAAGATTCCACAGTCATTAGTGCCTGTAGCTCTGAAACTCGTCTTGCAGAAGTTATTGCTAGGAGCAGAGCTGTTTTCCAAGATAAAAACGTTATATCAGCAGTAGCAGCTGGCTCAAAAGGAGGCAGGGTGAGTTTTTTCCAAGACATAGCTGAGGTCCCATGCAGGCATTGGTGATCTCCTTGGAGACCTTAAATTTTTGGCTCCTCTGAGGTACTGTTTTAATAAGGGATGAGAAAAGATTGGTGCATTGTAATGAGCCGAAATGGCAGAGGCATGAATTTTAATAGATGCAAAAGATAGGCCTTTGTCCAGCATCTCAGTTAAGTATTGTAAAATCTGAGGAATATTTGGTACAGCTGTATCTGTTCCTTGTGCCCGGTTCCAAGCACAGAATCTCTTCCATTTTCCAGTATAAGATACTGTACTAGTACTAGATAGTACTAGGCCTTCTGGATTACAAAATGACATCCATAACAGCTTTGCTGAGAGGTGTGTTTTGTATGACTACATTATCCGCCATGCTGCCAGTTTAAAGTCCTGAGTTGGCTGTGCAGGATCTGATTGTTTTGCTGGGACAGTAGATGAGGTACTTGAGGTAAGGTCCAAGCTGGGCATTGAGACAAGCTCCTTAATATTGGGTACCAGTGCTGGCGGGGCCAGTCTGGGGCAATCAGTATCATCTTTGGCTTCGCCTGTCTGACCTTTAGGAGTACCTTGGGAGGAGAGGCAGAGGGGGAAAGGCATATACTGATAGGTTTTTCCAGCTGAAGGATAGGGCGTCCACTTTCCATGCTAGTCTGTGATAAATCCTTGTGCAGAATCTTTTTAGTTGGTAGTTGTGAGGGGAGGCAAATAGATCTATGTCCGGGCATCCCCATTTTCTTGTTATCATGCTGAAGACTTGTGAATCCAGCTGCCACTTGTGGGGATCCATGAGGTTTCTGCTTAGTTCGTCTGCCAGAGTATTTTTCCTTCCTGGCAGGAATTGTGCCTGCAGCTGTACTTGGTAAGTCAATGCTGTGTCCCACAAAGTCATGGCTAGTCTGCAAAGGGGGTAAGAATGTGTGCTCTCCTGCTTGTTTATATACCACATGACCGTGGTGTTGTCGGTCTTTATCAGTAGTTGTCCTGGATGAAGTAGGTCCTTGAAGGCTGTCAGGGCATTTTGAACAGCTAGCATCGCTTTTTGATTGATATGTAGATGCATTTGGTTTGAGGTCCATGTGCCCTGAATGCATCTTCCTGCCATATGGGCCCCCCAGGCATAATCTGATGCATCCGTTGTTAGTGTCTGCCTGGCTGGGGGTAATGTGAATGGCTGTCCTTTGTTTTGGTGACAAGCCTTTTCCCACCATCGGAACTCCTGCTGCAGGGCAGGGAATGAGAGTAATTATAGTTTCCAGGCTGTGGCAATGTTGAGTCCAAACACTTTTTAGGTACCATTGAAATTTCCTCATATGCAGTCTTGCATATGGAATTAGTAGGATGCAGGATGCCATGAAGCCCAAAGCCTGCAGAAGTTTTCTTGCAGATAACTGGGCCTTTGTTGCTAACATTTTGAAATAGGTAGTCAGTTGCCTTTGTTTGCCTGGCGTGAGATACCATCTGGGCAGTTGTATTTAAGCTTGCACCCAGGAGTATTATCTCTTGAGAGGGTACTAGCTTTGATTTCTTTTCGTTGACTGTGTACCCTAGGCATGTTAGAAGTTTTGTCACAAACGCCAGATGCTGTAGAAGGATCTCCTTGTTCTCTGCTTGAATAAGACAGTCGTCCAAGTAAAGATATATTTGTATTCCGCTTTGTCTAAAGAATGCATACTGGTGCCAGGCACTTTGTAAAGACCCTAGGTACAGTAGATAAGCCAAAGGGCAGTGCAGAGAATTGGTAATGCACTGAGCCAGCCTTGAATCTGAGATATCTTCTGCATATTTGTCCGATTGGGACATGCAGGCATGACTCTTTTAGGTCTAAAGTTACAAGCCAAGTGTTCTTGCCCAGCATGGGCAGAAGCTGCTGCAAAGTCAACATTTTGAATTTTGGTATATCCAGGAATGTGTTCAGAATAGATAGGTCTAGTATTGGCCTCCAGGCCTTGTCCTTTCTGGGTACCAAGAACAGTCTTGAGTAAAATCCTTGTCCCCGCTCTTGCTCTGGCACTTGTTGAATAGCCCTCATGTCCATGAGGGATGAGACTTGTTTTTTGTGCCTCTGCCCATTGATTTTTTGGCAGATCTGGCCAGCTGTTTGCCTTTGGCAGGGTTTGGAAATGGAACTTGTAGCCTTGTGACACGATATTTAGAACCCACTTGTCCTGGGTTATAATGTGCCAGTTTTAAGAAAAAAGTGCTAATTTTCCTCCTAAGGGTGCTGCCAGGGAATAAGTGCTTAGTGCAGACAGGGGGAAGTCATTTGGGACCGTTTCCTGTAAGGTTGTGATTTGTCTTCTCCACTTTTGGAGGTAGAAGCACCCCATTGCTTTGACATGTATGAACCTTGCGCCTGGGATCTGCCTCTAGGGCATCTGGATCTGCCCCTTTGAGGTCTGTCTGACACAGGAAAGGCCCAATTCTTTGTAGGCCAGTGTCTGCTAAACCTAGGTGGCTGTACTTGTAAAAAATCTTTGACAGTTTGCATAGATTTAGCTTTGTCCTCCATTTTCTTTAACACCTCTTCTGCCTTAACACCAAACAAAGTATCATGCTGTAAAGGTGCATCTAATAATTTAACTTTGACATGATCAGGCAGATTTTGTTCCTTTAACCAAGCATGCCTCCTAATTACAGAACCCGTAACTGCGGACCTGCAGAAGGCCTCCAAAGAATCAAAACCACATTGCAAAGTATGTTTTCCAACTTGTTCAGCTGCATGCAATAAATCCTGCATTTCCTTGTTTTCTGCACCGAGTTTAACAACATTTTCTGTTTAAGCAATGCCATGACATGTTGCTGATATTTATAGCCAAGGTAGCAGATGTGTAAACCTTTTTACCCAATCTATCCAGTGCCCTTGAATCTCTGTTAGAGGGGGTAGGGTTTTTTGCAGCAGAAGCCTTAACCCCTTCAGGACCCTGTGAAATAGTTTCTGGGTCTGCAGCAGGGTTTTTGAAAAGAAATTTGAGACAGTCAGGAACGCTGTAATATCTGTCAGGCTCAAGAGGAGCTGGAGGTAAGGAGTCAGGGGGTCGGACTAGACTCTGAAAACACATCATCTATAATGTCCAACACAGGTGGAATGGCTAGAGGTCTGTGTTGAGGTAGTAAAAGGAAGTCCCTGAGCCTCCTCTTAGATTCTGAAAAATCTTGGCTCTCCCAGTTGAAATGCTCCCTCATGGTATGTAAGGTTTCCCCAAAAGAATAGTCCTCAGGAGTAGAAGCTGAAGGAATAGATTCTTCACCATCAGAATCCTCATAGGGGGGAAGAGAATATTCGTGGTCAGAAGAGGAATCAAAAGAAATAGAAACCTGATCTGAAGATTCATAGTCTGTCTCTTGCCTAGGAATCTTATCAGGAGGGGCATGGGAACCCCTGATCAAGGTAATGAAGTCTTTGGCCATTTTGAGCATCTGTTTTTTGAGCATGGAGGCCTGTCCACGTGGCTCTTGAGTTTGTTTCTTTGTCTTTGAAGGTGCTTTAGTCTTTGCCTTTGAAGCTGAAGTCGGTTTAATGTATAGATGTTTAGGTATGAATACACCCTCAGAAGCCGGTGCCTGCTCAGCGGCTCTGGACCCATCTGAAGGAATACTGTCCGAGGCTCCAATACCTTGAGTTTCCAGCAGCATAGCTGACTCCACGTGGGAGTCGGTAGCGGCCTGCAACTCTAAAGTAGCGGGCGTCAAGGGCTGCGAAAGAGCCTCACTGAGAACCGGCGACTGGCTTAGGAGAAGTTTCGTTGTCGGTTTTGGGCCTCAGTTGTCTATCTTTTTCTTTGCGTTTTTTGTGAAATCCGGTAGTCGGATGGCTATCCGGCAACATTAATGCAAAATCATACAGATACTTAATAGTCCGTTTGTTAAATCTAGCACAAAACCGACAACCTGAAACTTTATGGTCAGGGCCTAGGCAAGGAATACAGTAAGAATGAAAGTCCTTATGAGGTATTTGCTTTCCACAACAAATACAATTATTAACTTTTTCTGATATCGGTCTGGAGCAAGAAAAAAAGTTTCCCCAACGGGGTACTTAGCTTTAATGAAGACTTCGGATATGAAATTCGAACACGAAAATCTCAGGAGTCGGCTGACCGGCACTTGTGAACTGCTTCTGCTTCGGGCACTGCGCGGCAAGAAAGACTAAAGAAAATGGCGTCGGCTGCTTCTTTTATACCCCTGATGACCTGACGTCAGGGAAGGGGCGACAGCAGCTGACGCAGGACCCAAGACTTTGGAATTCAGGCCGACTGAGGGCAACCTGCCAGCAGGATTACCCAAATGTAATGACTGCAACAGTGAAACATGAAGAACATCAGGTAATTGTGGACTTATATTTTTGGAGTATAACAAGTTGGCAGGTTTTAAAAAAATGGCTGCAACTAAGGAAATTATTTTTTAACTGGGACATAGGATCTGATTGTCAAGAATTTGTATGGCTTTATTAAGTTTACCTTTGTTGGCTGCCAAAAAGCAATTATTAGAAAATGGAAATCAAAGTCTAAGCCAACTGTATTTGATGAATTGAATATTATAAAATAGATACAAGAAATTGAAAAAGGATCTTTGGAAAAGGGAAGAAGGAAATTACGTAGAAATAAATGGAACTTGTGGGAACAATATATATATATATATATATATATATATATATATATATATATATATATATAAATATATACACACACAGAATAATGTTCAAGAGGAGGAGGAGTGAGGTTAAAGGGAAGGCAGGAATTCAACAATTTGGACAAGCTGCGGTGGTGGTGCTGCAGTAGCGTTGTCACCTCACAGTAAAACGTTGTCCTGTTCGATTCTCAGCTAAAGCGTCTTCTGTGTGGAGACATGCGGGAATGGGCGTACTTTCGTTGAAGGTTGTACGTCAGGCCTGGCAAGTCGGTACGTAAAAATCTACTGCCAATCATTAGCGGACCGGAGTTCCGCTGTGGTGACCCCTAACCGGGAAAAGCCAAAAGATACAACAACATGTAATGTTGGATAAATGTCAGTTACAAAGAAAGAAAATGTATGTAATATATAATGTACAGTGGATATAAAAAGTTTACACGTCCCTGGTAAAATGCCAGGTTTTTGTGATATAAAAAATGAGACCACAATAAATCATTTCAAAACTTTTCCCACCTTTAATGTGACCTATAACCTGTACAATTCAATTGAAAAACAAACTAATCTGTTAGGGGAAAAATATAAAAAATAAAAAAAATACAATAGGCTGGTTGCATAAGTGTGCACGTCCTTAAACTAATACTTTGTTGTGTGTGCACACCCTTAAAGTAATACTTTGTTGAAGTACCTTTTGATTTAATTACAACATTCAGTCTTCTTGGGTATACACCTGTCATCAATTAAAGAGACTCTGATTAACCCCAAATAAAGTTCAGCTGCCCTAGTAGGATTTTCCTGACATTTACTTAGTTGCATGCTACAGCAAAAGCCATGGTTCACAGAGAGCTCACAAATAATCAAAGGGATCTCACTGTTGAAATGTATCAGTCAGGAGAAGGGTACAAAACATTTCCACAGCATTGGATATACCACGGAACACAGTTAAGACAGTCATCAAAAAGTGGAGAAAATATGGGACAACAGTGATGTTGCAAAGAACTGGACATCCCACCAAAATTGATGAAAAGAGAAGATGAAAACTGGTCAGTGTGGCTGCCAAGAGACCTACAGCAACACTGAAGTAGCTGCAGGAATTTCTGGCAAGTACTGGTTGTGTACTACATGTGACAACAATCTCCCATATTCTCCATAGGTCTGGACTAAGGGGTAGGTTTGCAAACTGAAGCCTTTTCTTACACAGAAAAATATCCAGGCCCAGTTAAAATTTGCTAAACAAAATATCAAGTCTCCCAAAAGCATATGGGGAAATGGGTTATAGTCTGATGAGATCAAGGTTGAACTTTTTGGCCACAATTCCAAAAGGTACATTTGGCACAAAAACAACACTTCGCATCACCAAAGAACATCACCCCCACGGTGAAGCACGGTGGTGGCAAGTATCATGCTTTGGAGTTGCTTTTCCTCAGCTGGAACTGGGGCTTTAGTCAAGGTGGAGGGAATTATGAACAGTTCCAAATACCAGTCACTTTTGGCCCAAAACCTTCAGGTGTCTGCTAGAAAGATGAAGAGGAATTTCACCTTTCAACACAACAATGACCTCAAGCATACATCTAAATCAACAAAAGAATGGCTTCACCAAAAGAAAATTAAAGTTTTGGAATGGCCCAGTCACAGCCCAGACTCAAATCCAATAGGAAATCTGTGGTATGACCTGAAGAGGACTGTGCACAAGAGATGCCCTTGCAATCTGACAGATTTGGAGCTTTTTTGCAAGGAACAGTCGGCAAATATTGCCAAGTCAAGATGTGGCATGCTAATAGACTCCTACCCAAGAAGGCTGAATGTTGTAATTAAATCAAAAGAAGCTTCAAAAAAGTATTAGTTTAAGGGTGTGCACACTTATGCAACCAGCCTATTGTACTTTTTTATTTTTTATATCCTCCCCCCCCCCCCAACAGATTTTTTGTTTTTCAATTGAATTGTACAGGTTATAGGTCACATTAAAGGTGGGAAAAGTTTTGAAATTATTTATTGAGGTCTCATTTTTTTATATGACAAAAACCTGGCATTTTAAAACGGGTATGTAAACTTTTTATATCCACTGTATATAATGAAAAAGGTTAATACTGTTTGTTTTATTTTCTGTTAATGTAGGTGTGCCCATGTATTCAGTGATAATTTAATAAAGACGTTTTATTGGAAATCTACTACACTACATATTCCACTAACTTATTTAAATTTTTTTTTAATTGAGAGGTCTAATAACTATTTTCATGTTTGAAACTGTATGGAGCTAAAATTGTTAAATTGGGAGGGCTAAACAGAACTATCGAATATTAAAAGCATAAAAATATATACCACACTCAAATAAGAATGGGAAACCTCATCAAATGTTGAGCAAAAATACAAAAAATTCCCCTTTGATCTTCTCTTCATTATTTCTCTCACATTTCTGTTTCTGTCTTCACATTTTGCTTACTTTACACAATACAGAATTACTCATAACTTACACTAAGATGAAGTTTCTTAAAACTAACTTTGTGCCATTTGCTCTTCAAGAACATATGTTGCTTTAGAGAGAGAGACTTCATCTTTTATATTGTCATTTTAAGTTGGGGCATTTGGTAAATAGTTGTTCCATTGCAATATGTAGCTCTGAGCCATTATCTTTGGTTTTGATAAGCTTGTTTTGTTATTCTGTCATGCGGTTATTAATCCATACAAAATCCCATGTATATTTTTTAGGGGTGGGGGAAGGAATCGTATCATTCAGTGAAACTAAAGACTGTAAAGCCCAGGATGGCATTTATATTCTTTGGGTGTGGCAGTAGTTTTCCCATAAGCCTTTGAGGGGAAAAAATTAAGCTACATTGGTAAAGCTGTTATAGTCAAGTAATAATGCATTACATAGTGGGAACTATAGGGAAATAACAGACTACCTGGGGGGTACTGTGAGGCCCCCAAGCCACATAACGAAGGCATACCAACCCCTGGAAGGTCTGTTATTTCAATGTAACGTTCACCTGAACGGCTTGGAAAATTGGATGTTAAATTACTCTGTATTGGTTTTATTACTAGTATATGCATTTTTTATATTTTTGATGTAAAATAGTTTCACTACCTAATGTTTCAAACAATGTTGGATATGTAACGGTTGTCAATGAAGGAAATGTTTTACATCCAAATTATAAGTTATGGAGGTATTTAATAATATCTGCACATATGCATATTAATACAGTCACTCTCAGAGTTCTCTACCAACTATTTAAAAGCACATAAAATGAAACCACATTCAAATAGGAATTGGACAACCTCATCAAATACTGGGCAAAAATGCAAAACAATTCTCCTTTGATCTTATTTTCTCCAATCACCCAAACATCTGTCTCATTTTACATAAACACACATTCCCACTGATTACAGGCACTTTCTTGACTATGAACTCCTCAAATTATGTGCTCAAGTGAATGAAGAGATGCATAATATTAGCAACAATAATTTCAGATGCATGCACTCACACATGTCCTTGTAACTGCTTTAGCTGAGTTGCTTGCAATATATTTTCCCCACACTTGCTAACAATGGTTACAGAAAGGGGAAAGGGAAATGGCAGGTCCTTGTAAGTGCTGCTGCTACTGCACTTACTTTCAATAGCTCACTTTTCTTCCACCAGTGCTCACAAAGTGGGCTATAACAGTCATGCTTAGCAAGGGGAAGGGAAATGATAGGTCCTTATCATTAGTTCAGTAATTTTTCTTCACAATTCAGTAAGACTGATGTTTCAAGCTTGTTTTCTGAGCATATGCAAGATGGCAGCCATTAATTACTTATTTTTTTCTCACCATATGTCGCACTGAATTAATATGTTGCAATGAAGCCATGGATGTCTTTCTGTTGGGCTCTAAAATACTGAAGTCAACATATTTTGTATTCTGTATTTAAAGGGTTAAGCAGAAAAATGTTCACTGCGTGCAAACTGAAATGTTCTGGAAAATGTTGATCACTGAGGAATGCAGAAGTTAATTTTAAACTGCTGATAAGAAAGTTAATGGTGTAAGAATAACTGTGGTACTGGCTGGTAAAAACAAGTAATCAAACTATCACTTCTAATGAATGTTCTGTGTGCTACGTGTAAGTACGTGCAGGAGGGTCTATATAAGGAGAACTCAAAGTACAAGTAACCAGACTGCTGGCATACTACCATCATGTAGCAGGTCTCCATGCATGTAAAATAAAGCTGTTTTACTTACTTACAAGAACTTGGTGTGATTCTTCCAGAATATGTTAGAAGAGTAAAATCTTTCGACATAACAGGCGCCCAACGTTAGGGTGGCCCCTGCACGGCGCGAATCGAACAAAGAGAGGCTGAAAACCTGCGCAGGTGGAGAGAGATCAGGCTCTCCTCGAACGAAAGACCTCCGACTGAAACAGGTCGAAATTAGAGGCCAGTCACTCTTTCCAGATTCAATCCGTGAGGTGGCAGCGAAACAGGGCGGAGGAATCACAAAGGTAAGCAAAAAAACGCCATTTTTTTGTTGTTTCTGATTGGAATTTTTGTCTAAATTTTAAGGGACTAGTCAAGGGAGAAATTTAATTTTCTCAAAGTATAAGGAGTATATGTGAATAAATTCCATATACAAGAGATCTCAGGAACAGGAATAGTTTCTCTTAAGAGAAATGGGAACAGGAACCAGTTGCGTCAAAGGTGACGACAATCTGAAGATGAAAAGTTTATGTTTGATTTACACCCAAAGAACGTAAAATATTTAGATAAATGGAAAAAAGATCATGGGTTTAGTGGATGTTTAAATAAGTCAGAATGTCAAAATCTAGTAAGATTACTGTGCAAACAGGCAGGAAATAAGACAAGGAATCAAAAGAAGGTGGGGTTTCCCCAGGCACAGAAATGGCTGGAGGAAGCAAATAAGAGACATAGGGAACAAAATTTGAAAAAGGGTGTGGTAATTCAAGTGAAAGAGATGTGTACTTTGTTAAAAAGGAAGATAGTAAAACTTCCAAGTGTGTAGAACCAGAATGCAGACTCTCTTAGATAAAATAGAAGAACATTGGAAGCCCAAGGCAGATTGGACTTGCATTAATCAATGCATTCAATCAGATGACGAAACCGTAGACAGTTATCTACATCGTCTCACACAATGTTTTGATGCTCATAGTGGGTTGATTAAGGTAGAAAATCAGGAAAATGACTCGCCCTATGAACAGCAATTGAAAAATGCACTCCAGACAGCCATTGGTAACTTTATACAAAAGCATATGATCACACACAGGACAGCTGCCTACAGCCCCTTATGAAGTATGCTAGACATGCTGAGAAATACCTGAAGAAAAAAAAAAAAAAAGAGATAAAAAAGCCCAGACTTTTACAGTTAGTAAAGATGGAACTTTAATGTTAGTTCAAGGTTCCGCAAACCGCGGAAGAGGGCGTGGCAGGGGAAGAGGACGAGGACGGGGAGGCGTAAGTCATTCTGAGGATTTCGAAGGTAGGCAAAAGAGGGGGGAATGCTTTAAGTGCGGTAAGAAGGGACATTTCGCCAGAGCTTGCAGAGGACCGGAGAAACCGATGGTTGCTTCCGGTGGTACCGCATGACTATATGACGGTCAAAAAGACGTAGATGGAGAGTATGAGGAAGAAGAAGAAAGTGAGAATGGGGAAGTAGGTACAAGTGAAGACGATGGGTGGGGACAGGAAATGGCAGAAAATGAGGAATATCAAATGGTAAATCTAACAGCACTAGCATCAACTATGCAACTGGAATCCCAACCAGTGATCACATTGCAAGTTGAGGGCCGAGACATAGAATTTCTTTGTGACTCAGGGGCTTCACGAACGTTAGTCAGAAGTACTGCCATATCATCCGATGTTACCTCGGATGAATATGTGCTTGTAAAAGCAGCAAATGGTCGTATTTACAAAGAGCCATTGTCCAAACCTCTGTGGTTTACCGACCCAGAGACGAACCAAACCATACGGTTCCGAGTAATAATTTCAAAAATCTGCCCAGTACATTTACTAGGCAGAGATTTAATGCAAGTGTTCGGTATAGCAGCCGTCCCAACCTCCACGGGGATGGTGGCAAGGAGAATAGAACTGAATAGTGCAATGCTATTAGAGGGGCAGGGAGATCTACATTACTGGTATAGTAATGATTTGATAGAGACAGGCTCCCAGAGTGTAGTGACGGCTCTTACAAATTTGGCATTAAGCAAATACGGCATAACAAATCCGAAGGTGTCAGATCCATTACATTGCTCAATGTATTACAGAAGATGTGCCGGACCTGATTTAGAATACGAAAAGAAATTTCTTAGTTTTAAAGTCACCAAACTAGTATTGCATAGCCTTTTTTGGGACACACTAGGTAATTCTGCAGTCACATGTAGCCTTACAAGGGATATGCAGCTGCTGTATAAGAATGAATTAACCACACATATTTCAGTCCCGGAGGGTGAAGGAATGTCATGGTACCTCGTGGGTAAGAAAATAACTGAATGTGTAGGATGGACACCAGAACAATTGGCAGGTAAGGGCGTTCAGGTTCAAAAACTTAACTGGGTTACACAAGCCAGACCGACCGTGCACCTCTGGGAAGACAAACCGATACAATCCCCTGGGACATTATGACTATGTCTCCTTACCCCCATGGAAGAATCTCAATTGCAGACGATTCCAAACTCATTATGGTCGCAGGGTCAGCACGATATTGGACTGATTAGAACGGCAGGACAGGTAAAGATTACACCCAAGTCAGAATTTAGACCTCATAAACGGCAGTATCCCTTGAGCAGAAAAGCAGAGGAGGGCATTTTACCGGTAATCACAGCACTTTTGAAAGCTGGAGTATTAATTCTGTGCACAGACTCACCGTGTAATACGCCCTTATTTCCAGTAAAAAAACGGATGGGACATGGAGGATGATACAAGACTTACAGGCAATAAATGCCGCGGTGGTACCTTGGGCCCCCATAGTCCCGGATCCGTCTATTCTGCTGAACAATATCCTTCCAACGGATAACTACTTTTCTGTAATTGATATCAGTAATGCCTTTTTCTCTATTCCCTTGCAGGAAGATAGTAGATTTTGGTTTGCATTTACGTTTATGGGCAAGTGTTATACCTATACCAGGTTACCGCAGGGATACTGCGAAAGTCCGACCATCTTCTCACAAGAGATGTCCACCAATTTGGCTCAGTTCCAACCAGCCCAAGGGTGCCACCTACTGCTGTACGTGGATGATATCCTCCTGGCCGCGACTACGGAAGAACTCTGTAAGTCCGAGACTATTCGACTACTACACTTTCTGGCACACGAAGGACATAAGGTAAATAAGTCTAAGTTACAATTTTGTAAATTAGAAGTACGTTACCTGGGTTATACTATCTCTGGGAAGGGCAGGCGATTAGATGACAGCAGAAAGAATGCTATTTTACAAGCCCCCATGCCAACTACAAAAAAAGAAATGATGTCCTTTTAGGCATTACGAACTTCTGTCGTAGTTGGATTCCCAACTATGCCGAGGAAGTGCATCCACTATCAGACTTAATTTTTGCAATACCGAGGGCGGCAAAAGATTTGCTGCACTGGACAGACAAGGCAGTACAGGCATTCACTAGAATCAAGCAACTGATAGCTGGGTCAGCAACATTGGGGTTTCCAGATTACAGTAAGACCTTTATACAGACTGTAGATTGCAAGCAGGGATTTATGACATCTGTTTTAATGCAAATGTATGGAGATAAGTTAAGACCATTGGCATTTTACTCTAGCAAATTAGACTCAGTAGCACGAGCATTACCACACTGTGTGCAAGCAGTAATTGCAGCCGCTTTGGCGGTACAAGTGTCTGCCACGTTGGTATTGTTCCATGATCTTACGTTAAAAGTCCCGCACTCTGTAGCAGTCATCCTTCTGCAGGACAAGTTAACATTTCTGTCACCTAGCAGACATTTATCTTGTATGACTACGCTGTTATCGCAGCCACACATGACAATTGAGAGATGCACTACCTTAAATCCAGCGACATTACTACCTGTTGCTGAAGACGGTATTCCGCATGTATGCTTAGATCTCATACATTCTAAAGTTCTACCAAGACCGGATCTTAAAGATCAACCCTTACTACATGCGGACTGGACACTGTTTGTAGATGGGTCAGCACGCAAAACAGAAACAGGCACCACGCAGGTAGGGTATGCAGTTACTACTGCAACTCAGATAATAGAGGCAAGACCACTCCCGGGGAACTTATCCGCTCAAGCAGCGGAACTGATTGCTGTGACAAGGGCATGTCTCCTTTCAGAGGACAGGAATGTCACTATCTATACGGATAGTCAATATGCCATCTACGGTGCATGTGTTTGCTCAGCAATGGAAAAATAGGGGGATGGTTACAACCTCGGGAAAAGATATCATGCACAAAGAACTAAGCCTTGAATTACTACAAGCCGTCCAGCTGCCACGGGTTTGGCCATCTGTAAATGCGCTGCTCATACCCGTGCTAAGGACCTGGTATCACTTGGTAATGCCCTAGCAGACAAAGCAGCCAAAGAGGCAGCTATGTCCAGTACCTTTTCACTTGAAACCACACCTACAGAATTACAACCAACAGATAAGTTTGATTTGCAAACCTTACAAGTCATGCAGGAACTTAGCACAGTACAGGAAAAACAACTCTGGACTAGGTATGGTGTTAGACAGAACAAAGGAATCTATGTGGGACCAGATAATAAATATGTTTTGCCTACTAATCTTTTAGGTATGCAGCACTAGTCGTGCATGGCCCTTCCCATCTGGGCCCTGCAGCTATGGTTAGAATTATCCACCTTACCTTTTGGACCAAGGGTTCCATTGCATATGCAAAACGTTTTTGTCTATCCTGCATAGTATGTGCTAAATATCACGGGGAGGGGTCAGAGTTGCTCCGGCATCATTTCCAACACCCCCCTATCCTTTTCATACAATATGTATGGACTTCATCGAATTGACCCCGGCACAACTAAAGAAGTTTGTGTTAGTGATAGTAGATGCCTTTACTAAGTGGGTTGAGGCCTTTCCGGTGACACATCCGGATGCTCAATCAGTGGCTAAAATTTTGGTCAATTACATCGCCCCGCACTTTGGACTTCCTACACGCATCTACTCTGACAATGGCACGCATTTTGTCAATCAGGTCATACAGAAACTGTCTACAGTTTTCCAAATTGAATTGAAACACCATTGTGCCTACCACCCACAGTCAGCAGGGTTGGTGGAACGCCACAACGGCATTCTAAAAGGCAAGTTAAGAAAACTCATGGCCGAGACACATCAGTCTTGGATTACCTGTCTACCTCTAGCCCTCCTTTCCATGCGGACAACTCCCACCTCAAAAGGAGTCACCCCATTTGAGTTATTGTACGGGAGACCTTATTACGTCCCGCAGTGGCAAAACTTGTTGCCAGCGGAACGTGAGGGGGGTGAGGAGATAGCATGAGGAAAATGCTGACCAATACTAACAGCTGTTTAATGAATGATTGTTTTTTAGGTTTAAGAGACGACAAAATCACGGAAGTCATCGCAACTCCAATGGCAGTTCGGATTAAAGAAAGGTCCTCATGGATCCACCTAACGCATTGTAAAACATTTTAAGTTAGATAAAAAATTGAATTCCCCTGAGGAACAAACAGACAGCAGTAACCATGAAGGACAATAATGAGAATAAGAGAAAATGGTTCTATTGCAATATTTTATTGTTTATAACTATTGTGATTGTAATATTTTTGTTTTTTAATGAAGCTAGCCATTCAAAGAGACAAACACACCAGCTGGCATCCAAACTTTAATACATATCAAGCGATTAAATATGCATATGCATCCTCAATGAATGTCTCAAATTGTTGGGTATGTACTGTAATACCTACTGTACATAGTATCTTAATGTTAGGGACAGCCCTCTGGGAACAAATGATACTTGGAATAGTTTGTTGTTTGAAACCACAGAAGTACCACTGAGAGACAAGGTGGCTGCCTCTTCTGGGGCCAAACGGAACAGTGCGTTTTCAAAAGATTGGAAAAGTTAAGGTGGGGCTGAGCCAATGTAATTTGACAATAGTTCATAATTGTACCCTAGAAGGGCAGTGTGAGACCAAGTTTGGAGCTATAAAAAAAAGACATCAATGTAAATGATATTAGTTTTGTTGAAAAATGCTGTATGTATATGGCCTGTTATTTAAGGGCTAAAGCCAAATGGGAGTTATGAATTTGCAACCAATATTACCATCAAAACAAATGATTGTTATTTTTATTTGTGGTAGGAAAGCATATAAATGGTTACCATATGGCTGGTCAGGAAGTTGTTTTTTGGGATATCTGATACCAGCTATCAGGCACGCAAATGCGTTGCCTCAAGGTAAAATACGAAATGCACGTTCTCTTAATAAACCTATTAATCCCGTTGGTAACACTGATGCGTCATGGATTTATCACCATGACTTGGCACACGTCAGCAGCAAAGGACTCTCACATATGGACCTAGGCGATGATGTAATTGCTTGGGCTGGTATTTTGCCAGCGTATGGGACAGTAAAATCCATCTGGGAACTGAGAAAACTGTCAAAACTGTTAGAGACTCTGAGTAATGTGACATTTTCGGCGCTAGAATTGGTGACGGACGAATTAACGGCGATGAGAACAGTAGTGTTGCAGAACCGTATGGCGCTCGATTTCACCCTAGCGGCGAAGGAAAAATAGTTCAACAAGTTTTTGAACTGACTAAACCTGGTCCAAACCCCTTGACTGACTTTTTCCAAAATCTGTTTGTAAACTGGGGTTCTGTGTTGATGAACATTTTAATTGCTGTATGTGTTGGTGCAATCATATTTTTGCTGCTTGGCTGCTGTTGCATACCATATATCAAAATGATAATATCGAAGGTTATCTCTGCCAATGCTACAAAAGCATATTTCTCTGATTATGAGAAGGTATACAACGTATCTGGGATTGTGTAAAATAAACAGTATACAAAATGTTGTAAGGGGGGAAATGTGGAAAAATACTGAAGTCAACATATTTTGTATTCTGTATTTAAAGGGTTAAGCAGAAAATGTTCACTGCGTGCAAACTGAAATGTTCTGGAAAATGTTGATCACTGAGGAATGCAGAAGTTAATTTTAAACTGCTGATAAGAAAGTTAATGGTGCAAGAATAACTGTGGTACTGGCTGGTAAAAACAAGTAATCAAACTATCACTTCTAATGAATGTTCTGTGTGCTACGTGTATGTACGTGCAGGAGGGTCTATATAAGGAGAACTCAAAGTACAAGTAACCAGACTGCTGGCATACTACCATCATGTAGCAGGTCTCCATGCATGTAAAATAAAGCTGTTTTACTTGCTTACAAGAACTTGGTGTGATTCTTCCAGAATATGTTAGAAGAGTAAAATCTTTCGACAATTAGTTCAGTAATTTTTCTTCACAATTCAGTAAGACTGATGTTTCAAGCTTGTTTTCTGAGCATATGCAAGATGGCAGCCATTAATTACTTATTTTTTTCTCACCATATGTCGCACTGAATTAATATGTTGCAATGAAGCCATGGATGTCTTTCTGTTGGGCTCTCCTCATACATTAATACCCTATTGCACTTCCCATTTTCTAAGTACATATAGTAACCCCTGGCCAGGTTTTCAGTGGTGTGGGTGTTACATCCACGACTGACAGCAGCTACTATGTGGATATGTTGGCTGACACGATGATGGATACTGTTTTGTACACAAGACACTATAACATTAAAATGCTAACAGTTGCAATGTATGTATGTAAGTGGGGGGGGGGGCTGCCACCCCCTTAAACCTCTCTACCAACGATGTATTATCTTCACAAATATTTAAAAGTTTTATTATTTATAAAATAGTTGAATTATTTTTCTTCACTGGGTAAAGCAGACAGCTGCAATGTATGTAATGGGGACTACCACGTCCTTAATCTCCAACAAAACCACTGGTTATGTTAGTCATACTGCTGATACATCAGGGAGTTCATTTTTTAAAATGTATAAACATAATACAAATAAGCAAATTAATAAAACAATTCTTAAGTAAATGATTGGCCTCTCTTGTTACTTTTACAGTATATATAAGATGATGACAGCAGTAACCCTTTGTAAATACTCACCTTGTATAACATCAGCCTGCTTGCAAAATTTAAAAAAAGTGCAGGGGCAGGCACAGCTTCCTTAAATGCATTTGTTCAGTGTGAATATATTTATGAAGTTGACAGAATCTTTGATAGATGAGGGTCAGGGAGGCAGCACCCCTACAAAAATAAAACACCAAAATAGACTGCAACACTATTTCCAGATACTCTAATGAGGTTCATAAAGTACAAATAAAACTATGTATGTATGTATTTTTAAAAATACTGATGCACATATGGGTGATCAAGGGTAAATAGCAGTGACATCACTACTATATATCAAACTGTGTGGATGTATAATTATCAATTAAGCAAATTGGACATGAAAAACTATGTTGGGGTGAGCTGAGCAATGCATACTACAGGCACATATAACTGACAAAAGACCTAAGTAAGAAGCTGCTAAAGATGCTGCGTGTTTCACTAGAAAATACGTTTTCAAAGACGACGACCAAAAAATTGGTTTGCTGGACAGATGAGATGGAACAAAAAGAAACTGAGAGGAGTCATGTGATGTCACAGGAAATACTCTCAAAGGCTGTAGCATATGAGGTAGTCAGCCCTAGTGGACTGCACTGAAACTGTATATTTCTGGGCTTTATTCAATCCATTTAAATGGATTATGGAATTAGAAAGTTTTGAGACAAGCAGGTTGGATCATGAGTTTTTGAAATTAAAAAAGGCAGGATAAATTTAGGAATTAGCAGCTGGGCACTGGGACTGCAAAATATAATTTACAGATAATATTGCAAACTTCGCTGCAAATAATGTATAAATACCGGTCAAAAAAGAACTGGATACTTGCATATTATTGCAACCACATTTGCAGCAATACAACCATCTCAGTTCCAAGCCATTGTGCTGCCGAAAAACTGTCATCAAAGTCACTTTGGAAGTGTGTCACTGAACTGTTTTCATGACCGTCACTTTCCAGTGAACATATTGTACTTAAGTACAAGTGTAACAGAATGGCGACCTTTACCATTAACTGTCTCATTTTTCACCAGGTATTACCTGTACATCACCACAGGATGTAATATGCACCCTACCCATTTGCAAAGGTCATTTGTTGCATATAACTATAGCAATAGCCTTTCCAAAAGTATAATACAGCCATGAACTCCAGATCAGCCTTAAAGAAAACGGGGTTAACCTTTCACCATTACGATGTCATGCTTACTTGCAAGGTATTCAGACCTGCACATTTACAAAGAAAATGAAAGTAAAAGTATCTTTCTTAGCTGTTTTCGTCCTCAACTGAATAGTACTTTGTACCCTTCTTGATCTTCAGTTAATTCACTTGTGCAGTTTAGTATTAAATCAATCTTGGTTTTCCAGAGTTTGGAAATGCAGTTGTCAAGACGCACACTTCTGAAGTACATTTCACAACACTGTTTGGCAGGAGAATGGCTTGGAAATGAGGCGTTTCTCCTGCTTCGAAAGTGGTTGTGATGATATACTTCTGATTTCTCACCCATTATCCGTACCACCTCTGCACACTTGTCAACACACACACACTTCCCAAGTAAGATGGGCAACATAACTGGGCAGGAGAAGCCCTTTGAAATGAGTCGCTTCTCCCAATCCAAATGTGGTTGCGATAATATGCAAGTACCAAGAATTGTGATATGATGGTTTTATAAAGGCATAGCAGATTTACTTAACAATACTTTTCATAACCAGAAATAATATAATAATATGGTATAACTGCATCAGAATGGAAGGACTGGAAGAATTAAAAATTCATCACATTAACAATGTACAATACCACTTTATCAAGCATAGTTTAGACCTCTTTATCAGTAGTGTGCAGCTTTTCTTACATGGACAGTGACTATCAAGCAAAGTAAAAGAATTCAGAAAAAGGCTAATGGAAAATATGTATGGAAATGAAGGACAATGTTATAAGCAAAGCCACCTGGTAGTATGAACATTAGCTACAGGTGATGGTCACAGCCAATGTGACACTCCGACACCAAGTACAAATTAGGGGGGAAAAAGGAGGCTGATGTTGAAGCCGATCAGACTGACTTAAAACTTTTTCCCCCACTTAAGAAAGACGAATCAGAGGTGGTACAATATAGATGCTGAGATTTTATGTTTGACTGCACTAAACTAATTCCCAACTCATTCACACTAAGAAGCTATGGAAAGTTAACCCTCCTTAAAGCTGTCACACATCTCAGAATACAGAGAGTTTTCAGAAAATGCATAAGTGAAATAAATATCTTGAGGGCAGTATATGTTTGTGAGAAAAGAAGCAATGCTGATCAGCAAAACCAGCTTTAAAAGTACGAGTCAATACTTTCAAAGTTCTTACATCAGTATTGCAATATTCTGTACTGAAAAAATCCAAACATACTATTCTACATCTCTCTACAATTTTTCATTATCTATGAAACTCTGCAAGACAGATAACATTGCATTAATAGCACTTTTATTCAACTTAATGTGATCTCCTCATACCTCCCATATATCTACAAGCAGATAATTTCTGGATGATTATTTTTTGAGTAATCAAAACTGCAAGTATCAATTAGAATTTTTTTCCAGCATCATCCAAGATTCAAGCTGCTATCGTGCAGTAATCTGAGTTGGCTGACTTCATTGGTATTTTATATACATACATATGCTTTTTGACACAGTGACAGGGTTACTAATTTTTATATCTCCTAACATGGCATTTCACATGATGATCCCCCAGAACAATGTCACTGTATAACAAAAATGTGAATAAAACATGAAAAAATGAATAGCAAGTGGCACACACTAATTATTTTTCTTATTTACATTGTTTCCCAGGCAAAAAATATAGTATCACTTTGTTGCCTAAGCATTGCACTCTGACATGCTGCCTATCAATAAGTGGCAATACCCAGTCTTCAAGATGCCACAGGAAGTTGCTTGTATCAGATAGAACAACCGCAAAATGTGCTACAGGTACTAATCTGTCTATAATTCAACAATAGTTGACTCACTCTCAGCCCTCAGACAAGGTAATTTCTTAGGGCATCCAACTGGTAAAATTAAAAAGGACTTTTCACTCCTTTAAAAAATAAAAAAGCACTGGTAACAAAAGAAAGACCAACATTATAGATGTGACTTCTGAGCAACTGATAGTTTACTTTTGAATTGCATATACCTTGATTGGCTCTCTATCTGCATAGTCTCCTCCTTTATTTTATCACATTCTAGTTCACTTCTGGGCCCCTTTCATGCTAGTGTGAGCTTATTTCAGTCCCAGAAACAACAGGCACCGTCTTTAAACTAGAAATCCTCCCCTGCTGGTCTCATGGCAAGTTTATCTGTAAATACATGTTATACAACTGATTGTGTATTACTTTTATTAACTGTGCAGTGTAGCCATTACCCGCTGCTTTCTCTGGCTTAGCAACTGTGTTTTTGTAGGCTGTCCTAAACCTATGGCTTGTACCAGAAGCTAACCTTACTACATGTTTTATCAACTGGGTCTGTCTGTTACCACTTTAAACATTTGGCTGGTTCCAGAGGCTCTTGATGTATTATTTGAACCAATTTAGTACTGATGTAGTACCAAAGGCTATTTTGCCGCGGTGGTACAGGGTTAGCATTGTTACCTCACAGCAAGAGATTCTCCTGTTCGATTCTCGGCTTGGCTTCGGAGTGCCTTCTGTGTGGAGTCTGCATGTCCTCCCCGCGGTTGGGTAGCGTTCGAAAGACATGCGTGTGTAAATGGGCGTGCCTTCGTTGAAGGTTGCGCATAGAGCTGGCACCTTGGCGTTTCGTAAAAATCTACTGCCAATCATTAGCGGACCGGAGTTCTGCTGTGGTGACCCCTTACTGGGAAAAAGCCGAAAGGCAAACAACAACGTAGTACCAGAGGCTATTTTTTGTATACATTTTTGAGCATTTGTGTTTGATTCAACTTTAAACCTATGGCCAGTGCTGGAGGCTAATCATTTTCATTGCAAAACAATCAATCTGTTTTACTTGTATGTAAAAGCTATTTTTTTATTGCTACATGACTGCATTTGATGTACACTTAAACTTATGGCTAGAACCAGAGACTATTGATTACAATGCTAAACATTCTGTTTAGTTCATGCAGAATGGGGCTTTGAGATAAAATGTTCAGTTAACTGTTGAGGAACATGCATCTAGTGTGTTCAGTAATATATGAGTACAGTATTTGCCATAAAACAAAGATCTAAGTATTGCTATATTTAGATTTACTATTTGTGTACTATTATATTGTGATTAATACTGTAAACTGTTTATGTTTTATTAGTGTTGTGGTATTTCACAATTGTCTACTGTTCTCTAAATTGTATTTTTAATTTTGTGTGTGTTAAAGATGTAGAATTTTACAACTGCTCACTGTTCTCTACCATCTTTTACTTTCTTTTTTCTCAGCCCAAGCCAGCTGTGTCTTACAGAATTTGTGGCACCTATCCTGTGGCAAATAACACCACTAACATAAGTAAAGCCAATGGGACATCCAATTGTATTGAAGAACCTTGCAGAACCTAAGTGTATGTCTCATTATAATACAAAAGGCATTAGTAGGTTGTGTTTTTTACTGTAATCCTTAATGTACTGAACATAAATACACGAGACTCCCCAGACTCTAGAATAGACTGCCCATACATGTCAAGCAGAGCGCCTCCTTGGCCCTCTTCAAAAGGAACCTTGACGACTGGATGGGAGATAGGAAATTCACCCCGGGGATCACGTCAGTTGCCCTGCTAGACAGGGGTCCAGGGAAGTAAATACTGTGGGAAGAAATATCCAGGGAACTGTTATAGCTAGGCTTGTATAGGCCCAAGGGCCGATAGCCTAGTACCAACCTATGAGCCAGCAGCAGGGATTTCAGTCCCCCCATGTAGAAATATTCTGATTTCTACCCTTCAAGTATGTAAAAACACTCCACAAACATTTATCCATCTTTTTTGGTATGTGATATATCCTCACTACCCTCCCAGTCTGTCTCTGAGTCAACATTAGCGGACTCAATCACTGTCAGCCTCAGACATTTGAGTCACCCCCCCCCCCCATAAACACATTTGGGTTTCTACACTTAAAGTCCGTAAAACACTCCACACTAAAGTGTAATTCTAGCCCTTGCAGTCTCTAAATAAACATTTACCGGTTTATTTTTTCTTCTTCTATGTAATATATCCCCACTACCCTCCCAGTCTGTCTCTGACTCAACAATAGTTGACTCACACTCTCTCAGCCCTCAGACAAGTTAATTTGGTACTTGCATATTATCGCAACCACATGTTGGAGTGGCCATAATTCGTAATCTTATTACAAAACTACTTAATCCTGCAGTGGAAAAGGGGGGGGTGCAAACTCCAAATTTGTCTTTTAACACATTGCTTCAGAAACAGGGAGAGGAAGAATGGCAAAATTTCCTCCCCCTCAGAGCATCCCTTACTGCCGTAACTGAATGCAACATTTGCTTAAGGCATTCAGTAGCAGCTTGCCAGTAACAGGAGCTGTTTGGCCTCAACATTAAAGTTATTATTTACATGTGGTTTGCTAGCATTTCATTTTCATTTGACTTTATGTAGAGATCCAGTAAGGTGTGCAATTTGTACATGTTCTGTGCAGTGAGGTCTGCTTTTGAAATTGCGTTTTTTTTTAACAGCACTGCGAGCCTCTCTAATGGGCTTTGCTTCAAGGCAGAGAAAATGTATACATAAAAATACATGTCTTGAGAACATGCTGGTAAGGAAAATCACGAGTCTAGCTAGGTATGCTGAAATTCATTACGTGCAAACATGTTTCTAAGCGGTCATGTTTTAACAGCAGGGTTGGTAACTGCAGAAATGATCACAATCACACTTGCCATCATGGAGTATGCTTTATAATGCACCTAACCCCAAAAAAATAATACTGAATTGCAAAAATGTTATAGCAGAACAAAACCTTGCCTAATTACCAAGTAGAAACCACAGCATTGTACAATGTACCAAAAGTAAACAGGAAAAAGCGTTACAGCCATATGAATACAGCAGCAGCAAAAGGTTTGGAGAGTGGTTGCAATAATACACAAGTACCGGTATTTTCTTAGGGCATCCAAATGGTAAAATTAAAAAGGACTTTCACTCCTTTAAAAAGTAAAAAGAAAACACTGGTAACAAAAGAAAGACTAACATTATAGATGTAACTTCTGAGCAACTGATAGTTTACTTTTGAATTGCACATACCTTGATTGGGTCATCCTGTTCTGTTCCCCTACCCTGCCCCCAATTCCCACCCACCCCTACGTACTCTGAATTTATAGGTAACCTCCTTTACTAAGACCCTTCCATCATCCACCCATTATCCAATAATTACATCCATCAGCACCATCTACACACACTCTTCCACTTCCCACCACTCCAGCCCACCTACCGGTTCAATATCTACACCCATATCTCCTACTCAAACAACTCACACCCTCGCCAAATATAAATACCTTCTCTAACTCCACAACCTCACTCCCACTATGTCTCATTACCCCCAGTCTCACCTCCACTATACCGTCCTGTGATTAACCTTTCTATTCATCTGCCTCTCCATAGCCCCCATCAGCACCTCTTATCTCTTCACAACCACTCACTGTACCCACCCCAATTCCCCCACCTTAACCCACTACATTACTATCACCCCCACTCAAGTAAGCATATACTCCACAATATACACCCAACCCCCCATATACCATGCCCCTCCCATCTACCACTTATATCCATCTAAAAAGCAACCAAGTCTACAATTTCACTACCTAGTCGTCCAATACTTAAAAACTATCACCTGTATAACTACCTAGCTACTACCAGGAGGAGACATTCACCTCAACCCCGGGCTAGCAACCTCTGCTAATAAGCCATGCACCCATCACTATCCAGCTAAGCACAAACCCACTGACTTACTGATACTAAATATGAATACCAGCAGTATCATGAATAAAATTAAAGACCTTCACACTGCCATCTCCTTATATAACCCTGATATTATTCTCATCACAGAGACATGGCTTAAACCACATATTAAAGACAATTCCATCACCCCACATGGGTATAACATTCTCTGGGCAGAACGGCTACATAAAAGAGTTGGAGGCTTAGCTCTACTTCACAGAACCAACCTAGAGCTCCAACTCCTCCAAAAAGATTCCCCCAACTTCAACAATGCAAACACTATTTGCAAAGCTCTCCTTAACCAACATAAGCACTAAACCTCCTGGGTATCTATATACCCTTGAGTGACAACCTAAACCCCCTAGAATCCATACTTCACTGGGCCTCATACTCCCTCCCCTCAAGAAACTATTGTGCTAGGTGATGTAAACATTGACTGGAACTCCATCCATTCTCCCACCCCCACCCACCAGATTAACCTATATAACTTCACCTAACTTACAGATACTCCCACATGCATTGATTGTTTGTTTGTGTCTTTTGGCTTTTCCCGGTTAGGGGTCGCCAGCGGAACTCCGGTCCGCTAATGATTGGCAGTAGAGTTTTACATGCTGGCTTGCCGGGCCTAACGCACAACGTTCAACGAAAAAACGCCCATTCACGCATGTCGCCACACAGAAGACGCTCTGAGAATCGAACGGGCAATGTCTAACTGTGAGGCGACAACGCTACCGTAGCACCACCACCGCAGTCTCATAAAGTGTATATAAATATATATATATATATATATATATATATATATATATATATATATATTTTTTTTTTATATAACAGTAGCAAATGAGCAAACTGATTTAAACCAATTAACCAATAAAAAGCTAAAAACTGAGCCCTGTTCCAGCAGTCATTGATCAGACAAGTTCTAACTGCACACTCCTGCCACTAATGTGCAAAAAAGATGCACACGCATTGATAAGGCCACAAAAAGAGAAACTATACTTGATTGTAGCCTCACAAATCAACCAAATACTGCCCATCAATGTGGCACCCTACCAAACTCTGAGCGACCACAGCCCCACTTTTATCCTTAGGCAAAAACTTAAAATAATTAACTCTCCCTCCCTCCCTTCTACAAACCCGCTCTAACAAAAATGCTTCTAGAGACCACTTCATAAGAGCCTTGCAACATTGCAACTGGTTTCCCATCAAAACCCATTAGACAAAGCAGTTGATTACTTCAACTCCACATTCCTAAATAACCTCAACCAACTAGCCCCCTTAAAAACTATCAGGATATATAGCAACCCCACCCCTTGGCTCCAGAAAACCACAAAAGCCCTACTTAGAGCCAGTGATAAAGCCTGGAAAACTTGGCGCCACACCAGATAACCTGAAGCTAAGCAAACTTTTCACGAGCTCTGAAACAAAGCAAAAAAGCAGGTTAAGCTAGATAAACAAAATTACTGTATCACTCAACAAAACAAATTCAGTACCAAACCGCAAAAATTCTGGGTAACAAATAACACCCTGGAAGAACCACCACTCCCGCACCCAATATAACAGGTACAGACCTGGACATAGCCTCCAACTTTAATAACTATTTCACCTCCTCAATACTCAAAGTCTTAAACATCACTTCCTCCAACACCCCACAACCACCTCAGGCCAAAATCAATACCATACCTTTCACACTTAAGTCTGTTCCTATCTCTACTATCCAAAAACTCCTAGCCATACTCAAAAAAACCACCCTTGGAGCAGATAACCTTCCTGCCAAATACCTCCAAATTGCATCCGCAGCTATAGCCTATCCTGTTTCAATTCTACTAAATAGATCCATCACCGAACACACCGTTCCACTCCTGTGGAAAACACCATATATCATACCACTCCACAAAGGTGGCCCCACCCTAGACCTTTCCAACTATCGACCAATTGCAATTCTTTCACCCCTCTCTAAGATGCTAGAAAGATGTATTCACCACCAGTTCCTCTCATCTCCTCACCAACAACCTTCTCTCCTCAACCAAACATGGGTGTCGCCCATCCCACAGCACCAACACTGCCCTACTCAAATTCACCAATACTATAAACTCCCACAGGAATCTAGGTAAATTTGTCTCGGCTACCTTCCTAGATTTATCTAAGGCATTCGACACAGTCTTGCATAATAAACTACTGTCTTGTCTCTCTGACCTCGACCTTAACAACCCCATCCTCTTCTGGTTTAAAAGCTATTTAGATAACCGCCAATCCTTCAAATGGCATAACTCTCTATCCCCCCCACTCCCAAACTCCTTAGGCGTGCCACAAGGATCAATCCTAGGACCCCTTATTTTTAATACTTTCACAAACCAACTCCACTCAGCTACCTCTAAAGCTGACATACTCCAATACGCTGCCGACACAACTCTCATATGTTCTGCACCCAACATTCAACTTCTCCAACAAAAAGCCCAAGAAGCCTTCTCTGAAATAGAGAACTGGCTTAACAACTCACAACTCATACTAAATCCCAAGAAAACACAACTAATGCTATTCCACTCTATTAAAACGAGCAAACTTACCTTCTCTATACTCTCCACCAGCAAAACCCAAATCACCCATCACTGAGGCTAAACTCCTAGGAGTTATCACTGACCAGCAACTCAAATCACAAAGCACATATCAACAACCATCACTGAAGTCCACAAAAAGCTAGGTTCCCTCTATCACTGTAAAAGTCATCTAACCACCAAAACTCAAATTGCAATAGCCAAGACCCACCTCCTATCTATTCTACTTTATGCATCCCCAATTCTAACTAATCTTTACAAAACTGACCTTAATAAACTTTCCATCTGTTACAACAAAATTGCTAGATTCCCTACCTATGGCAAATCACGATCCCACCACTGCCTTTCTCTACAAGCCCTGCACTGGCTTGAATTTCTGAACCCATTAAGATACCATCAACTCAGCGTAGTTCATCTAATTCTGTACCATCACGAGAAAACCCCCGACCTGACTGGCATGCTGAACTTCTGCAATTCAAATAGACAACTTCGGTCCTCCAACAAAGCCTTAATCAAAACCATTACATGCAAAAACAACTCAGGGGAATCACTATTTGCCCATGAAATAGCAAAAAATATGGAACAACCTTCCCCCTGACCTCAGACTACAGAACTCCACACCCTCCTTCAAAAGCCTACTTAAAACATACCTCTTTCACCAACCATCTACTGAACTGTAATTGAACCCCTGAAGCCTCGTCACTTACTGTTTCTACACCCCATCTGTCCTGGACAACACCAACACCATCTAACTATACTTATCCATGTGTGAGCAATAACCTATGAGTGCATGTACATGTTTATGTGTGTGTATACATGTGTGTGTGTGTGTATATATCTTTATATATATATATATATATATATATATATATATATATATATATATATATATAGATATAGATATATATATATATATATATATATATATAATGTATATGTATGTATATGTATGTGTGTGTATGTATGTATATATATATATATATATATGTGTGTGTGTATGTTATATGTATATTTGCTTGAATGTATATATGGAAACAAACATTTATATACTCATTCAATTGTGAAATATCTTGCAATGCTCTACCAGGTTCTTATCTACTCTCACTGTATATTCTGTACACTTGTATTTTCAACCAAAAGGGGGAATATCCTCTTATTGTATACCAACAGCTGTAAAGTCTACAATCTGTATGCTACTACTCTGTAATGTCTCTTTTGTAAATTTTTCTTCTCTCTAAACTTATGGAGTTTTTCTCCCAGGACTCCTCTGGTATATATGTGTGTGTGTGTATATATATATATATATATATATATATATATATATATATATATATATATATATAGATATATAGAGCCTGTGTGTGTGTGTGTGATTATGTAGCTGGCAATTGTTTAGGTAATGAGCTCCCCAAGCATAATCCGAGGCGTCTGTGGTTATGATCTGACCAGGATGAGGTAGACGAAAGGGATTTCCTTCATTTAAAGCACAAGCCCTGGACCACCAGAGTAACTCTTTTTGGAGGCAGGGAATCAGAGGTATCATTGTTTCCAGGCTGTGGTAATGCTGAGACCATACACTCTTTAGGTACCATTGAAGTTTTCTCATATGAAGCCTTGCATTTGGGATCAACAGGATGCAAAAAGCCATGTAGCCCAATGTCTGCAGGAATTTCCTTGCAGTGAGCTGAGTTAAAGTAGCCAAGGTCTTGAAAATTGATGCCAGCTGTACTTGCTTTTCTGGAGTAAGGAAGGCCTTTTGTAAGCTTGTGTTTAGAAGAGCTCCCAAAAAGATCATTTGTTGAGAGGGGCTCAAATGTGACTTTTTTGTGTTCACTGAAAATCCCAGAAGTAGGAGAAGATGCTGAACAAACTGCAGATGTTGAAGTAAAAGTTCCTTGTTGTCCGCCTGAATAAGGCAGTCGTCCAGATAGGGGTAAATTTGAATCCCTTGGAGTCTGCAATAAGCTACTACTGGAGCCAGACACTTGGTAAAGACTCTGGGCGCAGTAGATAAGCCAAAGGGCAGTACAGAGAATTGAAAGTGTCTCGAACCTGCCTTGAATCTGAGGTATTTTCTGCGTTCCTGTCTGATGGGAATGTGTAAATAGGCTTCCTTCAAGTCCAATGTCACCATCCAAGTATCCTGGGAGAGCATGGGAAGAAGTTGTTGCAGAGTAAGCATCTTGAATTTTGGAATCTCCAGAAAGGTATTTAATACTGAGAGGTCCAGAATAGGTCTCCATGAGTTTTGTTTCCTTGGGACCAGAAATAGTCTTGAGTAAAAACCTTTTCCCATCTCTGGAAGTGGAACAGGTTCTATGGCTCTCATGGCCAATAAAGCGTCCACTTGATTTAAGGCCTCTGACCATTGATGTTTTGGCAGATCCGGCCAACCCGAAGACCTTGGCAGAGTATGAAAATAGAATTTGTAGCCTCTTAAAATCACGTCTAAAACCCATTTGTCCTGGGTAATATGAGTCCAATTTTGGTAGAAGAGAGAAAGTTTTCCTCCGAGAGGGGCTTCCAGGCAAGGAGGACCTGTAGCCCAACGGAGAGAGTCACTGGGTCTGCTTCTTTTGTGATTGAGGTCTGTCTTCTCCCCTTCTAGGTGAAGAAGCAGTCCATTGTCTTGACCTGTAAGAGGCCTGAGCCTGTGCCCGACCTCTGGAGCGTCTATATCTTCCCCTTTGAGGTCTGTCAGATGTGGGAAAGGACCAATTTTTGGAGGGCCAATTTCTAGAAAATCTAGGAGGCTGAATTTGTAAAAAATCTTTGACAGTCTGCATAGATTTTGCTTTTTCTTCCATCTTTTTAATAACATCCTCAGCCTTGGATCCAAATAAAACATCATGCTGAACAGGGGCATCTAACAGTTTAGCCTTAACCTGCTCAGGTAAATTCTGCTCATGAAGCCAAGCATGTCTCCTGATAACAGTACCAGAGGCTGCGGCCCTGCAAGAAGCTTCCAAGGTATCAAAACCACAATGTAAACTATGTTTGCTAACTTGTTCAGTTGCATGCAATACATCCTGTAATTCCTTGTTCTCTGCACATGCAGGAAAGGTAGAGAGTCTTTGCTTTAAAACAGGCAAAAGAAATTGCTGATACTTGAACATGTGAAACTGGCAATTTAAAGCTCTAATAGAAAGAGTAGCAGAAGTGTAAACCTTTTTGCCCCACCTGCCCAAGGCACGAGAATCCTTTTCAGAGGGAATAGAATTTTTAGATGAAGCGGCCTTAGCAGCCCTAGAACCCTGAGAAATGGTTTCAGGATCAGCAGAAGGGTTCTTAAATAAGAATTGATGGGAGTCAGGGACTCTGTAAAATCTATCAGGCTTAGAAGGAGCAGGCGGCAAGGAATCAGGATTCAGGTTAGCTTCAGAAAAAGCATCATCCACAATATCAAGTACATGAGGAATAGCCAAAGGTCTGTGTTGAGGGAGAAGGAGAAATTCCCTAAGTCACTTCTTGGAAGCAGAATAATCCTGACCTTCCCAATGAAAATGCTCCCTCATCTCATGTAAGGTTTCCCCAAAAGAGAAATCTTCAGGGGGAGAAGCAGAGGGAATAGAGTCCTCTGCATCAGAATCCTCATAAGGAGGAAAAGAATAATCCTGGTCAGAGGAAGAGACAGAAGACACAAAAGCCTGATCAGACGAATCATAAGGAATATCCTGTCTAGGCCTTTTTTCTGGAGGAGGGTGAGAACCCCTAATCATTATCAGTAAATCTTCAGCCATCCGTAGTAATTGCTTCTGGGACTTGGGAGCTGTATCCGAGGAAGCTTGAGAAGAAACCCTTGGTTTAACAGGAGTCTTTGACTTTGCTTTTGTAGAAATAGTGATATGAGAAGGCCTGAAAACCCCCTCAGAAGCCGGTACCTGCACAGCGGTTCCGGACCCATCTGAAGGAGCGACGTCCGAAGGTCCTGCAGCAGATAAAATACTAGGCCTAGAAGGCTCCCCATGGGAGTCCATGTCGGCCATCGGTTCCGAAGTGGCGGATGACAGGGGCTGCAAAAGCGCCTCACTGACGACCGCCGAACCCGAAGCTGGCTCCGGCTGCAAAGTATCTGGTTTGGACCTCGGAGGCCTATCCTTGTCTTTGCATTTCTTTTGAATTCCGGTTGTCGGTAAAGTATCTGACGACATCCTATAATTGAATCGTCTACCGAAATAATTCAAGGCCCAATCGTACCTACGCTTGATAGTGCGAGAATTAAACCTGGCACAGAACCGACAGCAAGAAACGGCGTGGTCAGGGCCTAAGCAAGGTAGACAGTAAGAGTGGAAATCTTTATGAGGTATTTGTTTCCCACACGATATACAATTATTAACTTTTTCTGACATCGGAGGAGCAAGAAAAAAGTTTCCCCAATGGGGTATTTAGCTTGAGAAGAGAAGTAGAAAACTTCGGACCGACGACAATCAAAGCACGTTGTCCTGAATGCGCCAACCAACGACTTGCGAGCTGCTTTCCACAGCACGGCAAGAAAGACTGGAGAAGATGGCGTCGGCTGTCAGCTTTATACCTCTGCGTTCTGACGTCAGGGTACTTGCTGGTACAGCCAACGACGGACCCAGACTTTGGAATTCTGGCCGACCTTGGGCTGCCTGCCGGCAGGAACACCCTACAGTTATGACTGCAACAGTGAAACACGAAGAACATCCACCACTCCCGCACCAAATATAACAGGTACAGACCTGGACATAGCCTCCAACTTTAATAACTATTTCACCTCCTCAATACTCAAAGTCTTAAACAACATCACTTCCTCCAACACCCCACAACCACCTCAGGCCAAAATCAATACCATACCTTTCACACTTAAGTCTGTTCCTATCTCTACTATCCAAAAACTCCTAGCCATACTCAAAAAAAACACCCTTGGAGCAGATAACCTTCCTGCCAAATACCTCCAAATTGCATCCGCAGCTATAACCTATCCTGTTTCAATTCTACTAAATAGATCCATCACCGAACCCACCGTTCCACTCCTGTGGAAAACACCATATATCATATACCACTCCACAAAGGTGGCCCCTCCCTAGACCTTTCCAACTATCGACCAACTGCAATTATTTCACCCCTCTCTAAGATGCTAGAAAGATGTATTCACCACCAGTTCCTCTCTTATTTCCTCACCAACAACCTTCTCTCCTCAACCAAACATGGGTGTCGCCCATCCCACAGCACCAACACTGCCCTACTCAAATTCACAAATACTATAAACTCCCACAGGAATCTAGGTAAATTTGTCTCGGCTACCTTCCTAGATTTATCTAAGGCATTCGACACAGTCTCGCATAATAAACTACTGTCTTGTCTCTCTGACCTCGACCTTAACAACCCCACCCTCTTCTGGTTTAAAAGCTATTTAGATAACCGCCAATCCTTCAAATGGCATAACTCTCTATCCCCCCCACTCCCAAACTCCTTAGGCGTGCCACAAGGATCAATCCTAGGACCCCTTATTTTTAATATCTTCACAAACCAACTCCACTCAGCTACCTCTAAAGCTGACAGTCCAATACGGCTGCCGACACAACTCTCATATGTTCTGCACCCAACATTCAACTTCTCCAACAAAAAGCCCAAGAAGCCTTCTATGAAATAGAGAACTGGCTTAACAACTCACAACTCATACTAAATCCCAAGAAAACACAACTAATGCTATTCCACTCTACTAAAACGAGCAAACTTACCTTCTCTATACTCTCCACCAGCAAAACCCAAATCACCCATCACTGAGGCTAAACTCCTAGGAGTTATCATTGACCAGCAACTCAAATCACAAAGCACATATCAACAACCATCACTGAAGTCCACAAAAAGCTAGGTTCCCTCTATCACTGTAAAAGTCATCTAACCACCAAATCTCAAATTGCAATAGCCAAGACCCACCTCCTATCTATTCTACTTTATGCATCCCCAATTCTAACTAATCTTTACAAAACTGACCTTAATAAACTTTCCATCTGTTACAACAAAATTGCTAGATTCCCTACCTATGGCAAATCACGATCCCACCACTGCCTTTCTCTACAAGCCCTGCACTGGCTTGAATTTCTGAACCTGTTAAGACACCACCAACTCAGCCTAGTTCATCTAATTCTGTACTATCACGAGAAAACCCCCGACCTGACTGGCATGCTGAACTTCTTCAATTCAAATAGACAACTTTGGTCCTCCAACGAAGCCTTAATCAAAACCATTGCATGCAAAAACAACTCAGGGGAATCACTATAATTGAACCCCTGAAGCCTCGTCACTTACTGTTTCTACACTCCATCTGTCCTGGACAACACAAACACCATCTAACTATACTTATCCATGTGTGAGCAATAACCTATGAGTGCATGTACATGTGTATGTGTGTGTACATGTGTATATATATAAATATATATATATATATATATATGTATGTATATGTATGTATATGTATGTGTGTATGTATGTGTATATATATATATATATATATATATATGTGTATGTTATATATATATTTGCTTGAATGTATATATGGAAACAAACATTTATATACTCATTCAATTGTGAAATATCTTGCAATGCTCTACCAGGTTCTTATCTACTCTCACTGTATATTCTGTACACTTGTATTTTCAACCAAAAGGGGGAATATCCTCTTATTGTATACCAACAGCTGTAAAGTCTACAATCTGTATGCTACTACTCTGTAATGTCTCTTTTGTAAATTTTTCTTCTCTCTGTAAACTTATGGAGTTTTTCTCCCCAGGACTCCCCTGAAAACAGACATTTGTTGTCCAGTCAGACTACCCTGGCAAACAAATGTTAAATAAATAATAATGAATTTACAGGAAAAAAGAGAAGATGGCATAAATTCATGCCTTTCAAGTGAAAATTCTAAGTTTTAAATAACACATTGTCACAAACTTCTAAGGGGCCCCTTTAAATTATGATTTTTTAATTTTTTTAACGAGTATGAACCCTCACAAACAAAGAAAATTTTGGTCATGCTTCTCCACTGCCTCTAGTTTTCATTAACATCCCTAATGGTGCCTTAATTTTTTTTTCTGATTCTCATACAATTTATACTTTTGTGAGAGTAACAAGATAATGTTGTTGTCTTTCGGCTTTTCCCAGTTAGGGGTCGCCACAGCGGAACTCCGGTCCACTAATGATTGGCAGTAGATTTTCACAGTGCTGAGTTGCCAGCTCGACGCCCAACCTTCAACGAAGGCACGCTCATTCACGCATGTCTTTTGGAATGCCACTCGACCCGCGGGGAGGACATGCAGACTCCACACAGAAGGCACTCCCAGCACACTAGCTGAGAATCGAACGGGAGAACCTCTTTCTGTGAGGCAACAACGCTACCACTGTACCACCGTGGCTTACAGTAACCAGATAATGCTTATCCATAACAGCTACTGATTTCTGATTATTCACAAAAAAATTTTAATGATTATTTAATGCTGTCAATTGTCTAAGTAAGTAAATCTGGCACTTAATGTCCCTGATTTATATAAATTCTTACTGATTCATACACAAGTAGCTTGAGAGCTGTAATTTTTATCACCTTAGGATGGGTATCCATACTGACAAATCACTGAATAATTTAAAACTGCCTACTGGGCTGAATAGCTACTTGTAACAAGCTGCAACAGTCACATGGTTGTTTACATCCTTTATATATTCCTGCTTTTTTTCCTCGTTTTTTTTCCTCCCTGGGAAGGAGAAACTGGTGCTGCTTTGGACTTACAGTATATACTTACTTATAAGTACATACTTATAGATGACAGTCTTTCACAGGTTCACAAGTTTATGTGGTTGTACATCTTTTTACACAGATTGTTCCACGCATTTAAATTGTGTTTCAGTGCTAAGAGGAGAAATACTTTATCAGTACTGCAGTTTAGCCAGTGTTTGATTGGTGTCATCTTTCAAAATCAATGTTTGAAAACTTACCAGTCATTTACCATCAGCCCATTTGGTGTATAACAGTCACCATATTACATTTTGCATCATTTTGTCCCTCCATTTTTAAAATTTGTACTTTTGAGTGATGGTACTGCACAGTCTTACTGGAAATTAGAGTAGTAGTGTTATAAGGTACGTAAATCTCATGCTAATTAGCTGTCCAGATTTTTGGCCAGATGCACCTATATTAAAATGGCTTTGTCCAAGTTTTGGGTGTCTGTAGGTTGAAAATTATACATAAATGCCACTGCCATTAATAACTACATCCTAGATTTAAATCCTTACTTACAATGACGTTTACAGACACATAAAACTGTTTTGTAAGAATGAGTGGTAGACAATGAAGCTGCTTAGGTAGATGGCAGGGCTGCCAGGAAAAAGAAAATGTGGAATAAAGCATTTAAGATTATGGGACAGTCTAACTGCTCCCAGATGGAGTATCATTAAAATGGAACAAAGTGATTGTACTTGTTACTGCTGGTACATGCAAGAAAAAAGATGTTATGTACTTACCATAATGTTCCATATTTGTTGTCCTTGATCTCGCCTTCCTTCTTGTTGTTTGGGTTCAGAGCTGACCCTCGGTTCCGACTCGGCCATACTCTAAAGCTCAAGAGCTTCCACTGGCTCAAGGCTAGCCCCTATCCCATCATGCCTAGTGCTAGTTATCCAAATCTCGTTTGTGATAACACAACACTAAGCCACAATGTGTAGATATACAAAACTATAGATATATCTAACAAAAAAAAAAAAAATAAATATATATATATATATATATATATATATATAAGAAACAACCCTCAAGCCATAAGTAGAAATTCTTATTCTATCCAACTCATAAGGCAGGAAGGGAATCAAGGCCTATATAGCCAAATATGGATAACTCCTCTCGATCCACCAGGAGGGGGAAGGAGGGTGGGATGCAAGGAAGGCGAGATCAAGGACAACAAACATGGAACGTTATTGTAAGTACATAACTTCTTTATGTTATGTTGTCCCCATCTCGCCTTCCTTCTTGTTGGTTCGGACAGCATCCCCAGCACCTTCTTCTTGGGTGATTCAATGGAATATACTTTTCAGAACCAAAGGATGCCCTGTTCCAGGAGGCCACATCTACTTTGTAATTAGTAATGAAGGTATGGGGTTAACCCACATAGCTGCCGCACAAATTGAGTCTAAAGGCAGTCTGGCCCGAAAGGCAGTAGAGGTAGACAAAGCCCTGGTTGAGTGTCCTCGAATTTTCCCTGGTAGTTGCTTGTTCTGCGAATTATAGACATTAAGTAATGGAATCCAAAATCCATTTTGATAAATTCACTTTCGATACTGGAGTTCCCTTTTTGTTCTCTGTGAAGGATACAAACAACTGGTCAGATTTTGTCTGAATTCCTGAGTCCTGTGCAAATAGAAACGTAATTGTCTATGAACATCCAACTGGTGGAGTTTATACTCTGCCTTGTTGCCAAGTTCGGAAACAACACTGGTAGTTCTATTGATTGATTCAGACTGAACAAACATTTGGTAGAAAAGAAGGGTTGGTCCTGAGAGAAACCTGATCTCTGTGGAAAATTAAATAAGGAGAATGAATGGAAAGGGCTTGTAATTCTGATACCCTCCTAGCTGTGGTAATGGCGATCAAGAAAATAGTTTTCCAAGTCAAAAATTTTAGAGCACAAGAACTGGCTGGTTCGAATGGAGGAAGAATCAAGGTAGCTAGGACTTAACTTAGATCCCAAGGAGGAAGTGGTTTCTCTTATTGGAGGTCTCAAAAGCATGGTGCCTTTCAGAAAAGCTTTGCATAGCCTGTGAGACATAACATTAGAACCCATTTCTCCTACAAGGAAGTTAGAGATAGCAGCCAACTGAACTCGAATAGTTGCTGCTGCTGCTTGGTTAAAAGATTCAGCCAGGAATTCTAGAATCTTTGAAATGGGTGCAGTAAAAGGATCAATATTATTGTTGATAGCCCAACAAGAGAACCATTTCCATTTACTAGTATACAGTTCCCTCGTAGAGGAGATGAGAATATGTTGTACAGCCGGGGAGATGTCAGGAAGCCTGGCTAAACTGGGAAGTGGAGGAACCAAGCTGTCAGCTTGAGGGTCTGTAAGGAAGGATGGAGTGTGCCTGACTGATGCATCAGCAGGTCCGGAGCTGGGTCCAGGATCCAAGACTCCTCCAGGAGATGGGGCCATAGGAAATGGAACTAGATTTAACGAGGCCAGTAGGGGGCAATGAGGATAAGCTTGCAACCCACCGATTTTTCTTTCTAAAGAACCTTGGGGATCAGAGGAAAGGCATACAGAAGTCCTGGGGGCCAGTAGTGAACAAGTGCATCCCTGGGTAATTGTCCCAGTAGGGGGACTAGGGTGAAATAGCTGCTGCATTTGGCATTGATGGATGTGGCAAACATATCACAACAAGACTGGTCCCACTTGCAAAACATCTGATTCGCAATTTCTTGTTTCAGGGACCACTCATGAGGCATAAGGACAGCCCTGCTTTGTTTGTCTGCTATCACGCTGGATTTCACCGGGATGTGGGTCGCAATCAGAAAGGACTGGGAGGACATCGCCCATTGCCATACTCTTAGAGCCTCTCGACATGAGGGATAGGATCTGTTCCGCCTTGTTTGCTGATGTACCCATACAACTGACATGTTGTCCATCTGAATCGCAATCATCACCGTTGGGAGAGAGCTGTGAAGTGCTTGCAACATTAGGAGCACCACTCTCATCTCGAGGGCATTTATGTGCAAATGGTACTCGTGTTGTTGCCAAGTTCCGTGAACAGTCTGTCCCACATAATGCCCCTCCCACCCTATCTGGGAAGCATCCATGGTCACTGTGGCCACTGGTTGGGGGAGAACGAACAGTCTGCCTATCAGTTGGGTGGACTGAAGCCACCATTTTAGGTCCTTCTTGCAGGTCTCCGTGATGAGAATTTCGTGAGACATGGGTAGATCTTGCATGTGCCATTCAGCAAAGGGAACCGCTGCAATAACCTCATGTGGAAATGCGCCAAGGGAACGAGAGTTATAGCTGTCGCCATTGAGCCCAGGTCTTTGAGAACACATCTTGCTTGAATCTTATTCCTCTCGATTAGAGTTGCAACTTGGTCTCAAATGGTGGACACCCTCTCCTGAGGCAATTTTGCTATCATGTCGTTGGTGTCTAGATCTGCTCCTATAAATGTAATATATTGACAAGGCAACAAGGCAGACTTTTCGTAATTTATAGTGATGCCTAGCTGAGAGCACAGGTGTATTGTGGTGTCCCTTGTTTCAGTTACCCAATGCTCGGTGGTGGCGGTAACAAGCCAGTCGTCTAGATATGGAAACACCCAGAATCCTAGATGCCTCAGATGAGCTGTGACTACCGCCATGCATTTGGTCAACACCCTGGGGGCTGTGGTGAGGCCAAAGGGCAGAGCTCTGAAATGGTAGTGACTGACTCCCAGACGGAAGACACTGGCTCCATAGGGAATAGAGTAGCTGAAGCTGAAGGAGGAGCTGTATGAGAGAACAGCACACTCCTCATTACCTCTTGGGCACCACTCTCTCGGTCCAAGAGTGTCCCCGGCTCCGAAGAGTTGAAAGACCTCTCCCGCACTGAGGGTGATGGCTCAGAGGCTGATGTGGGAGCCGAGCTCACCTGTGTCGAAGCTCTAAAAGGGAGAGTGGGCTCGGACAAGGGTTCAATGCCTCTCCCCTCCGAAGCTGATGAGTGAGTGTCGGCTCCCAGATCCCTCGATAGGAGGCATCGAGGAGATCTGAGCAGATGTCGGAACCGAGAGACCGGAGGCTTTCGGAACCAATGGTTCCACCACAATGACTTCCATGCACTCCGGCTCAGAGCTCAGGTGAGTAGAAGGAGAAATAGATGGTCCGAGAGGAAGAGTAGTCGTCTCCACATCCATACGGGCTGGGCTCGATAATATTTTGGCGAGAGCCGGTGTCTTGAGAAGCCTCTTCACCACCCTCTCCACATCACTGTCCGAAAGACTCCTGGACGATCAAGAGGAGTGGGTGGACAACTGGTGACTGCCCGTCACAGACTGCAGGAGCGGTGATGGTGGAGCGGACTGCACCGGTTCCAAGGAAGGAGATCTAGTCTTTTTATGACTCCCAGACGGCTCTGAGGACACTGACAGAACCACAGGAGATGAGGTCTTGTCGGATCCGAGAGGTTTTCTTATCCGACAAACTGGTAGATTTCTCAGTGTCTTGAGGGCTCCGAAGTTGGAACTGATGAAGTTGTCGGTTTGGGTGATTTCCCTGGTTTACTAGCCTGACTTCCTTCTGCTGAAGTGTCAAAATGCCCTTTTAGTAAACCTTGCAAGATAAGTTTGTTTTTGTGCTCCTGCAGGACTCTGGCGCTGAAAGCATGACAAATATAACACGAGTCCTGCAGGTGCTCGGCCCCCAAACAATAAGCGCAACTTGTATGTCCATCAGTCAGGGACATTTTCTGGGAGCACGAGTCACAGTTTTTGAATCCAGAAGGTTTGGATTCCTTGGACTCTTCTTTGGACATTATCAAAAAAAACAACAAATCCCAATACAGTAACTACCATATGCTGAAGCTATAGGCATCAGACAAACAGCTTTACAATAACCACTAAAAAGTAAGAACTTTTTTTTTTTTTAAACAAAAACAGAAGGTAGGAAGGTAACGGAAGGGGGAGAGCCTCTAAGTTAAACGACATCTGTCCCAACCGAGGAGAGCCTCTAACTTAAACATCTACTCCTTAACAGAAAAGGAAAAGGAGGGAATAAGGGGAAAGCCCTCTAACTGAAATGGGCTAAGAATAATGGGGAATCCTCTAAGAAAAAACAGAATAGACAAGGGGAATAGGCCTGGAAAAAGAATGGCAGCCTAAACAATAGCAACAACCACCAGAAAGTGGAGATAGGGGGCTGAACAAACACTACTAAACTACAGAGAGACCCTGAGGAAATATCAAGATTTAAACCAGAAAAAACAGCAATAAAATTCAAAAACTTAGCCTGAGCCAGTATCCGGCAATCTCTAAGCTTCAAGCGGCAAATGAGATCTGGGTAACTAGCACTAGGCATGATGGGATAGGGGCTAGCCTCGAGCCACTGGAAGCTCTCGAGCTTTAGAATATGGCCGAGTCGGAGGCGAGGGTCAGCTTCAAACCCAACCAACAAGAAGGAAGGTGAGATAGGAACAACATAACATCCCATGACATGTGAAAAAGAGGTACCGTAGCAGTGCTACACTTATCAGTGCACTGAAATACCCATACTCTGCATGTGCTACGACAGCAACTTTCTACGTGCCATGATTACGTCATTAGAACCACAACAGCAACTTTCTATGTGCCATGATTATGTCATTAGAACTGCAACAGCACTTTCTATGTGCCATGATTACGTCATTAGAACTGCAACTCTAAGCCAAGTCTTTTTAAACTGAAAGAATGGCATATAACGCCCTCCATGATCATAGCCCTAAAACAGTGTAAGGAAAGAGGACTTATGTCTTTCTGGAACATTACTTAACTTTGTTCTATAGAGTTCATGTGTAGCTATTATATAATCACATTTACTTCTTCCCATTACCATACTACTTAAATCCTGGATTATAGTTTTTTGCAATACATTCTGTACATTCTACATAGCATTTTGAATCTCTCACCATAAACGGTGTAATGTATCTGCATATTCTGCACCACTGTCACTACATACATGACTTTGGGAACTGGGGATACATTTAAATTCAAATGTCAAGCAATATGATGGAGGCATAAATCAGTGCTGTGCAAGGAAAAAGTGTTGACCCAGTACAACACAGGAAAACTTGCTACAATGTGTCATACTTCTTACTTTTCATTTGCCTGCATCCTCCAAAAATAGGTTAATGACTGAGCAGAACTACATCCTAAAGGTACCATGCTGCCTAAAGTTATGAGTGCAGTGGTGCAGCAGTTAGCACTGGTGTCTCAAAACAAGAAGTTCACCGGTTCAGTTCTTGGCAGGGGTGCCATCTGTGGGGAGTCTGCATGTCCTTCCTGCATTCATGTGAGTCATCTGGGTGCTCCAGTTTCCTCCCACATTCCAAAGATACACGTCTGGATTGTTTCTCCCCGGGCCTCTGCTGGAAATGGGCTCTGTCTCAGTCAGACTTTCTCGGTAAACAAATGTTAAAATAAAGTAAGCAAACAAAATACTGGATTACCTTACGAATATAATGTCAGACATCCGATATGAATTACCAATTTCTAGACTACATAAGCCATAATTACGACTGTGTTCTGTAACTTTGCTTTTATCAGTGTAGTTTCAACCATACAGAATTTGAATACATAATTTGAAAAAAAAATAATATCCTATCCAGATGCTGTTTGGTTTAAAATATGAAATATGTAACAAGAACTGACACAGTTAAACGGCAATTAGATATTTGAAAATAAAAGAAAATGATTAACGCCAATATTCACAGCCAACCTGAATAGGATGCAGCGCAGTCTTACTTTAAAAGCAAGAATATGCAGGTAGGTAGTGATTCACTGAATGTGGTAGAACTGCAGGTTAACAAAAGAAAACATATGGAACAGAAGGTTACACAAATGAGAATTGTCTGATTGCATAATGAGGTGCAAATATAGAGTTCTGAAATTAGGTTGTGAATCAGTCTTCAGCTGCAAAGTCAAACGATCATTTTTGTCTGTGTTAAGGCAAGAAGTATGCAGAAACTTCCAGAGTTATAGCTGGTAACAATGCTACCAGCAGCAGGGTCTTTAGCAGAGCAGAATTTAAAGTGCTATCACCAACCACCTGTTAGCAAGGCACAGTAGCAGGTGGTATAACTGAAAGTATTATAAACACAAGGTAACATAATAGTAGCTGATGTAGCAGGAGATGAAGGACATTTTTCATGTACAGCAAGAAGCAATATGGTCACTGGCTGACCTACATTTCCCAAAAACTGAACCATGGAGGAATGTACAGCTTTCCCATATCAGTTGGTACCAAGATGTGCAACTGTTCCTATTCCAGCTACAGGGACCTTCCAGAGATAAACAGTGGGCATAATATTTCAGAGGTGACTGACTAAAGAATACTCAAGGTGGTCCTCAATACAGTTCTGACACACGTGAAATAATGTGAAACAGCAAATACGCTTCCACAACAAGGCACGGAAGACAAATCACCACGGCGCTTGGCTTTTATGACACTGACTGCTTCTCTAAATCACTGGGAATCACAGACTGCACACACATGGCAATAAAAGTTCTACCTGGTGTCCATGGACAGCTATAGATCAACAGAAAGGGACATCATTCCAGCAACTACCAGGTAAGTATGTAATGCATAGGGGCTTATAACCAATGTGCCTGCACTATACCCCCTATCAGAGCCCTTGATTCAAACATATGGCACACAAATTATCTATATCATCACTTCCTGTTCAAGGACATTCCACAGTGCCACCTAATAAACAAGTGCAGGCATATTGATACACCCACGTTTACAGCTACAGACAGTATGTATACATGTTTCATACTCTTCCAAATATGTCCCTACTGTACAAATTCAAGTTTATTATAGTGCTCATGTCTTAGACACATTCTTTGGAGCACTTTTATGCTCCCTGCTTCATCCGACAGTTTTCCTACCTAGTTGCCCCACGTCCACATTGGGTCTGCCAGCTTCCTCATTTTTCCCCTAGACATAGTCTGATGCAGCTAGGGCTGGTTACGTAACCTAAGGGAATCTTGAGAGTCTTGGTCATCAGCAGCAGCAGGAGCGCTTTACACTCTGGGCCTGCCTGTTACTCCTATGTAATCCAAAAAATTCCATGCGAGTCCACCAATGTGTAACCAAGAACTGTTCCTGTCAATCCCCCCTCCACTGCAGTCCCCTGGTTTTGTCGGGGGGGGGGGGTGAGTGTGTCACTCTGTCACCACAGCAGCTCAGTCATGCCCATCCCCATACCCCTTTCCCCTCCTTGGACTATGCTCCCCAGTGCAACATATCCAGTTTCCATGGGGAATCACTGTAGGGAATTGCCCATATAACCACTCACCTCCCCAAGATGGTTACATCCATCCATCCCTTACCACTCTCATTCCATCACTCAAGCAGCTAATGAAACACAGGTTGGCTAAGCCATAGTCAGGGCTTTAACCATCTATGCAAACAGACTAATTTTGTAAGCAATTTTACATGCACTGAACATTACCAATGCAGATAAAATAAAATAAAACTGAAAAATTAATTATCTGATACACTTTTAGCATTCTGAGATCCAGGATATGCTCTGGAACCCTGGATGATGACACCAGTATTAAACCCACAAAGTATGACTGATCACCAAGATGACACATCCCATGCACCACAAACGAGCAGTATAGTGGAGTGAATGTTAAGCCTGCTTAAAGTCAATTTCCACTGCCCTGACATGTTGGGGGGCACTGCAGTATACCCATGACACAGGTTGGAAGGCCTCTGTAACATGCGGCATACTAACCACTATTATAATAAGGAAGCAAGAGCTCAGCTAGCAATCCCAATAGCTACCACACCCACAACAGAAGATTCTGCTGCAGACTGAAGAACAGCATACACCAGCAGTGATGGCAATGACACTGACACACACCAACTGATGACCATATTACCACCCCCAGGCAGTGCTGACCATAGTATATTGGCAGTGCAGGTAAAACAGCATTTTCCAAGTCTACCTATATAGATCCTGACAAATACATAGTAGTAGTGAGCTGTCACTTATATGAAGATGATGCATATTACGTGCGGGCAAGTCTCATTATGCATTAGTCATCTCCACTTAAACCATACACTGGAGGGAAGGTGGTGTAAGTTTGAATCATCACTTGAACAAGTGCTTAGAGACGCAAGACACATGGGTATCTACACAATTAGTGTGTGGGAGATATTACTGTTCAATGAACATAGAGATGTGGGTCCTGGGGAGAAGTAACATCAGTACCCTATATGTTTTCCTCTGCGGACTGGGTGGAGGTGTTACAATATGAGTGTACACTGGAGCCAATGTGATGGCTGGATGTAGGACTAGACAGATGTTCCTGGATACGGATGTAGGGGGTAATGACGGAACATGACTGAAAGTTGACATGCTGAAGTGCCCAAGCCCTGGGGAGTTGTTACAATAGTATTAGGTCTCCACATCTACTTCATCCACAGGGCAGACCCCAAGCATATCAACTTGGGTCTTCTGTCACTCAAACAGCAGGCACTCTGCTATACATCACACCACTGAGAAATGGCACTATGCAAATCTGTACCCATCAGCATCAGCCTACTAATAATGTAATTGTACAATGTGAGCAAGTTTAACATTAACAAACTAACTGTATATTAAAAGTGGTCATATCATTTCTTGCACCATGTTGGACAGTGGCTGTGACATCCTCTACAAAGGACTAGTCCTTAAACTCTAAGGCCTACTGACCAAATTAGTCACGGTCTATTTACAGGACTTTTTGATTGCAATGTCTAAACCAGTTAATTCCTAACCCTAGCTGCTTGAGCTCTCCTATCAGTAACTGAAACAAAACTTGTTTATTTTGCTTTTCTATGCCAATAGCTGTGCCCCAACTATTAACTGATTGCTTTCTGCAATGAAGGACCTCTCAGGTCAGGTAAGCTCCACTACCTTACACCCAATCACCCCCCACCCACTCAAGCATTATACTACTTATTTCCACCTATCACTTGTGATACCCAATCCCTTCCCAAATTAGTTTACTACTGTCATAGAATCATTCTTCTTTCTATTCACCTATTCGCAACTTCCATCTAATACTTCGCATCATTCAAAACACACTTTCACCCAAATATACCAGTTTGCATTTTAACCACTTCTTCTGAGCCCTCCTCATGACAGTACTTCTAAGCAATCTTTAGCAAAACTTGCTCTTTTCACCCCATCAATCTCCCCTCATAACTTTCTTATCACAACTACAGACAATACTTATATAACCAATATACTACTACTTTGTGTAGTCACTGCACCAACTCATCTCACTAGGTATCATATCTCTCCCACATTTACAAAGCATAATTCACTTCACACCTCTTCTAACACACCTATACCATTCTTTCTCTGACCTCCTCATCTACAAAGATACCAAGTCAAAGTCCTTATCAACTAAAGCTACATTAAAAGCCAAGAAAAAATGTAAGCAGCTCTCCACTTAAACAAAAATTTCACACAAAGTCAGCAGACATTCATCACAACCCTGACCCCACTAAACAGCAATCCAGCCAACACAACTACAAATGCTTCTAGAGAGATCTTCTTCCCCATTACCTCTGAATTCAAGCTGCTTGGTCCTTAACAAGGATGTCAAAAACAGGTAACAAAATACCAGGCATTTATACATTATATATATATATATATATATATATATATATATATAAAGTTACTTACTACACTGATATACTAGTTATCCCTGAAAACCCGGTTAAAGAAAGATACATTAGATAATGATGCAAAACCCTGACGCCTAAGGCAAAAAAAAAAACAACATGCTGGTGGTATTGCTATTACCTACAAAATCTGTTTAGAAATAAAGTTCTTCCCCCTACAAGTCACAATGTGGAACTCATCATGTCACTCCTCAAACTCAACAACAGAAAGTTCCTTTGTATCTCAGCCTTATACATTCCACCTGGTAACATTTCAACAGCAGAAGATATTTTCTACTGGATATCTCACCACTCTCAACAAGAAACTATTATACTAGGTGACCTCAGCATAGTCTGGCAGATGATTAACGACGACACTTCACAGAATCAATCAGCTTACATGACTTTACACAGCTAATCACCCCAACACTACAATCAATAAAAACTCTAGCAGATGTTCAACATTAGATTGGAACCTTACCAACAAACCAAACAATTCAAATATTAAATATTTGGATGTCTTTCAGAAATAAGCAATCACTTTCCCACTTATGCAGTCAGAAACTACAGTACCCAATCCAAAAACATAATTTATAACCAAATATGCAATTCAATAAAATTATCAAAAACACCTTCATCAATACTCTAACCCAATATAACTGGAATACATTAAAAGCCATTTCACTTGATGCTGCAATCTCAAACTGTAATGAAACCTTTATAAACATGCTTAACAGCACAGCCCCTGGACAAATAATGTCCCCCACACATCTTGTGTTAACCAGTCACATTCATTCGCCTTCCTCCCTTTCTCTATCTCTTCTATAAGAAAATGTCTACTTAAATTAAAACCAGTCTCTCTGGCTGCTATCCACCTTCCAGTTTCCCGGTATTCATACTGATAAACCAGACTGATATGCCCCATCCATAGGCTCATAAGGGATTAACCGTCTAATGACACCAGCAAGCCATTTTAAGGCTAGCCATGCTTCCCATGAATCAAACCCTGTACCTTGTGTCTTTGATATAAACACCGTAACTATTATGCCAGTGCCTAACCAGAATTACTCAATCTATTGGACATTGGAATGCATCACCCCCTTCAGTAATACCCTACCGAACTCAGCATTAGCATTCTACCAGAGAAGTGACAGAGCAATTCCACTTACCAAGCTTAGATGATCTTAAATAATCAGACAAACTGTTCGAAGTATTTCGATAACTGTTAGGAAGAAACGTAAGGCAAATGAGTGCTGTTTAATGAACTAGGACAGTCCTGTCCTTATATACACCATTGCGGTTGTGCTTTTTATATTAGGTTTCGTCAATGAACATTTTTTCACAGAATTTGATAGGGTCAGAATCTTTTTTAAGTTTCTGATACATGGCTGAATTCAGCCAGTCATGTCGTAGCAAACTGCATAACGACAGTGATTGGATGTGCGATCTCATGCTGCTGATATGATGGCTTCATAACTGGATGTTATACTGGATTGGCGGGAGAGCAAGGCCCTGTCCAACAGAAATGATTTTCTAACTCACGAACCTTTCTGGCTAGTGCTAATTTTAAAAACCTAGTTGTGTATTCCTGAAAGGTGCTCTCTTTTATCGTGTTTGCGAGAAGAAGGTACCAATGGTAGGCCAGGGTATTAGCTACTTTAAGTTAGCTGGAAAACTGCGTACTGTGCCTGCGCTAGGTTTTGCTAACTGGCCAAACAGTCCTTATTAGAAAATTGATTAGACTAAACTAAATGGTTTGTGGTCTGGATCCCCACTGTTATACACTGGCAGTTTAAGAAGATAAATGCAAGAAAGCATAAAATAATGAAGTTAAAAATAGACAAAGTAGCCTTAAAGGACTGAAGAGGATCCAGGTCTGTATTTCTAAATGAGACGAAGTTGAATCTAGTTTTATCAGTAAACATTTTTTCAGAATTTGATAGGGTTAGAATCTTTCTGCGTGTTCCTGACAGGTAGTTGAATTTAGCCAGTCATGTCATAACAGTAGATACGTCATAGACTGCATACTACAGTGATTGGAGGTACTACCGCATGTTGCTGATAGAATGGCATTAAGCTCAAGGGCTTCAATACTGGACATTATATTGGACTGGTGGGAAAACAAAGTCCTGTCTGACAGAAATGGTTTTCTATCTCACGAACCTTCTTGGTTGGTGCTAATTTACACCTACTTATATGTTCTTGATAGGTAGACTGGATTCAAGTAATAACAAGCCTTGCACTCTAATCTCAGGGGAAAGAAAAATTACAGTAAGAGATTACAACTTAGGGTCTTGCTTGCCCTTACCTGGTCATGCTAAGCTCCTTAACATACCCCTGTGCGATTTAAGCGTCAAAACCTTTTAGGGTCAGGAGAGCTTTTTTATCTAACAGGCCAGAACAATGTAAACATTACAACCTTTTAAACAAATAAAAATGTGGTGAGGTAGAAACGCTGTTCATTACCATTGAAGGGAGTGGACTCTGTGTTAAGTAGAGCCTTTGCTCTCACTTCATCAGATCTGCCCTGGGTTTAAAAATTGGGTTTATTAATTAGTAGCAAAACTGGAAGGGTTTTGTGATAAAGGAATTAATATCTCTTGGCAAAACCATGGGTGAAACAAGGCTAGGAAAACTTTCATTATTATAGGGTGAAAGGACAGCAGTGGAGTAGAATAAAATCAAGTTGTAGGGTCACAAAACAGACAAATTAGTATTAATAATCAATATAAAACATTAAAGTCTTTGTAGTAGAAGGCATGATGGTATAGTTTTCTGAGCCATGACCAGAATCAAGCTACATAAAAAACCCTTGTAAAATCATAATCAGAAATAAAAATAGAAAGCCAGATGAAACAGAAGTCAAATTGGTCACATAGAAAACCCAACATATATTACAGTTTGACTACTAGTAATATGCATGATGGTGTAACTTTGAGGTTTAAAACATTGTGTTTATACCCATTGGTTTGCAAGCTTCCAATCTAATGTACCACTCGAGCTCTCTTTTTCCAGTCGGTCATTTAGTACGCCCTGGAGATTTCCTTTAGGGATTCGGTCCAGCACATCGAATAGGAAGGTGTCGTGTCCTGGTTTGCTGTGTAGGTGTTTTACAAGACCGTTGTTCTGGTTCAGGTGTCAGATGTCGGTAAGGTGCTGGGCAATCCTGGTTTTTAATTTATTTTTGGTTTTGCCTATATAAAAGGCTGGACATTGTGTTCATTGTGCCCTGTATATGATGTTTTCAGTGTTGCAGTCGCTGGGCTCACAGCTGTGTTAACAATGGTTATCCATGTGAGTTGACAAAACTTGGGCTGTTGCTCGTAAAACAACAGTATCTGCAGTTTGGGAATTCACAGGAAAATGTCCCATTTGGTTGAAACATGGTGGTTTTTTGGTGCTTTATCTGTCATTTCCACAAAACCACAGATATTTTTATTTCTTCTGATGTTGAAGCTTGGTCTAGTAGGGAGGATGTCCCTGATCGAGGGGTTGTTGTTTATGATGACCCAGTTGTCTTTTATAATACTTCTAGATTCATAGATGTGTACTAGGCTAATGGCCCTGGAGCCTTTACAAGCCTAACCCATAGGATTACCCTGGCATCGTGCCACCAAACCTTAGTTACCAGTGCCTCTGTTGAGTAGAGCCACTGGAGTGATCCCTGGCATGAATTTTCTATTTCCCATCCACTCATCAAGATTTCTCTTGAAGAGGGCCAGTGAGTTGCTCTGTTTGACATGCATGGGAAGTCTATTCCATAGCATGGGCAGTCTCTGGGTTATGAACCTGTCCCTCCAGCACGTTCTGCTGATTGTGGTAATGAGGTTGAGGTCTCTGGAGCGTGTGGTGTGGAGAGATTGGGATTTCCTTAGATGTAGCATTTCTAACAGAGCTGGATCAGACATGGCTTTGTAAGTCAAGCACAGATTGCCTCTCAGTATGCAATATGAGACAGAGAATAGTTGGGAGTTTTTTTTATTCTGTCCATATAGGATAAGTGTTTAAGGCCTAGGATCCTCTTTGTGACGTACTTTTGTGGCCTCTCCAGTTGTAGGTGTCTAGTGAGGTACATTAATGAGGGAAGAGTAGGGGGAGACAATGACTTCTTTCTTCCTGGATGCAAAACCCTTAGTAATGAGATGTACCATATAGAAGGACTTTCTGACCACAGTGGCAATGTGGTGGTCAAAAGAGAGGTTGCTATCAAATTGTTTTTCCAGATCTCTTATAACGCCTTCTGTGTTCAGTGGACTACCATCAATGTGGTAATTCATGTTAACTGGGTTTTTCCCAAAGGTGATGACGACACATTTTTTGGCATTGAGCTTAAGGCCATAGTTCTGACACCAGTCGTTGGCCTCAGTGAGGCCTTTCTGTAGGATATCAACATCACTAGGGGAGTTAATAATGGCTCCCAACTTCCAATCGTCTGCAAACTTTGTCAGCCAAAGTACCTTTGTGTTGGCCTGGACAACAGAGAAGTAGATAAAAAACAGGTGAGGACCCAGGACCGATCCCTGTGGGACTCCACTCGTGACTGGTCGGCAGTCTGACTTGGAGTCAGCTACTTTCACAAGGTGAGTTCTATCTGTGAGCCAGTTTGCAACTCACCTACTGATTTGGGGTTGATGTCTAGCTTAGAGAGTTTTTCTATGATCCCTGAGTGGGGAATGGTATCAAAGGCCTTGGCCAGATCAAGGTAGGCTGTATGAACCACCTTGACCTCATCTACAGCTCTGGTGACTGACTCAAAGAAGTCAACCAAGTTGAGCAGGCATGATCTACCCTTCACAAAACCAAACCGTGTGAGATCCACAGTTTGGAGATTCCCTATATCCTTGTTTATTAGGTCCATGATGATGCATCCCATAGCTTTGCATATCAGAATTGTCAGGCTAATGGGGCGATAGTTCCCATGGTCTGTAGTTGCTTCTCCTTTGTGGAGAGGGATGACTGTAGCAGTGTGCCATTTGGTAGGGACAAAGCCTGAGATGAGGCTGTGACTGAAAAGGGCACACAGATGAGGTGCCAGTTCACTCTGTAGTTTGTGTAGAACACAGACAGGGATATTGTCCCACAGAAGCTGTATTCTTGGCCTTGGACAGTGCTGTTTTAACCTGTGTAGCAGTAATACTGGGTGCCTGGCAATCTACAGGTATTGTGATTGGTCCTTTGGGGATGGAGAGAGGGGTAAGGTTGGCACTGAATCTGTCAGCCAAGTATACTGGCAATATCTGTTGGCTTGGTATAGGAGATACCACTGTGCAGTAGCTCAGAGCAAATCTGGGTATTGCCGTGGAGATTCTTTACATAACTACAGAAGGCCTTGGGGTTGTCTTTACTATCTGCTGCAATTCTGTTTTCATAGCTAGCTTTAGAGGATTTGATGAGGTATCTCAACTTTTTGAGGAGGTTTTCCAGTTTTGGGATTTCACCTTATTCCGCATCAGTTTCCTCCTTCTGTTGTAGAGTTTGTTTATGGCAGGGGCCACCAGATTGGCTTTCTTTTTTGGAGGAGAGTGTCTTGGTTCTATTGGGTATGGTGAGATCCATGCATTTGTGTACGTGTTCATACAGTGCACTGGTGTATGATTTGGAGGTCATGCAACTATTCTCCATTTGCATGGATGCCGTGAAGTTAACCACCTCTGTTTTTAGGAGCCCAAAGTTAGCTTTGGAGAGGTTTTTCATGGTGGTTACCTTTCTGGGGGTTGGGTGGGAGGGATGTGGATTTCCAAGGTAGTTTGTGGTCGGACCTAACCAGGGAGGAGTTGACTATTGGTGTAGAGCAACGGTCACCCATGTTAGTAATGACCACGTCAAGGATGTTGCTACCTCCAGTGGGGGTAAGAACGAGCTGGTCTAGGGCATAGGAATTAATGAATTCCAGGAAATGCTGGGCAAGTGTACTGGTACACGAGTAGGTAAAAGTTTGTAAAATATAAAATATTTATAATTATAATGTTTGATACTAATGTATTGGAAGTTTTTGTTTGCAGGGATTTTGTTGCTGTGTTTCATGATGCTTAATTGTTTAATTATTTAATTGGATTTTGCATTATTAATTGTTTAATTAACTGCTGTTTGCTTGGATATAAAAAGAGGTTGTGCATTATGTTACTTTGATCCTTGAAGGTGAATTGCCGAGGTGCCAGATCGCTGTAACCTTAATAACGTTGGAAGTGCTGGTGCTGATCTTGTGTGTTTTCGCTGTTTACAGAGGTGGACATTGGAGGTTGTGTTTTATGTTTATTTGTTGATTTCAGTACCAATAATGTCGCAAATAGCTGGTGCTTCTGGGCAGTTGGATTTGCCCAGTAACTTAATTTTATGGACATTCTTAATGAACGTGAAAGGAAATTTGCACATGCTGATCCCTGGGGTGTGACTAATGATCAGGATCCTGAGGGCAAATTTGTGCAGCTGGAGAGACTAACAGCGAAAGAAGTTGCTTTATTTTCTGATACCCATTTGCTGGAAAAGTATGTGCGCTTAAATATAACACCTAGGGGCTTACAGGTGGATAATTTGCCAGCTACTGAGTTTGCTGAAGAAGATCTGACCTGTTTGAGGAGTGGAAACAGGTTTCTCTGCAATGTACTATGGGCTGGCTTCATGTGTTGATTAAACGAAACCTGAGAGTCCATGAAAAAATTAAGAAAGAGATTTTTCAGTTACAGGATCAGGTTGTGACCGAATCCTGTTATCGTGTGCAAACAGGGCATATCAGTGAAAAAAAAAAATTAAAGCTGAAATCATTCAGCGCAAAAGAAAGAAGCTGCTACATGATATTAAGGACTATGAAGAAGGGGTCCTGTTTTCCTGGCAATGTAAGATATCATGTGGCAGGTCAAGGGTGAGGAGCGACAGTCAGAAGCACCGTAATTCATCAATGTCATCTGGTGAGCAGAACGCCAAGAAGAATGCCTCGTTTGAAGATCTACCAGCTGCAGATGTGGATGGTGCTAAGCAAATAACTGAATCCAGTAATGGTCGTCCTTTTCATCAAAGTAACCGGGGAAAGGGAAGGAATCACTATAATGAATGCAACAGGGTGTTTTTGTTGCCTGTGGACATTAATCCTTGCGAGTATAACCAGAAGGAACTATGCATGGTTAATTTATCAGATTTAACTCTTACTAGTGAAATGAGGTCAGTATTAAATAAGGGAAGTAAGTTTGTACCTACTCGTATTCTCTCTTTAGCCGACCTTTTCTTTGATTTAAAGTTTTGCAGGAAATTGTTGTTGCGTGTCTATTTTGATAGGAAAACATGCAAACGTTCTGATACTGTGACTATTTCGGATAATGAAGATGATGATGAATTAATAAACCTTTCTTTGTATGAAACGGACCTTGACCTTGTTGATTTATCTGAGGACAATGTTGTTAATGATGGGGGGATTCAATACTGGTTATGGTAAATTGGAATTACTGGTGCTTTCAGTAATGAGTAAATTTACTCCCCCTTTGAATGTGCCTGCTATTATGTTATTTGAAAAACTTGTACAAGGAAATTGCACATGAATTTGGAAATTACTTACACTCTGAGATAGATTATGACTTAATGAAGAAAGAGTGTCTAGTGTTGCAATCTTTAAAACACGTTAAAAATGAATATATTTTTAAATATGCTGATAAAGGTGGTAATTGGGTTATTTTAAAGAAGGGAAAATACTGTGAAATAGTATATGATTTGTTGAGAGTTGTAGGTGAATAAATGTGTTTGCCTAGGAACTCTGTGGATGAGTATAATGCTGAATTATTTGAAATGGTGGAAAGGGGTGAACGTTTGTTTTGTTTTTATTTGGAAAAAATGATGTTAATAAATTAGTTGTTAAAAAAACTGTGAACCCCATAATTTATGCATTACCAAAAATTCACAAAAATTTAGAAAAAACACCTGGTAGGCCTATAATCTCAGGAGTTGGGTCATACCTGAATAATGTGGGAAAACATCTTGACTTTAATTTTAAGAAATATTTATGTAAGGTTTCTGCTCATATTTGTAATACACAGGAGTTGTTAAATGAAGTTAAAAATATTGAATGGCAGAGTAATTATTACTGAGTTTCTATAGATGTGAATTCCTTGTACACTGACATCAAACAGATGGGGGTCTGGAACCTATGATGGAAGTAATGGGTGAAGGTCCTCATACATAATTTTTAGTTGGTTTATTGGAATTTTGTCCGACTCACAACTATTTTATGTTTGAAGGAAAGTATTTTTTTGCAACTTAAAGGAACAGCAATGGGGGCTGCTTTTGCCCCTGCTTATGCTGTTCTTTATATGGGACAATTTGAAAAGAGGTTTGTGTATCCAACTTCCTTTTATAAAAATAATGTAGTATCTTATAAGAGGTACATATACGATTTGATTCTAATATGTAGAGGTGAACCAAGAAAATTTGTTGAATTTTTTGAGGTGCTAAACAATAACTATCATATGAGTTGAATGATAAAAGGGACATCTACTGGATATAGACCATATAGAAAGGAGACAGCAGTAAATATATTTTTACATGCCACTAGTATGCATCCTAGGCATCTGTTGAACTCCTTACCTTATGTGGAGTTCAAAAGGATCTTTGGCTATACTTGTGATGATAGTTTGAAAATAGTGGAATCAGATCAGGTTGAGGTGAGATTAAATAACAAGGCATACAGTGAGGAGCAGATTCAATGTGCTAAACAATGTGTACTTAGGGGTATAACACTGAAGGCATAAAAAAAGAAGAAATTTAGTTAAGAGGTGGTATCCCCCTGTTGATCGTGAAAAGATATATTTTGTTACCAGGCTTTCACCCTTCTCAGAAAATTTAGTTAATATTGTGAGAAGATTCTGGTATATAATAACTGAAGATGAAAATATTGGTCATTTATTTCCAAAGTATGTTACATTCTCATTTAGTAGAAGCAAAAACTTAAAGGAGATTTTAAATTATGAATTTATGCCCAGAAGTATGACAAGTTTGCCTTGTGAAATGTTTTCATGTGGTCACTGCAGTGTATGTCCTAGGGCTAATTAATTAATATAGTATTAATGGCAGGCAGTTTGTTGCTAGGCACTCTTAATTGCAATTCTACTGGTGTACACATTTTAGGTTGTAATTGTCCCAGGCCTAAATGGTATGTGGGTCAGACAAAGCGTAGCTTGAAGGTCCGTATTCCTGAACATCTTGGAGATGTCAGAAATCGGAATATTATGAATCCTGTAGTTAAGCATTTAATTGACATACATGGCAGTATTGATTCTGGGCTTTTTTACTGTGTACTTGCCAAACCTTTCTTACCTAGAGGAGTGACTTTATATGAAAATTATTGGAGTTGGAAACTAAGTTAATTTTTAAATATCAAACTCTATTTCCTTTAGGTTTAAAATCAAGAAATAAATGTTTAGATGTAAAGTGTTTAGACTTAAGTATGTAAGTATTAAAGGTAAAAGTTTGTAAAATATAAAATATTTATAATTATAATGTTTGATACTAATGCATTGGAAGTTTTTGTTTGCAGGGATTTTGTTGCTGTGATTCATAATGCTTAATTGTTTAATTGGATTTTGCATTATTAACTGTTTAATTAATTGCTGTTTGCTTGGATATAAAAAGAGGTTGTGCATTACGTTACTTTGATCCTTGAAGGCAAATTGCCGAGATACCAGATCACTGTAACCTTAATAAAGTTGGAGGTGATGGTGCTGATCTTGTGTTTTCTTTGTTTATACAGGTGGACGTTGGAGGTTGTGTTTTATGTTTACATGAGTAGTTTTCCCAGTTAATGGAGGGGTAGGTGAAGTCCCTGTAGTCAGTGGAGAAGATAAGTGTTATGGATATCTCTCTCAGGGGGTTGGAGCCATTCTTCCTTCTTTTCACGGTCGAGTTTGTAGAGAATTCCAGGTTGGTGTGTTTCTGTGTGCTGATGGGTTCCAATAAATCACAGATGAATTTTTTGCTGTAGCCACGTGTGATAAAATCTCTCTCTAAGTTAGCCATATTGGTAGCAAAATCACGAAGTTCCTTTGACACTCGTGCGATCCTTAGGCCCTGAGATTCCACTACCTTCATAATGCCACAGAAACAGCTGGTAAAATTCTGTATAATACCACTAAACAAAGGTGGTACATCAACAAAGTTTCTACCTATAGACATTGCAATTCTATCCCCTTATTAAAATACTAGAATAATGTATCTACTCAACATATGCAGTGCATTAACGCTAAACAACGTTCTCTCCAAAACTCTGCATGGCTTTAGACTTCACCATAGTACTGCATACTATTCACCCACCTCAGTAACAAAGTTCAATATACTGACGAGTCAACCCTTCAGTGTGCAGCTCTATTCCTACCAGTACTTCATGCCTTCAAACAGAATTCTACCCTTATCAAAATTTGGCTAAAAGATACAAATCTACTTTTAAACCTTAAAAAGTATTCTCTTCACTCCTAAACAATACCAAAATGACATACAATCTTTTGAAATAACCTTTATCCACCAGCACAAAACTTGAAACCATAAAAAGGACAAAACTTCTGGGCATCCTAATTGCGAATAACCTCAATGTTTACCAACACATGTAAGCCATTAAAAAAAACATCAGAAATCAATTTCCCTCTATAGAACCAAATACTACCCAATAGAGGATTCAAGACAAATAATGTCTACTTACTCCATCCCTACTATATGCCTCCTATAGTCTTACAAACCTAAATACTACAACTTAAAGCTAAACTCTCCACCTGCTACAATAAAGTAGCCAAATTTGCTGTCAACTTTACATAAAGGACTCGTCACTGTAGGGCTTTGAAAACAACTTAACTGCCTTGAGCTACCCAACCGTTTAACATACTTGCAACTTATTACTGCACATACTTAAACAAGCATCAGAAAAATATCCAGCAGTACAAGATACCCTGCTGCACTACTCTCTAGGTAGAGACCTTCAACCAATAATTTCTTAGCTATCACAACAAAGTCTAATAACTCCCATTACATACTTAAACTTTGGAACACTACACATACATACCTAAAACAGACAATGGAACGTTCTACATTCAGTCCCTTACTAAAACAAGCCCTAAATCCCAAGTGTTTGAGGATTATACTCTTTACCTCAATTTTATTTATTCCTAACATCCATATTGTAAACTCTCCTTACCAACGTCAAGTCATACCTAATGTCCACTTGTCACATACACTGCACATGAAGTGTTTGCATACTAAATGTTGTATACTTTGAATTTAATATCATGTATTTTCTCACCACAGAATAAATTTTTAACTTTGTAGATCATTACAGTAACCTGTTTATATCTAGATGTCTTAAGATCTATATAATATACCTTTTTGTTCTGCAATGATCATTTTAAATGCATCTCCTGGAACTTTTCTCCCCAAGTTTCAGCTGAAAGTGGACTTTGCCTAGTCAGACTTTGCCAGTCAACAAAGGCAAATTAAAAATGGTGCCTTTTCATTATAGCCACACCTGATACTGGCTGTATGGCTGGGATAAACCCAGCTGCAAAATGTGCAGGCTGTGCTCCCTGTGATAGCTTTCATATCTGCCCACACAATATATGGACACTCCCATGAACATCATTTATGGCAAGGGTACGGATGGTGGCACTTGTCCACTAGATGGAGGTAGACATGATGGCCACGTCTTCACTATTTTTATGAGACCTACTATGGTATCACTGCACTACACTTCTTGTTGGGTCATATTCTCATGGAAGTCATGCACACCAGTCAACTCCAAGTTAGTGTGTAGCTACAAACTCTGCCTTTGTTATATAGCCTTACACATTTGTTAGCTAATGCCAAGAATTGCTCACATACCTAGCTCTGGCTGTGATTTTAGAACAGTGCCAGGAACTCCCAGCTCTGCTGTCATGTGGTGGACATTCACACAATCCTGGGCACTACTTTCCACATTCAGTCCCTTACTAAAACAAGCCCTAAACCCCAAGTGTTTGAGGAACTGGTCAAGTCCATCATCCTTTGTCATCTCATACCCCCCCATCCCTTTAAAGACTACATCCTTCTTCTGTACAAGATTCATACCACTCCCCCTCAATTACTTTCCTATCTTAATCCCCACTTAATACTTCGACAATTTCTTTCTGACCTTCCTACTTTTATCAATTTTCTTCAAATGCCTTCTACCACTGTTTTACAACCAGGTTCTGAATCAGGATGTGTCCCAGTATTCTTACCCCATCAGTGACACATCAGCCATAGAACACCTCTCTCTGCCTTCTAGCTATAACTATTATCTACCTACCAGTTAATATTTTATATTCCTTACCTCAATTTTAATTTATTCCTAACATCCATACTATAACCCTCCTTACCAACATCTTATAATGTCCGCTTGTCACATGCACTGCACATGAAGTGTTTGCATACTAAATGTTTTATACTTCGAATTTAATATCATGTACTTTCTCACCACAGAATAAATATTTAACTTTGCAGATTATAATTACAGTAACCTGTTTATATCTAGATGTCTTAAGAACTATCTATATAACGTATCTTTTTTTTTTTGCAATGAGCATTTTAAATCCATCTCCTGAAACTTTTCACCCCAGGTTAAAGGTGAAAGTGGGCTTTGCCAGTCAACAAAGGCAAATTAAAAATGGTGCCTTTTCATTACAGCCTCACCTGATACTGACTGTATGGCTGGGATAAAGGCAACTGCAAACTGTGCTCCCTGTGATGGCTTCCATATTTGCCCACACAAGGTATGGACACTCCCATGAACATTATTTATGGCAAGGGTACGGATGGTGGCACTTGTTGTCCACTAGTTGGAGGTAGACATGATGGCCATATGTCTTTACTGTTTTTATGAGACCTACTATGGTATCACTGCACTATACTTCTTGTTGGGTCATATTCGCATGGAAGCCATGCACCACACCAGTCAACTCCAAGTTAGTGTGTAGCTACAAACTCTGCCTGAGTTATATAGCCTTACACATTTGTTAACTGATGCCAAGAGTTGCTCACATACTTAGCCCTGGCTGTGATTTTATAACAGTGCCAGGAACTCCCGGCTCTGCTGTCAAGTGGTAGGCATTCATACAATCCTAGGCAAGACTCTGATCTGCCACCACAACCCCAGTGGGAGTGCTGACAGCAACTCCTGACAGGGAAGACATGCATTCTGTTGAGCAGGTGTGAATGAGGCCACACTGTCACCCTGGACAATGAGTTTACGACCACCCAGTGGGGAGGCAGATACTGTCAATCTGTCCTGGGACTGTGACTGAAATGGTGTCTTTGCATTATAATTAGATCATGTACAAGTTCTGACCTTAGCCTGCTGTCATGGCCCAACCTCTGCAGTGGTCTTTTCTGTTAATACACAACACAACAGATAACAGGGTTATGATGAACACCTCTAAAACATGTGATATCTTGTGATGTGCATGCAAATGCAGATGTTAACATGCAGGCAAATGTACACATACCTGTGCTGGTGCCCTGAGTCTAAACACTCACCAAGAACATATGAAGTGGTCATGTGCACCCTATACTCAGTCTGTGCAGAGTTGATGCATAGCATATGTATTATGTCTACTAAGTTCATTAGTCTCCCTGTGAAGCACACAAAGCCTAAACAATCCCAGAGCCAGTGATCACCCTACCTTGTAAGACTTCCATGTTCTCACTGGATGCTAACAATGACTCACCCATGCAGCTTGCAGCGACAGGTGCCCTTCCTCCAGTTACAGACCTGTCAGCAATCTACTATGCTACATGCCTTCAGTGAGGTTCACCGTCTCATGTCATTACATGCTTCTCACACTGCTGTGTTGTGAGATACCTCTAATCTAGGACATTGATGTCATTGAGTATGGTGCCACTCATGCAGTCCTCTAGAGATTGGTGGGCAACTCCTCTCCCCAACGCATGCTGCCCATGGGTCCTGAGTGCCTGTTGCAGGACAAAGTTCTCTATAGGGATAAATCCATAACCTCTATCAACTGCCCTTTTGAATAACATGCCAACCTAGAAACAGAGGAAACCATGGCTGTAGGCCAGTGATTTCTAGCTAGAGTAGGCTAGCTATGACATAGTGAAGCTTGGCATTACTCAACAGGAGAGGGTTGGTCATGCCTAGGACAGCAGTAGAAGCTACCCATATAGTATGGAGAGTGGCATATCCCTGTGGTAAATGGAGTGAGCAAGGTTACAGCAAACCTGTGTACAACTACAGCTGGAGTAGGCAACAAAAAGATTTACTTGGATGTACAGATGATAGGGGTTTCATGAGCAGCAGGGGTGGGAGCTACAGGTGTGCAAAGGTGACAACTGGTGATGGGGTATGCTGATAGATGTAGCATGTGTTAACATTCATACCAGGTGTCCCCCATGACATACATCCAAACCATATATGCAGTGTAGGACTGCAAGGGAAAAGAAAGCAATTCTGTTGTTGTGACCTGCCATCTCATTTACACAGTTATAAATACACTCTTACGCACACGTTGCTCGCTTTATACCTACACCTACAAACAGATGTTACTGGCCAACATCCAGAACTGGTACCTCTATTACAATAATGCTGCCACAGTATCTGCCCAGACATATGCTCTCATGCATATGGCACTAGTGACATACACTGGGGCTTAGGCTAGAGGGAGGAAGCAATGCTGTTCTTGTGAGCTGCCTTCATACAGATACATACTGTGAATTTGATGTACCTTTCTTCATACCACTGTAAGTGTATGTGCATGCTGCAAGCAAGCAGTGTACACCAACATACTAGCAAGATACTTACAGTACTGTTAACATAAGTATTCCTTGGCACACACTCAAATGTATCAGACATTGATGAACTACATTACACTACAGAACTGTACATGACTGTGCATTCTTTCTGGGTTCAAGCATGTGGAAAGTCTGCTTCTGTGGTACTACACAAATGTAAAGATGCTCAAAAACTGCTGCCGCTCCCTTGCTGTACCTTTGGCCTTTTAACATGGAGGAATATCAGTAAATTCCACACTACCAATTTCCACAGCACACAAGGTAATGATGCCAGACTTTGCACCTATCTATGAAATGCTATGTTTCATAAAGGCAAATCACCAAAATAAGGCACAGGTAAGTTTCATTGAATGCTCACTTGTGCATGCAAGCTTTTTGTGCATATGTTTTATGCTATGTAGTGGTGTTAAAATGTGCTACATATGAGTAAAATTTCAGTGTAAAGCATGAATCACATCCTACTGTTTTTTTTTTTTTTGTACATTCACGGCAACAGCTGCTGACAATGCCCCATAGAGAACACCTATTTGGTGTGTCAAGGAAAGTAACAATGCTGTTTCTTCTGCACAGCCTGTCCTGAAAGTGGCTAGTGGGCCCTTATGCAGGTTCATTCTGTAAGGTGAATGACTGGCAGAGCAGATGACCAGGGTTACTGACATCCCCTGTACAGCAGGGTAGGCATTGATAAGACAACCACCACACCATGAAAATCTCTGGATGCAGGAAGCAAAGGAAAGACAGGAATGCTCTGAATTTTATTTTACATGTCTGGCATTTCCAGTGTTTCATACTGTGATCTAAAACCTTTTTTCTGTCGTCCACAGCACTTCTGCTAATACATCCATCCATCCTCTACCCCATTTTTCCCATTTAATCTGACAGATGCAAGAAAGTATCAAGTTGGCTGCTGTGGGTGTCAACCTCTCTGTTATGTGTACTCCTGTTGGCAGCTATACTGTTGTCGTACTGTTATGCTTTGTGTGGCATGGTGACTGACCGTGGCCACCATTTCATGCTTCTGTTGAACTGTATACAGGCATGGCAGTGTAAATGCTTCCTCTTCATTTCTCATACCTGTTTTACAGCAGCTTCTTTGGAAAGCTGTGGGTACCATGTTCCAGCTTCTGCTTTACCGTATATTACACGGTAGTGTATCATATGTATCTGGCTGTGAGCACCATCTCACACTTCTATGTGCTTGCATCCATAAGTTTTGCTGTGGCTTTGTGCGGTTGTCTAGGCCTTCCTCACATCAAAATGTGATAGCTATATTACCCACTATGGCCTTCAGCATGGGCAGAACAACAGAATGCCTCTAGTTGCCATGGGAGAAGCAGAGACTTGTGGCTCAGCTGGCTGAGTGGATTCCTCATTCATCCCTGTTCTACATTGTGCACCAGCTCCACTGTACCTTCTGCATGTCAAGATGGCACCTCAGAGTTGCAGGTGTGTCAGACACCTCCCACTTCTGCCATGGCTATGGCAGAGATTGAGATGTATAAGCACTGTGTGAATTCCTTAAAGGGGGGAGTTCTAGTTCCACAGGGAGGTAGCCCCTCAGCTGCAGCACATGGAAGTGGCTGTTAACTAGGAGATGACACACTAGATGCTGAACATTAACCCTTCCTGCTGTGGATTTCACATTTGTTGGACTTGCTGGCCCATGTCTTTGGGTCACCAAAGGAGGGTGCTGTCCATGTGAACCTAGGATCTCAGTCTACTCTTTTCCAGTACCATTCCTCTGGGCTGGTTGGCAGTTAGCCTGGTGTCCAAGCCACACCCTCTCTTGAGCTGTTTGTGTATTCCATGTCTCCCCTTCCTGATGTGTGCACATCTGATTGTTTATCTGTCCTGTTAAATGTTTTGTGTCCTCCACTGCCTACCCACCCCTTTCTCTCTCACTCTGTGTGCGCCGTGTGTGTGTGTGTGTGTGTGTGTGTGTGTGTGTGTGTGTGTACATATAGCTAAAAAAGGGGACCTCTTCCTGCAAAAATGTGTGCCCTACCTCATCCATAAACTGCTTTTCCTTTATATGTTTATTCTTTGTGCTCCTCTGCTTGTTAGCCTCTTCCTCGTACAATTATGTGCTCCCCTTTTAACCCCTGTCATCGAAGCTACCAGCTGAGCAGTCATTGCCATCTGCTATTGCTGTCCCATACATACTGGCAGCTTGCCACTGTAGGTGCCTACTTGTGCTGCCTGCTGTTCCTCTCACAGTTGTGAGGCTCACACACGGCAGTGTGAGAGTACAACTTTGTCCTTCTATGCAAGGTAAAAACTACATCACTGTACTTTGCTTATGCCATTTTGATATTTTCTTGTATACCATCCTGAATGGCAGTTATTTACCTACTCATGAAGTATGTCTCTGGATTAGTTATTAAAGTCTATTCTGAGCAACAGTATATTGCCTCTGTGAATCCCACCCTTAGTAAACAACCTGAAAAGTACTTGTATAATGTAGAAACTACATTTTTATTTGTTCCAGAAAGTGACAAAGTGGAAAGTTTTTCGTAATTCACTTAACAAATGGAGCATTTTTGTCAAGCGCTATCAAGATCAGACTCCAATCTTAATAAAAGGGAAAAGACAAGAAAAAATTACTTTTTCCCCCTCAAGGGACAATTCCTTAATTCAGGCTCATGCAAAGTTCAGGTGCAATTACATTTTCAAAATTAAACTAACAATGATAAAGCAAGGAGCTCAGGAATCCAGTACATCTAACAGTTAAGCATTCTGTAACAGTTTAGGACAATTACCTAACTGAAATTAAAAGACCAGTCTACGCTCCAAGCCAAAATACTCTGGCTAAGGAATTTAGTTAACTGTTTTACGCAAAGTGGTTAACATTAAAGAGGTGTTTTAAAAAAGTAAAATTATCTACATTTGAAACTGCACTGTTTCCAGGTTTATAAATAAAACGCTCTACAGTGAAACCAAAAAAGGTTAAAAGCAAGAGGAAATGCTATTCCCACATACAGTCACTCACAAGCTTTATAGATTCTGACCTTATTGATCCAGACCCCTTTTCAACTTCACAGGAAACAGCACTTAATACTTTATCTAGAGGCTCTGTGTAAGACTTGCTTGTTGTTGTGTCTTTCGGCTTTTCCCGGTTAGGGGTCGCCACAGCGGAACTCCGGTCTGCTAACAATTGGCAGTAGATTTTTACATGCCGAGTTGCCAGCCCTGACGCACAACCTTCAACGAAGGTACGCCCATTCACGTATGTCTCCACCTAGAAGACGCTCTAGCTGAGAATCGAACAGGACAACGACTTACTGTGAGGCGACAATGCTACCGCAGCACCACCAATAAAGTAAAAAACTAATTTAAAGAAACATTTTCTTTTCAATCTCCTCCAGGAATGGGTCACAAGGTTACACAAAACGTGAATGCAGCCAAAAGGCTGAAACTTTAAATGTCTCACACATGCACACTGTAAATGTTTTCAAAAAACAGATATATGGCAGAAGTACCAGGTTTAAGCAGCATCTCATGTCAGCTTATTCATTTATTTATTTGACATTTGCTTACTGAGAAAGTCCGACTGGGATAATATACCATTATCAGCACAGGCCCAGGGAGAAAAGCTCCACATTGACATAATATGGTCTCAGTTAAATAAAGTTATTACAAAGCATAATACTGAAGAATGTCACATCAACTAAGTAAAAATTCAGTTTCAGCTCATACACTGTGAATTTATACATACCGAAAATATTGAAAAGCTATGACAAGCTAGAAAAGAATATTGTCAATAGACAGAGTATTTACAGGTTGCAGTTCATAGTGATGACATTAAACACAACCAGTACACACTCTGGAACAGAGATGATTAAATAATATAGCCTTGGCAAAAATATATTTGATCTTAGCCTAAGAAATACATTTTACTAATACCTTCAGTTTCCCAGTGGTTTCTACTGCAGGGTACAAAACATCACAGTTTCTAGGTGTCTGGTGCCTTAATGGTTGCAGTAACACAAATTCAAGTGCTTAATGTTTTTTTTTCTGGATGAAAAGCCCTTCGTGATGAGGTGTACCACATAGAAGGATTTCCTGACTGTTGTGGCGATGTGGTTATCGAAGGTGAGACCACTGTCCACCTGTGTCCCTAAGTCTCTTATCACACTTTCGGTGTTTAGTGTACTGCCACCTATGTGGTAATTCACGGGTACATGTTTTTTCCCAAATGGGATAACTATACATTTCTTGGCATTGAGCTTGAGCCCATGGCTCTAGCACCAAGCATCTGTTTCTGTAAGGCCCTTTTGTAGAGTATCCACATCATTTGGGGATTTAATAATGGCTCCCAGTTTGCAATCATCTGCCAACTTTGTTAGCCAGAGTCCCTTAGTGTTGGGCCTGTACTTCAGACACGTAGATGCCAAACAAGAGCGGTCCCAGGACTGAACCCTGAGGTACTCCACTTGTCACTTGTCTGGAGCTGGATTTGGGGTCGGCTACTTTTACAGTGTGGTTCTGTCAGTAAGCCAGTTGGCAACCCATCGAGTGATGTAGGGATTAATGCCCAGCTTAGTAAGTCTATCTATGATTCCAGAGTGGGGGATGGTGTCAAAGGCTTTGGCGAGGTCCAGATAAGCTGTGTGGACCGCCTTACCCTTGTCCACGGCTCTGGAGACGGATTCGAAGAAGTCAATTAGGTTTAGGAGACAAGATCGGCCCTTCACAAACCCAAACTGGGTGGGGTGCACTGTTTGAAGGTTGCCAATGTCTTTGCTTAGAAGTTCCATGATAATACATTCCATGGCCTTGCAGCTCAGGCTCGTCAGACTGATGGAGTGGTAGTTCCCGGGATCCAAGGTGGATCCCCCCTTGTGGAATGGGATAACTGTAGCTGTGTGCCACTAAGTGGGCACGAAGCCTGAGGTGAGGCTATGATTAAACATGACACTTAGGTGAGGTGCCAGTTCATTTTGTAGTTCATGTAATACAGAGCCCGGGATGTCATCTGGTCCCATGGATGCTGTATTCTTAGCTTTGGAGAGTGCGTTTTTTTACCTGTGTGGCCGTTATTACTGGAATTTGGCAATCTTACGGTACTGAGATGGGCCGTTTAGGGGATGAGAGGGGGGTGAAGCTGGCACTGAATTGATCTGCCAGGATATTGGCAATATCCTTGGGATCAGTATATTTAATGCCATTCTGTTGTAGCTCAGAGAAGATCTGAGCATTGCCATTTAGATTCTTGACATAGTTATAGAATGGCTTTTGGTTGTCTTTGGAATCTTTGGCAATTTTATTTTCATAACTAGCTTTGTAGGATTTTATGAGGTATCTTAGCTTCTTACTGAGGCTGGTAAGGGAGTTTTTTGCATCCTGGAATTTTCCTCTTTTCTGCAACTGTTTCTTTGTTTTGTTGTAAAGATTGTTTATGGCAGGGTACCACCAGATTGGCTTCCTTTTTTTGGAGGAGAGCATCTTGGTTCTATTTGGGATGACACGATGCATGCACAAGTGGATGTGCTCGTACAGTGCCTTAGTGCAGGATTCAGCAGTCGAACTTTCAGTTCCCATCTGCATGGGTGTCATGAAGTTTGTCAAGTCTGACTTGAGTAGCATGAAGCTGGCTTTGGAGAGGTTTTTTTATGGAGGTTTCCTTACTGGGGGGTGGGGGTGGGATGTGGATGTTAAGGGTGATTAGCTTATGGTCAGACCTGACCAACGAGGGGGTGACCATAGGTGTGGAGCATCGATTTCCCATGTTGGTAATGACCAGGTCTAGGATATTGGAGCCCCTGGTGAGACTATGGATTTGTTGATCCAGGGCGTTGGAATTTATGAATTCCAAGAAACGTTGTACAGAACGCATCCTAACTTTCTCACATATAATAATGTATAAACATCTCAAAATTAATACAAGATGGCACTTGAAAAAATGTGTGCAAATGATTCAAATAATAGTTACAGAAAGTGCAGACTGAGGCAGGTTTCTGAGTTGAAGTACAAATGGAGCATTTTGTAGATGAGGCAGTTTTTAGATAATACTATGTTGAAATGTTTTCTAAAACATTTTTGAAACCAGTTTAAAATTTTTATGTGAGACATTAACAATGCAGTTATGCTGATGAGAGCATGAAGGAAAACATAAATAAAAAAATCCCTATCATGTACTCTACAACAGCCATTCACTGTTATAACATTTCTATAGCAGATGTACAGATTACACCTTCAGCCAGTAGTTTCTCAAAATGTCTGATTTGTATTTATGTAATCTTATATAATTGCTCCTCCCTGCCTCCAAGCCCCAATCACTCACTAGCTCCACTGCAGCCTTTTACAGAAGTGGAGGTGCAGTGTTCTATGCCTGAAACAAAAGCTGCCTTTTCTGAGAAATCGCTCATGGTGGGCATGTACAGTCACAGACACAAACACTGGCACATCCACAATCCACAGATAATGGCCATAAGGTTTTAGTTTACACATTACTGATATTACACAATACATACTATTTATCATTTGTAAACTATTATATAAATGATTAAAAGTACAGGACATTACTGACACATCCTCACAAAAGTATGCAACAACACACGAGAAGGGTGCGATATACTCTGTTCATTAGTCATCCAGGAGTTTGATGCCATGTTTCTCATATTGGAACTTATGGGTACACACGTAGTCATCCACCTCCTCCTTGAAGATAAGAACTGATGGGCAGAGCTTAACTGACAAATAGTTTGTTTCCTAAGTATTGGAGTCTTTGAGATTATAAAATTGTCACTTTTCATAATATGATTGATATGAATTTCTACTGAACAAGTGTCTTCTTGTGTTCAGGTCATCAGTTTGTATTCTTAGCAAAGGTTTCAAATAGTAATAGACCCTTTACAGATCTCCTGTAGGAAAACAATCAGATGCAGGACAGAGTGAATGGCTATTGTCTTTGGCTACAACACAATCCTTGAAGCCTTCCAATTACGTGGGAGGAATCTTTATACCTTCTCCAACTGCACCACACGGCATGTGAGGAGGGTACAGAACAGAGTGCAGTATTCTAGAATTGCTCTGTTAAGAGCCATATACAGGGGGACAACTACCTCCATGACACACCTTTTTACCCCATACAGGATCATGTGGGCAGCTCCACATGGTTTGAAGATGGCAGTGGTTATATAGGTATCAAAACTAAAGGTCACAGCTATAAGATCCCTAAGGTCTTTCATTCTGCTGCTACCATTTAGTTATCACTGTCTTTGTTTATAAGGCTCATGGGTGGTTTCAGCCAATCTCAGCCTTACTACAGGATATGTACCCAAAGAGTGGCATACAGCAACAGTGGTCCCTCTCCACAAAGGTGGTGCCTCAATGGATCCTGGAAACTATCGCCCCATAAGCCTGACTAGCTTGGTCTGCAAAGCTATGGAAAGGATCATCATGGACCTCATAAATAAAGATATTGGGGACCTACAGACACTGGATCCTATCCAGTTCGGCTTTAAGGGCAGATCCTGCCTCTTAAACCTGGTTGATTTCTTTGAAACAGTCACCAAGGACATTGACGAGGGGAAGGTGGTCCACACAGCCTACCTGGACCTCGCAAAAGCCTTCGATACAATACCCCACTCGGGCATTACAGATAAGCTCACCAGCTTAAATATAAACCCCAATGTCACTAGATGGGTTGCAAACTGGCTCAAGGACAGAACCCACATGGTTAGAATTGCTGGAGCCATGTCAGACTCCAAACCAGTTACAAGTGGCGTCCCACAAGGCTCAGTCCTGGGACCTCTCTGGTTCGGTATATATTTCTTGGAGGTACAGGCCAACATGGAAGGACTGTGGCTGACCAAGTTGCAGATGACTGCAAACTGGGCGCCATAATCGACTCTCCAGCCGACACAAGCATCCTCCAAAAGGGCCTCACAGAAACAGACAACTGGTGCCAGAGCCATGGCCTCAAGCTAAACGCCAAAAAGTGTATAGTCATCCCCTTTGGCAAAAACAAAGTGCCCACAAATTACTACATAGGTGGTAATCCATTAAGTACAGAAGTAATTAGGGACCTGGGGACCCAAGTTGATAGCAATCTCTCATTTGACAACCACGTGGCCAAAGTGGTTAGAAGAACATTTTATATAGCCCACCTAATCATGAAGGGATTCACATCTAGATCAGGGGAGGTCATCGTGCCTCTTTACTCATCCCTCATCAGGCCCATAATTGAGTACAATGCCCCTTTTGGGATGTACCTTACCAGACACCTGCAGCAACTGGAAAGACCCCAAAAGTACCTCACCAAGAGGATCAAAGGGCTCAAACAGATGCCATATGCTGCCTGGTTAAAGAAACTCCAGCTCCACTCAGTGGCATACCGCCTGCTCAGAGGCGATCTGTGCCTGACGTATAAAGCCATGTCCAACCCGGAATTAATGGACATGCTGCACCTCAGAAAATCCAAATCCCATTGAGCTACGCGCTCGAGAGACTTGAACCTCAGCACTGAAATAAATAGGACATGCTGGAGGGACAAATTCATAACCCAGAGGCTCCCTTCACTCTGGAATAAAATCCCAGTCCAGGTTAGGCAGAGTCCCTCATTGACTCTCTTCAAGATGAATCTTGATGAGTGGATGGGAGATCGTAGGTTTACCCCGGGTATCACTTCTGTATACTAACCTCGAAAAAGGGCATAGCAAAATTAATTTAAAATGGGTGGCAAAAGCCAAACACACTCTAGCTAGGCTTATAAATGCCCTAGGGCAGATAGCCTAGTATGAACCTATGAACCTATATAAGAATCCTGCATTTTATGATGCAGAAGGCAAGGTTACTGCAATTGCACCACATCTGCATTATGTTAAGTGCTGTTTGAAGGGAAGTGGTGTTAATGGAGTTTATGACATTTACATGGTTACCATCCTCTCTATACTTGGTGAGCCTGACAACAGATTTAATTTTGTCATCTGAGAAAAAGTTGCCAAAGAGAAGTTAACCCAAGATAGAGCCCTGAGGGATTACAGTGGTGAAAGGTAGGTAAGGAAAGGAGTTCTCCTGTTCTCAGCCGTGGTGTAAAAGCATTTAGCACATTCTGGACTCAAACATTACAGCCTCATTTAGCTTCTGATTCCTGAGTTCATGTACAAGTCCATTATGTTGTTCAGTGTTGAGTGCTTTAGCAATGCTGCATATTAAACTAGACAGCGAACATCAAGTATACTGGCACCACACCACAGTGGTGTACAGGAGCCACCTCATAAATTAGTGAATGAATGTGAATATTTACAGACCATTCTGACAACATATTTCCTGATACTAATACATCTCCTGAACAAGTGAGATAAACTGAATGTGAAATCTGCAGGTACTGCTGCATCATCATAATAATAATGCAACACATTTACTGTGAACATACAAGATGCCTCACAGTTGCAGTTAATTTCATTTATGCACCACACATTCCTCCTGTGTGCAGATACCTTTAATGCAAACTACAGATTATACAACATAGCACAACGCAAAACTAACCTTATCACACTTTAAAAGAAATACTTAAAACTTCTGTGCAATCAGTAATTGCACCATGGCACGCTCAACCATACAGTACCTTATTCGTGCATGAACTGTGCAACACTTGCACTATGTAGAGGTAGGGGACATTGGCTAGGTGCATTAGAAGGCAGTTTCCACATTGTTTAGCAGCAAAAAAGAGAAAATACAAATTAAATTCATTAAAAAAGAAAATGCAGTTATCAAGCCAGTTAAAATACTGCATTTAAATTCTTACAAATGCACAAGGTGTTTTTTCACTTTCACAGAGCATTATCAGTATTATTCACTGAAAAGTTAATCTAGTGTCATTTTAACACACGTTATCCAAAGACAAGGTGCCTGTGTAACAGTCAGTTATTTATACTTTAGGTATTCCTTTTACAGGACTAACAACGTATCATTTCGCAATCTCTGCACTACTATCTTTAGCCTATCCAAGTGAATGTACCCCTTTACTGTATATCTGCATAACAGACACATTACCATCACGTGTACCACTGCCATTATGGAATTTTGGAAATGCTGTGGTAATAAGAATTTCTATCATCATACATCATGTACTACACATAAGCATGTATGATTTTCTGTTTAGACTGCATCCGTCACAATGTAGAGTATGTCTTGTGAAATCTACTCTAAAGGGAATAAGTACTACAAATCAATTATGCTGTCAAACTTAAATGTCTTCAGACTGAGATGTTTAAGTGATCTCTTGCTTCATCTTAAGTGGTCCATCTGCTGCAGCAGCAATACAAGATCTGTACTTGCTATAATGTAGAAGAGAGAACCTTTGGGAGTTATAATTAGGATGTTTGCCTGTCACCCTTTACCTTCTGTATCACCCTGGGGAAGTAATGGCATTAATGGAGAACTACACCTGCCCAGCTTATGGAGACGGTATTGGAAGCTGGTAACCCGATGCAGTATTTTCTCCTCTGTTTACCAGAGAACAAACAGGTCCATCTATGGCACATCCTACCTGTAAAGAAAGCCCAGAAACTTGTCCCTGCTTAGCATTCACTTGTGAGGGCATGCATCTGTCCTCAGCTATAAAGGTTCTCCTGCGATAGTAACGGTTCATTCCTGACTCCTGGAAAAGATCCCATACTTGTGTTGCCAACCTGCTCAACAAACAGGAGTGAGTCCCTCCCTGCCTGTTGATGTACTACATCACAGTGGTATTGTCTGTAAGAATGTGTAAGATTAAAAAGTTATGTACTCACCATAACGTTCCATCTGAGTAGGTGATTTCATTTGTCTGCAACCTTTGGGTCTTGGATCCGACTTCGGATCCGAGCCGGCAACTTATTTTACAGCTTATGGATCCGAGCTCCTAGCTCCTCCCCTTACCCATAATCCCCTGCCAACCCTGATTGACCTTAGATCAAGTATGCCCTTATACCAAAATTCAGACCAAAAGCGTCCCGAAAGGGACCAAGAAAGGACATTCAAGAATTAATTTCTGAAGGCCAGGGGGAAAAAGGGGGGTTTGGTTGCAGACAAATGAAGTCACTTACTCAGATGGAACGTTATGGTGAGTACATAATTTCTTAATCTGAAGTAGGGACTTCATTTGTCAGCAACCTTTGGGACAGAGTCCCCAGCTACCTGAATCTTGGGCGGCCATCATGGAAGGATGTTCCGGAGCACTGTGGAGCCAAAGGATGCTCTCCCTCTGGAAATAACGTCCAGCTTATAATGGTTGATAAAGGTATGAGATGAGGCCCAAGTGGCTGCAGAGCAAATATCATCTAAAGATACTCTAGATTTAAAGGCGGCAGAAGTAGATATGGAGCGAGTAGAATGCGCCCGTACTCCCTGAGGTGTGGGCCTCCCAGAAGTTTCATAGGCCAGAAGAAAACACTGTGAAATCCATCATGATAAGGTGACCTTAGAAATAGCTTTACCCAAATTGAATTTGGCAAAGGAAATGAACAACTGATCGGATTGTCTGTGACCAGCAGTCCTATGAATGTAGAAGCGCAGTTGTCTGTGCACGTCTAAGGAATGCAGCTTGTATTCTCCTTTATTCTGGTACTTAGGGAAGAAAACTGGCAGGTTAATGGACTGATTGATATTGGTTTCTGAGGCCACCTTAGGAAGAAAGGAGGGATCGGTCCTGAGGTACACTCTATCCTGATGAAAAATCAAGTAGGGAGGTTTCGCACAAAGGGCCTGAAGTTCGGAAACTCTTTTCGCTGAAGTGATGGCGACAAGGAACGCCGTTTTCCAGGAAAGATATTTAAGTTCGGCCGAGGCAGCTGGTTCAAAGGGAGGGGCAGTCAAGGCTTGAAGGACTAGTGATAGATCCCAAGGGGGTACAGCTTCCTTGATGGGAGACCTGAGCAGGAAAGTACGCTTGAGGAAGGTTTTACATAATTTCGCAGTCATCAAAGGACCTGTCTCATGTCCCACATGGTAATGAGAAATGGCTGCCAGTTGAACCTTGACCGTAGAACAGCTAGCCCCCCGTTGAAAAAGTCCAGTGAGGAAATCCAAGACGGATGGTAATGAAGCCGTGAAGGGATCTATGTTATGGTGTTCCGCCCAGATGGAAAAACGCTTCCATTTACTGCGATAGACTTTTCTAGTGGAAGGTTTATGTGCTGCCACCAAGATGGCTTTAACTGGTGAAGAGATGCCGGGAGTCCTGACTAAGAGTAGAACTGGAGCAGCCAAGCTGTCAGCTTCAGGTTGTCCAGATTCGGGGTCGGTAGACCTAAGGGATGGGATATTAGATCCGGAATGGGATCCAGAATCCAGGGAGGATTCACCAGATGAGACCACAGGTAAGGGAACCAAGTTTGACGAGGCCAGAATGGGGTAATGAGGATCATTCTGCTCCCCAACCGACAGGCTTTCTGTATAAGTTTCAGCATCAGGGGTAGAGGAGGATAGGCATAAAGTAGACCGGGAGGCCAAGCATGCACTAGAGCATCTCTCGGGGTTTCCCCGAGGGGGGGAATCAGAGCAAAGAAGCTGGAGCATTTCGTATTTGAGGGAGTGGCAAAGAGATCGCAGCAGGGTTGCCCCCATTTGGCAAAAATCCGCTTCGCTACCTGGGAATTGAGAGACCACTCGTAAGGGGAAAGAATAGTGCAGCTGAGCTTGTCCGCCAGAATGTTGGACCATCCCGGAATGTGCGTTGTGATAAGGAAGCGGTTGGTGGAGATCGCCCATTCCCACACCCTCATAGCCTCTCGACAGAGAGGGTAGGACCTGGTTCCCCCCTGTTTGTTGATGTACCAGACAACTGACATGTTGTCCGTCTATATCGCAATAGTTCCTACGGGGAGAAGGTTCTGAAGTGCTTGCAACACCAACAGCACCGCCCTCATATCCAGAACAATGATATGCAAGGAGGTCTCTGTGTCGTTCCACGTGCCTTGGACCGTTCTGCCTGAGCAATGCCCCCCCCACCCGAGGTGAGAGGCGTCCGTGATCACCGTGGTGAGGGGATGTGGCGTGCAGAAGGGTCGTCCCGTATGGAGGTCCGGGGACTGGAGCCACCATAAGAGGGCCCTCCTGCAAGCCCTGCTGAGTGAGATAGGGTGACTGAGGGGAAGAAACTGAAAGGACCATTGGACTAAAAGGGTCCACTGTAGCACCCTCATATTCAGACGAGCGCATGGAAGAAGAGTTATTGCTGCCGCCATGGAGCCTAGCGCCCTCAGGACCAATTCCGCCGGTGGGGCTTTTGATTGGAGGATGGCCCGCACATGAAGCCTCAGGTTTTGAAGTCGCTCCGAAGTGAGGAACGCTCGCAGACTTCTCGTATCTAGTTTGGCCCCTATGAACTCTATCACTTGTGTCGGGGCAAGAGAGGATTTGTCCATGTTGATCGTAATGCCTAGTGGGGGAGCTAGCCGGAGAAAGTAATTTCTGGCTGCACAGAGTAGATGCCTTGTTGGGGCGGACAGGAGACAGTCATCCAGGTACGGGAAGACCTGCATTCCCTGGAGTCTCAGGTGGGCCGCTATCACTGCTAACACTTTGGTAAACACCCTGGGGGCTGTGGTGAGACCAAAGGGAAGGACCCTGAACTGATAGTGACTGGCTCCCAGCCAGAAGCGGAGAAACCTCCTGGATCGTCTGTCCATTAAAATGTGGTAGTACGCATCCTTGAGGTCTATTGAGCACATCCAGTCGCTCTCCCTCAAGAGGGGGAGAATGGATTGAAGGGTGACCATCTGGAATTTTTCTTTGGTTACTGACAGGTTCAAGAGTGAAAGGTCGAGAATCGGTCTCAAGTCCCTGTCTTTTTTAACAGCAGAAAGAACCTGTAGTAAAACCCTAATCCGAGCTGATCTGGGGGGACGGGCTGGATGGCTCTTTTTTCTAGCAGCTGCTGAATTTCTGCAGCTGCCGCCTCCCTCTGATCAGGTGGTACATCGGGGAGGTTTTTGAGTCTGGGGACATGGTGCAGTGTAATTTTGTGACCTCTGGATATGATACGAAGCACCCAGCGATCTGACGTAATGGACTCCCAAGCCACCAGGTGCTTCGAGAAGCGCCCCCCGACTGCCTCCAGAGTGCAGTAGTCGGGCAACCCCTCAGGGTTGCTGCGTGGGCCGATCAGAGAAGGTTTCTCTGGACCCAAAATTTTTCGGGGCCCCTCTGCCTCTAGGGCGGCGTCCTCCCTGTCCTCCTCTGTCATGGAAGGACTGGTTGTCCGGAGCAGGCTGGGAATGTTGCGATTTCCGGAACCACATCTTCTTCTGTCCCTTTTGGTTCTTGGAGAAGGACCTCTGGGGAGCAGAGAAGCGGACTCTGACGGCAAACAACATTTCCCATCCTTTTCGCTCTGGACAAGTGCCTCACGAACGGTCTTGCCAAACAAGGCAGAACCATCAAAGCGGGTATTCGCAAAGGACGCCTTAAAGGGCTCCGCGAAGTCACAATGTCGGAGCCAGGCCTGACGTCTCATGACTAGACCCGCTCCACTGGCTCTAGTGGCTCCCTCTGTGGCGTGGGACAAAAGCCGCATAGAGGTATTCGAAATAGATCTTAGAGTGGCCATACGAGTGCAGTACAACTGCTTGTCCTCCACCGACATGGACTCTGGGGGGGAAGCAGCATATTCTTTGATAAGATCTCGCTGCATCCTGATGATATGTGCCATGTAGTTCAGGGACCTTACTGAAAAGGTCGCTGAACTAAATACCTGCTTCCCGAGGCGATCCATCGAGTGGGACTCCTTGCTCGGTGGATGGACCGAGGGGCTCTCCTGAGCTAATTCCCTCTTAGTGGCTGCCGCCATCAACATGGCATCTATGGGGGGACCCTTGCTCCAATGGGACCGGTCTGCAGGGGGACTCAAAGTTCTATCCGGGCGTTTGGGGACTGGCTCCACAGTGTCCGGCTCCTTCCATGCCCTGGTGGTTTTAAGGTCCACCAGAAGGTCGGCCGGAGGGGACACCCGAGAGGTAGACAGGCCTGCTTCGAATGCCTCCAGGAACATGGACTCGTCAGAGGAAGCCTTGGGGGCAGACCACCCCCCCCGATCCTGAGCATTTCCATGATGTCTCCAAAGGAGACATCCTCGGGGGGTGACCTTGGGGAGCCTTCCCCTTCATCCAAGTCCGTGTCCTCTGTTAAGGACTCGGGGGGAGTCCACGTGTCTCCTCCTGCACTTATGCTTGTGAGGCACTTCCTCGGGGGGACTGTCCGAGGAGGTCTCACCAGCAATATCCTGTTCCAGTGGAACAACCTGGGACATCAAAGCAGGCTGCCCCTGTGGCCGGGTGATGGAAGCCTGAACCAGCAGAGAGGGAGTGCAGGGTGGAGCTTATGCAAGGACCGGGGATCTGGATGCTCTCAACAGAGCCCTCTCCACTGCATCGAAGGCTGAGGGGGAGCCGCTCTCCCTGGGGGTCCGAAAGCTGACTCCCACTCGGATCCGATGAAGGGATCGGAACCTGCGCCGAGGCCATCGGATCCGAAGGACCCATGTGCTCCGACCTAGACGGAGCCGAAGGCACACTGAATCCCTCGGATCCGAAGCTTGGCCCACGGCTCCGAGAGGTCAGATCCGACGAAGGACCCGACAGACTCGAGGGCAGGGTCAGATCCGAAGTACCCAGTACTGTCAGCGCCGACCCACCCCCGGCTCCGAGTGCTCAGAGCCCGGGAAGCGGGTCGGAGAAGGAGCTATCGGGGCAAAAAAAGGTGTCGAGCACTCCCATCTGCAGATGGGCCTGGATGAACCTTCTCATCATCCAGTCCAAGTCTGCATCAGAAAGACTGTAAGTAGATCTCGACGAGGCCACCGAGGCGGGCCGGGAATGCCGCCTCAATGAACTCGACGGAGATCGGGTCTCCTCCTCCTCAGGTCCCGTGGAAAAGCAAGGGGATCGTATATGAGGAGGAGGGGACCTGGAAGCCGTGGGGGGAGAAGCCCGCTTAGCTGGAGGGGCCGAAGCGGAGGCCTCGGCCCGCCGCTTGTGGTGCTTCTCCCTCCTTTTCTCCCTCCTGGCCTCCCTTTCCTCTGGCGTCTTAGTGGGAGTTTGAGTCCCGGCCCGGGGAAGGGGGGCAGGAGTGGCAACCACCAAGGACTGAGGTGGAGCCACGGGAGTACCGGAGGCCGAAGCCGAATCCGGGGGCAAAAGTCCCGCCAGGATCAGCTTCGACCTCCGCTCTTTCAGTGTCCTGGGGTTGAACGCTGCGCAAATGGAACACCCAGAGGACAGGTGTTCAACCCCAAGGCACCAAACACACTGAGTGTGGCCATCCGCCGGTGAAAGCTTATGGCCACACTCGGTGCACTTAGAAAAAATGGGTTTTGGGGCCTCCAATATTAGAAAAATAAAGTAAACTACACAAACACACCAGGCCCCAAAAACACAAGCAACATACACATGCTCTACGAACCAGCGATGGGAGGAATTACACTAAAAATTAATGAAATTAACGAAAAGGGATCCTAAACCACTCACACTGTTTAATTAAACCAAAAAAGATTTCTAATTTGACAAGTTTTGAAGACTTATCTGGTAAGTCGCCAGGAGCTCTAAAATCCAGCTGTCTCTTCTAAGAGCGGCAAACTAGATCTGAGGTCAATCAGGGTTGGCAGGGGATTGTGGGTAAGGGGTGGAGCTAGGAGCTCGGATCCATAAGCTGTAAAATAAGTTGCCGGCTCGGATCCGAAGTCGGATCCAAGACCCAAAGGTTGCTGACAAATTAAGTCCCTACTTCAGATTCATTGTTGCCAAAAGGTTTAAACATCCTGATGGCTCGAGTGACTCCAGTTATCTCTTATGCTGATATGTCTCCTCCTCCTTTGAGTTTTGTCCCAGATCACTTGAATCCTCAACTCTCCTGAGTGGGTTTCTCATGCTGGGTTTGAGGAATTTGTGGTGAGTGCTGGGTATATGGTAAACATAGCTTAAAAGACAGCACATGAATGAGGTGCACTTGTTGCAGATCAACAATAATTATGGGGTACTGAAGGAAATGAGCGTGCTGATACCCTCTGTTTCTCAGGTACCACTGCAGTTTCCTTATATGTATCCCTATTAGGGGACACAATTAAAATGGAAAAGAACATGTAGCCCAGCACTCTCATAAATTTTTTTGCAGTGATTTGTCTTTAGTGACTTACTGTCCTGAAGAAGTTTCACAGAAAAAGTACTTTGTCTCAAGGGAGGAAAGTCCCTTAGTGCTGTGTCCAGAAATGTTCATAGGGACAGGACTTGTTTGCTAGATACTAGACAGTATCATGAGGTTTAATGACCTACATTCTTGTTTACTTGTTAGCATTTTTATTGGGATGTTCTGAGTGGGTACATGCAAATACCCCTTTTCAGTGCAGGGCCCAGGAGAAAAGCTTCAAAATACAAAACTTGCATATACAATACAGAGCATAATATAAACATAAATGCAGAACAAAGAGTATAACTATAAGAAAGGGTTACAAAGATATGGGATTTCACAATTGAAAATTTTAATATAATCTACATGATCATGCAAAAATACTCTTTTTAGCACTTTCCAACATTTACAGTTTTTTTTACACTTGTAGCAAAATATACAGATTTTTTTAGGCATCAGGAACCATAACATGTGTAGCTGTGAGGTTGGAATGTTGCATTAACAAAAGGGAAAAGAAAAACAGAAACTAGGCATATGCAGAGAGGAAGTGGAAGAGTCAGTTGTGGCAAAACATTTAATCATGGGAGTTTTGTCTTGACACAGGGAAAGAGGTTAATCTGGAGGAGTGAGCAGCATTCTGAAAGCAAGTCAGTGTGAACTGTAGAGCCTTATGAATTTCCTTCAGTTGGTGCCTGAATGAAGCAGTTGAGGGTAAGGGTATATTGTGAATGCCCTTGGTACTGCAGCGGCCAAGTACTGTGGCAGGCATTTTGTGAACACCTTGGATGCAGATGATAAACCAAAAGCCAAGGAGGAGAACTGGCAGTGGAAATTCCCTGCTTCAAATCTGAGAAGTCATCCATCTACCCTGGCTATGGGTTTATACCAAAAGATGTACATTAGTTCCAGGATGACCATGTAAAGCCTGGAAAAATGGGAGAAAGCTCTGCAAAGTTAACATTTTGAATTTTGGTTTCTTTAGAAACTTGCTTAGCTTTGAATGATCTAAGATAGGTCTCCATGTGCTGCTACTGCTTTTTTTTTTTGAAACTAGGAACACTATAGAGTAAATGTTTGTTCCTCTTTATGCCTCTGGTACTCTGTCTATGACTCCCTGTAACAAGAGGTTTTGTAACAGGGGAAGGACCGTATGTGTTTGGTCCCTAATGAACGGAGGGATGCCAGAGAATGTTGCTCTTAAAAACTGTAGTCTGCATCTCTACCTTAAATCCAAAGCACCCGTTTGTCTTAGATTTTTTTCTCCTGGTATTTTACAAACAGGCTTCTTAAATAGCTCTCTATTCTTTCTTATGGGAAGGTTTTAAGAAAGAAAGAAGTATGGATGAGTCAGGTGTTCCCTCTCTGGGTCATGGCTCCAAGGACCTCCAGGGTTTCCCTTTCTGTCTGCTTTCCATTCTTTCTTACAGCAGCCTTTTTTTATCCTTCTGATGTTTTCCTTTGTTTTGCCTCTGCTTGAAAGGCCAGCCTTGTTTTGGAGTGGTTTCTACTATATTTTGGTGCAGGGTCAACTGATTTACAGAGTGTACAGTCTTCCCCTTTTTGCCTCCATTTGTTGAAAACCTTTATGGGGTGGGGGTCTAAACCAAAAGTATGCATTAACATGGTCTGGAAGGGCAGTGCTCTCAATTAGGCATGCCTCCTTAAGACTGACCTGGGAATTGCTGCTCTGCATAATGTATGCACTGCATCACAAACATATTTGCTGCAGTGCTTGGTCACCTGAAAATTGAAGGGGCACAGGTCTAGGACTCTCTCTTTCTGGTCCATATCCTCTTTTCCCAGTTAGCATGCAAGTTCTGCAATTAATCACCATGTAGGCCAGGGTAGCAGATGTGCACACTGTCTTCAAAAATCTGTCAAGAAATGTACTCTCCCCTATCATTGTGAAGTGCATTCCTGTTTGATGCCAGAGTTGCTCGTTTGTTGGAATCCAGGGACAAAACAGATAGATCTGGAAGTGTTATTATAAGGGTAAAAATAAAATTAAAAAATGCACCACGGAGTAACCAGCACAACAATCCACTTTGTTGAACAGACATTGAGTGCTTTCGTCCCTCTACAACAGGGACTTCATCAGAATAAAAAAGTCAATAAACAGTCCTGCTAAATACCTTTCAGACAACTGCAACTGGTTAAACTTTCACCAATGACATGCCAGTTTAAAACTAGTAAGTCACACTTCACAGGTTATCCATTTTAGAAAACTCAAAGGTTTATATTAAAAATATGCTTTCTTCTAACCTCGTTTTAAAAAAAAACTTTTATGCTTTTCAAGCAATATAGTTTAACAACAATAAAATACATTTCTTTTGCTTGTAATACATATCAAAATAAAGTAATGTATCAAGTCTTCTCAGAGCCTATCAGCTTTCTTTTAAGACTGAAACTATAGACAGATTCATTCAAACCTGGGGGCAAATTTGCAGCTAACCTCAGCTGCCAATGCAACTCCTTTCTATGTAAAATATTTTTCCAGTCCGCTCCCCTGGGATCTATGTTGATGGTTTCCAAAACACTATATGTAAACTTATTACATTTTCACATGTTATAGGATGTCCGTATAAAGCACTGGTTTCTTTTTTGTTCTTGATGTCATAGGTATGTCATATATCCTATTTTTGAGGGTTCGCTCGATCTGTCCTTCATAATATGCAGCATATGTTTCACATGTAGCCAAACAAACCAGTTTAGAACTTAAACAATTCCCTCTCTTAAATGTAATTTTACTGTGAATATAATTTACCAAGTTGATGCTGACTTCTTTGGGAATGAATGGGCATTGACTGCAACTCCCACAAATTAATTCCTTAGACCAGATCTCGTTTTAATAGCCCTAGGAATTCCCATGAATCTTTGACTAAATGGGGTGTATTTTCCACTACATATTTAACCATTTTGTCAACCAGGACAGACAAAGGATGCGCCTTTGAGCCACTGGCTGAAACAATCTGTCTAAATGAGGCATCAATAATACTCTTGTACATTTTAATAAACAAATATTGAGGGCACCTTGGGGTTGTTGTTTGATAGGAATCCATAAGTGTTATGATTAACACTCTGGTCTAATGTATATTCATTTAAATAACAGTTTATCCGACCATATGAAATGTTAATTTGGTTCTTGGATGCTTGAGTGCAACTTGTTTTATCAAATGTATTATGCATGGCATTGGAATAATCTTGGGCATTGAATATAACCAACCCTCCCCCTTTATCTGGTACCATAATGCGTATTGTATTCTCTTAATTGACACAGTAAAATGCATTCGCTATGTGTTAGATTGCTGTAGAATTTTCTCTCATGTCCACATAAGTAATAAATGTCAACTACTGAGGATTCAAAAACATTAACTAGTGGGTGAAGTGCGGAGTTGAATAAACTTCTTTCTTTAAAGTATGACCATTACCCACAGTTGGCCCACCCTTACTGTCAGCAAATAAGACATTCAAGTTCAGTTTTCTTGTGTATATTTTGATGCCAGTTAAACTCTCTGCTATATCTGGTATGCTGGAAGGTACATACTTAAAACCTTTTAAAAATAAGGTAAAAATCGTGATTTATAACTTTATCGGTATAATTATATATTTTGCAGTTAATTATTGTCCAAGTAATTAATTTACTGTTCCTTTCAAATGTAAATTCTAAAAAACTAGTGGTACCATATAAATATTATATAAATCTGAGTATTTCATCTTCTTTGCCCTTCCATAGTATAAAGATGTCATAGGTTGGTACTAGGCTATCGGCCCTAAGGCCTATACAAGCCTAGCCATAACAATTCCCTGGTTATTTCTTCCCACACTATTTACTTCCCTGGACCCTCGTCTAGCAGGGTGACTGACGTGATCCCCAGGGTGAATTTCCCTTCTCCCATCCAATCGTCAAGGTTCCTTTTGAAGAAGGCCAAAGATGGGCTCTGCTTGACATGTATGGGCAGTCTACTCCAGAGTCTGGGGAGTCTCTGGGTCAAGAACCTATCCCTCCAGCTCTGGCTCTGAGGGATTGGGATTTCTTTAAGTGGAGCATGTCCAACAGCTCTGGGTTTGACATGGCCTTGCATGTTAAGCAAAGATCGCCTCTGAGTAGACGATATGCGACAGAGTATAGCTGGAGTTTTTTAAGGCAGTCAGAGTAGGGCATTTGCTTTAGGCCTGTGATTCTTTCAGTGAGGTATTTCTGCGGCCTTTCCAGTTGTTGCAGATGTCGAGAGGTGCATACCAAACGGGGCGTTGTATTCTATAATGGGTCTAATGAGGGATGAGTACAGTGGGACAATGACCTCCTTTTTTCTGAATGAAAAGCCCTTCGTGATGAGGTGTGCCACATAGAAGGATTTCCTGCCTGTTGTGGCGATGTGGTTATCAAAGGTGAGACCACTGTCCACCTGTGTCCCTAAGTCTCTTATCACACTTTCGGTGTTTAGTGTACTGCCACCTATGTGGTAATTCATGGGTACATGTTTTTCCCAAATGGGATAACTATACATTTCTTGGCATTGAGCTTGAGCCCATGGCTCTAGCACCAAGCATCTGTTTCTGTAAGGTCCTTTTGTAGAGTATCCACATCATTTGGGGATTCAATAATTGGCTCCCAGTTTGCAATCATCTGCCAACTCTGTTAGCCAGAGTCCCTTAGTGTTGGCCTGCACTTCAGAGAAGTAGATGCCAAACAAGAGCGGTCCCAGGACTGAACCCGGAAGTACTCCATTTGTCACTTGTCTGGAGCTGGATTTGGAGTCGGCTACTTTTACAGTGTGGGTTCTTTCAGTAAGCCAGATGGCAACCCATCGAGTGACGTAGGGATTAATGCCCAGCTTAGCAAGTCTATCTATGATTCCAGAGTGGGGGATGGTGTCAAAGGCTTTGGCGAGGTCCAGATAGGCTGTGTGGACCAACTTACCCTCGTCCACTGTTCTGGAGACTGATTCAAAGAAGTCAATCAGGTTCAGGAGACTAAGACTGGCCCTTCACGAACCCAAACTGGGTGGGGTCCAGTGTTTGAAGGTTGCCAATGTCTTGTTTATAAGTTCTACGATAATACGTTCAATGGCCTTGCAAATCAGGCTCGTCAGACTGATGGGGCGGTAGTTCCCGGGATCCAAGGTGGATTCCCCTTGTGGAGAGGGATAACTGTAGTTTTGCACCACTCAGTGGGCACAAGGACTGTGGTGAGGCTATGATTAAATATGACACTTAGGTGAAGTGCCAGTTAATTTTTTAGTTCATGTAGTACACAGCCCGGGATCTCATCTGGTCCCATGAATGCTGTATTCTTAGCTATGGAGAGTGCGTTTTTTACTTGTGTGGCCGTTATTACAGGATATTTGGCAATCTTCGGGTATTGAGGTTGGCCGTTTAGGGGGGTGAGAGGGGGGGTGAAGTTGGCACTGAATTGATCTGCCAGGATATTGGTAATATCCTTGGGATCAGTATATTTAATGCCATTCTGTTGTAGCTCAGAGAAGATCTGAGCATTGCAATTTAAATTCTTGACATAGTTATAAAATGCCTTGTGGTTGTCTTTGGAATCTTTGGCAATTTTATTTTCGTAGCTAGCTTTGGAGGATTTTATGAGGGATCTCAGCTTCTTACTGAGGCTGGTAAGGGAGTTTTTCCTCTTTTCTGCAACAGTTTCTTCCTTTTGTTGTAAAGTTTGTTTATGGCAGGGGACCACCAGATTGGCTTCATTTTTTTGGAGGAGAGCATTTTGGTTCTATTTGGGATGGCATGATTCATGCATGAATGGATGTGCTCATACGGTGCCTTAGTGTAGGATTCAGCAGTCGAACTTTCAGTTCCCGTCTGCATGGGTGTCATGAAGTTTGTCACTTCTGACTTGATTAGCATGAAGTTGGCTTTGGAGAAGTTTTTTACGGAGGTTTCCTTACTGGGGGGGTGGGATGTGGATGCTAAGGGTGATTAGCTTATGGTCAGACCTGACCAACGAGAGGGTGACCCATAGGTGTGGAGCATCGATTTCCCATGTTGGTAATGACCAGGTCCAGGATATTGGAGCCCCTGGTGGGATTATGGATTAGTTGATCAAGGGCACTGGAATTTATGAATTCCAAGAACCGGTGGGCAAAGGTGTTGGTACAAGAGTAGTTTCCCCAGTTAATGGTAAGGTAGTTAAAATCACCCAGTATTAGGGTGTTTGGTTGCATCTTAATATTTTCCAGTACGTTTAGAAAGGTGTAGTTAGAATCTTGGGGCATAGTAGGAGATCTGTAGCAAGCTACAATTTGTATTGCAGTCTCACCTAGTGTTAGTTGCACCTGGAGAATTTCAGACGCACTGTGCTGGGCAACTAACCTGGTGGTGTGAATATCCTTGGTAAATATGGACACTCCTCCACTTTGAGTGTTTCGGTCCTGGTTTGGTGGCTGAAAAGTGTGGCAAGAGTTGTAGCCTGGTATTGCAGGGGTGCTCTCTGCAGCCTGAACCATGTCTCAGTTACTGCACAGATATCGATGTTTTCCATTTTTAGGAGTGCCTCGAGAGTGTGCATTTTGAGGTTTAGACTTCCAGCATTGAGTAGCATTACCATCAGAATTTGCATGCTTCTACCTGTTATGGTGGTGGTTTCGTCCTTTGAACTTTGCCTAAAAAGGCACTATAGGGGTGGCAAGAGTCTTGGCCAGTAACCTGAATCCCAGGGGCGACAGGTGCAGACCATCTCTGGCAAAACATCGTGTTATGTCAATCATGTCATGCCAGGCGGACAGATACTGGATCCTCTTTGAATGACAGCAGAAGCTTAGCCAATTGTTGAAGTCAATCATTTTGTCCTTATATTGTGGTATCATTCTGAGCGAAGGCAGGATGCTACTCAGGGCTAGGGTCATACCTGCCTAGGCCACATGATCTGAGAGCTCTTCCATGTCACTTTTCATGTAGTCCAGGGAGGTACGGCTCAAGTCATTCACTCCAACATGGACAATGACTGAGTCATATTTGTACTTGTTGTAGAGTGACTTGAGTGCATGTGTTATGTGGCGGATCCTGGCACCCGACAGGCAGCTGACTGTAATTTTGTCCTTGTTCATCCTGGTGAGTGCTACATCAGTGTGCCTGACTACAGAGTCACCTATGACTAAAGTATTAGGTATGTTTGTCTTGCCTTAGGGGCTGTTGCTGGGTGGCACACAGGTGTTGTGAGCTATGTGACACTTTAGTTGTGACTGGCGTTTGTTTGCGTTTCAGCTTCAGAGGTCCTTGTTGCTTGGGCAGGTTACAGTTAAGGGCCTCCGCATATGTGGGTTTAATGTTGCTGTGTGTGGGTGTTGGTGGTGTGGGTTTAGAAAGGCTATGTAGTTGCTTGAGGTGTACTGCGGGTGTTAACCTTCTCCTCTTGCCTGTCAAACACAATCTTGGGTGGAGAAAGCTTTGCTTCCAGTTTGGCTATATAAGTGCATCTTTCAGAGGTTGTAGTGTTGGGTGGTAGGAGGAGAGGGTTGTCTGTGTACATGAGGCAATTGCTGCATTGCCCCAGTATGCCCAGATTCACCAGGTAGACAGGAGAAATCACCGGAAGCTGACCCTTTATACATGCCTGGTTTGGTGCTTTTTTTTGTAAAGTACACAGAAGCTGTTTTCCCTTGCCTTAGCAAGGTACTTTGCAATTATAGGCCGTTTAGTGCTTATGACTAATTTCCCCTTATTAACAAGGAGAGTTGAGTGCATGTATCAGTTTAAGGCTTCCTAGTGCTTTCCAGCAGGTATGAGAGCAAGTGCTAGTCACAGGGATGCTTAAAGGTAATATGCAAAAAATGGTTTATCCTAAACACTGCAGTGTGCACTAGATAAGTTAGATGTGAAAGTAGGTACCCGTCTAAAAAGTTAAGTTTTAGTGGAGAGTCACCATTTTTAAAACAGCAAGATAGATTGAAAGGGGGTGGTCACTTTTGTACTCTGGTACTATGGAATACAGTAGGATGGCCAATAAATTTAAATAATTGAAGGGGAGTGATTTCACAAAATGATAATTTTGTGCTTACTCACACAAGCCAGGGAAAGCAGAGCGGAAATGAGATATATGGTCAAATTAACGTAAGAGGCAGGCAACTAGAAATACATTGGTATTTAAGAACACAACAGTAAGCAGGTGGGAGGTGGGGAAAAATTTCTGCCTGACTCGCAAGAGACAGAGCTGTGGTCTCTTTTGACATTTTAATATGCAGTTAAAAGCAGAATACAAGTAAAACACAAGGTAGAGAAAACAAACCACAGTATTCAAAATATAAAAAGGCAATAAAGTAATAAATATAACAAATAAAAATCCAAAAACCTTTGTCCATAATGTTTTTTATTTTTTATATTTTTCCCCCAACAGATTTGTTTTTCAATTGAATTGTACAGATGTACAGATTATAGGTCACATTAAAGGTGGGAAAAGTTTTGAAATGATTTACTGTAGTCTCATTTGTTTATATCACAAAAACCTGGTATTTTAACAGGGGTGTGTACACTTTTTATATCCACTGTATGCTCTAATACCAACTCCAGCAAAAAAACAGATATGTTCTATCTTATCAATGGAATAAGTGTGGTTCACCTGTAGAAACTCCCTCACCATCTGTATACTCTCTAAATTCGGAAATCACAGTGAACAAAGAGTGAACGGTCTAATGTCACCATGTCCGTGGGTACCCTGTTGTCACTTTCTTTAAAATTATTATATAAATCTTGCAAAAAATGTTTACTTCAGGTAATATTACCCCATATTGATCTAAAGCAGGTCACAACTATTTCTCAGTATATATTGATATTGGCCCAGTGAGCCACCCTCCCCCTGATATTATAGGTCTAAATGGGGGTGTCAGTGGATCCTTATGAATTTTTGGTATTCCCTGCAACATGGGAATTAATGGATTCTCAACCATAAAGCAATGGAAAAATTCTTTAGTGATTATGCCAGCACTTACATAGTCACTTAATGAAGCTATAATTTCTTGGGACATCAATGTTACTGTACTATTTGCAATGATTTTGTACTTATCTTGTAACATTACATTCATCTTCATAAAATAGAATGCCCTCTCCATCTGCAGTGTCTTCAAAGCTTCCCTCTCTTCCTTGGTCAAATTAACAATTCCAGGTCTCCTATTACTATACAGTAAATCATATATTTCTTCTTCACAGACCTTACTAAACACTTCTAGTACAGGGTGGTTCTTTGGTGTGTATCCACTGGCCTTTCTAAATACATGTGTGCTTACAGTAACACCAGTCTATTTATCAAACATTAACTTAAGCATCAAATTTCTAATAAGCTTTAAATCAACAACAATGTCCACCAAGTCTGCTTGCTGAGCAGGTATAAAATATAGGCCCTTATTAAGGACCTGATATTCAGCTGCTGACAAACTTCTATTCGATATATTCCAAACTAATTCCTGTCTGTCCTTCACCACATCTTTTTTTATGGCTGGATAATTGGTTTCTTCAAATGACTGCTTTCTCTTGACTCTTCCCTTGCTGTGAGATCTGGTTTTGACACCCTTTCTGTCTTATCGAAAGGGAAGGGGTAACATAGAAAAAAACCTGGCCACCACTACAAGCAGCTGCTTTAGAACAAACAGCAGGTACTATGTCAACCTTATCATCTTGCTGAACCACTTCATTTTCAGACAGCTTGCCCTCCTGTGATATACCATAAACAGATCCACTGGCCATGGGAGTGGAAATGTTCTCATGATGGTTGGGAGCCATCATAATACATGCAGCGTTGGCTCCTCACCACCATCCTGGACTGCTTCACTCGGTTGTTTAGTATTATTTTCGGGTGAACTTTCCTTGGGCCAAGAAAAAAACATAATTATACTGAAAATCCTGCATGTCTCTCTGAACCTTCTTTTTCTTTTGTTTTACGACTTTTCTCTCAAACACCTACTTGATCAATAAGTTCACAAATATGAACGTCTACTTTATCATGCTCTGCTAGAGCATACAACTCTTCTTGTTGTAACTGAATACTGAGACAAACTGTGTTCTATCGATTTAAAATAATCAATGAGCAGCTACATATATAAAAAAGCTGGTACTCAAGTTGATGATCTGCCACTCTGCCAACAATTCAGAGTGCTTGTCTCCATAAATTGGAATCTTTAGGATACGCAGCCCCCTAGGTATAATTTTAAGCTTACAACAAGCCTCTATATGATAAAGTTGGCAATGCAACCACTTAAGCTGATATAAACCATTCTCTAACATTCTTGGGTTGCCTTTATATTTCACAGAACACTCACCATCATCATTTTCCACTGTCTCAACAGATAACTGCTCAATAAGAAGCGAGTTGTTATCCATACAAATAAAATTAGACAGTTGGTCATTTCTCTGAACATTCGGTCCTCTCTGCAGATTACATCCAAGTTCAACATCAGAATTGACACCTTCAGCCACGCTCACCAGGAACACCACCACAGTAGATATGAAGCAAAAAAAGAAAAGCTCCCTGGCAATTAACTGCTTGGGAATAACATAGGAAATATTCAACAGTCATCAAAAATCCCAGAAGAAAAACAGCAGAGGTGTAGAAGCAGTATAAAGGCTTTCCCTTTCAGTACATCATAAAATGCCAAGGGCAAATAATATCTGAAGTGGAACAATAGTAACAGCAGTCCAAGTGGTATATATCACAGACCAATAATCGAAGAATAAAAACATAGTTTACTATAAAACAGGGTTATCACTTTCACTGTAAAGCTTCATCAGACCATAATTACAAACATTAAACTAACACTTAAATACTAACTACCAAGTAAAGTTGCACCTTTTTTCTCCAATAAGATTCAAACATGTCACAAGTTGCTAAGCTACTCTATACACAGCAAAATACTTCAACTGCAAATAAAAAAATACTTATGAAAACAAAACAAAAAAAAAACACATTAAAACCACCTTTCCAGCCTTCTCCTTTTCATGCATAAAACAAATTGGTAAGCCACTGCATACACAGCAAAAAACTTCAATTACAAATAAAACACTTATGAAAACAAAAACAAAGAAAAGACATTTAAAACTCGCACTTTCAGCCTCTTCCTTTTCAAAACAGGTTTCACAGATACATATTCATCGAGTCCATAGTCCCAAGTGTGACCTTAACTTAAAAATCAATCTTGGTTCAACAAATTCTGTAGCATTAACCTTGTCCCCTTGTCTGTGTGAAGTAACTGCCACCAAGAAAATTGTTTTCCACATTAAATATCTGAGATCTGCCTACATTACTGTAATTCCCAAAGGTGGGGATGGATCTCTGACTGGGGGTCTGATAAGAAAGGTTCCCTTGAGGAAAGCTTTAGAAACCTTCAAAGAAGCTATGGGTGTCTGATTATGGCCAATCTGAAATTTTAAAATTGTAACTGGACGTTTATGGTGGAGAAGCAAGAACCTTTATGAAACAGTTCTGACAAAAAATCCTAACTGAAAGGGAGAGGGGCAAAGAAATGATCCAATTCTTTTTCTATAGCCCAAAATGAAAATCTTTTCCATTTACGATGGTAAACCTTTCTGGTGCTAGATTTTTGACAGGCTGTCAAAATGTGAGCTAATCCTTCAGAAAACCTTGCATCTCTGCCCATTGTTAAAAGTGGAGTAATCAAGCAGTCAGATTCAGGTTGTCTTTATCTAGGAGAGGATAACTGGATGGGTGAGACAGAAGGTCTGGACTGTGAGCCAGTGTCCAGGGAGGACATAACAGATGAGGCTGAAGAAATGGGAACTAAACCTGTTGGGGCCAATAAGGAGCAATGAGGATTACTTTTACCTTGCACCTTCTGCCTTTCTGAATGAACTTTGTGATCAAGGGAAGTGGGGGAAAGGCATCATGACTGAGGGGTTCAAATGTAGACCAGAGTGTCCCTCAGTGACTGAACCTGTGAGGGGACGAGTGCAAAGTAACTGCAGCTCTTGTTGCTGAGGTGAGATGCATGCGAACAGGTTACAGCAAGTTTGATCCCAGCAACAGAAAATGTAATTCGCCTTTGACTGACTGAGGGACCACTCATGAGACAGAAGAATATTCCTAACTAGCTTGTCCTCTAGTACAACTGAAGTCTCTAGGGTGGCAATGGGAAGACATTGCTATGACTAAACCTTCATGGCTTCCCAACATAGAGGATTGGATCTGGTTTCCCCCTTGTTTGTTGATGTACCAAACTACTGATGCACAGTCTGTCTGAATGGAGGTAATACCATCTGGTAGAGCGCCTTGAAATTTGTGGAACGCTAATAGGGCTGCTTTCATCTCTAATACACTGATGTGAAGGTTGGCCTTCGAGTCCAGGTACCTTGAACTGTCTTCCCTTCATAATACCCCCCCCTAAAAGGGGAAGCATATGTGGTGACTACAGCTGTTACAGAAGGAAGACAGAATGGAAAGTCCTCGTATAATGTTGGGGAAGATACACGACTTGACATGAGTTCTGCATGCTGGAGTTAGTCTGATGTGTGTACTCAATGGATGATGTAGTTGTGACCACTGAACTTCTACAGTCTACTGAAGGACTCTTATGGAGAAATAAGAGAAGGGAAGCAGAGTGATTTCTGAAGCTGTAAGACCTAGTAGTTTTAGAACCAATCACACTGGTGGAAAGGAATGTGATAATACTGGATTGGCTACTTTTCGAGGACAAAGAATCCTGGAATGTGGTAAGGCAGCTATTTGTGTCCATGAGTTTAGGCGGCATCCTATGAATTCCAGTGACTGAGTGGGATTTAGTTGACTTTTTAGAATGCTGACTTGCACTCAATCTGTGAAGTAAAACTGGAGTGAAGTATCCCTCATTTCGATGAGTAGATTCTTGGTCAGAGTGGTAAGGAGCCAATCATCCAGCTACATGAAAACCTGGAATCCTTGCAGCCTCAGATAGGCTATGACTACCCATGGAACTGTGGTGAGACCAAAGGGCAGATCTTTGAATTAATAACTGGCTAAAAGCCAAAAATATAGGAATCTACCTGACTGCTTGTTTCTCTCTACATAATTATCCTGAAGATCTACTTAGCACATCAAGTCGTCCTTCCTGAGCAGCAGTGGGATAGACTGAACTGTAATCAACTGGAATTTTGTCTGCTTCACAAACTAATTTAAATGTCTGAGGCCCAGAATTGGCCTTAGGTCTCCCATCTTTTTTAGAAATGAAAAAAACCTGGAGTAGATTCCAGATCCTATCTGGTCTGGTGGGATCTGCTCGATGGTTATTTTTCTAACCACTTATTGACTTCTGCTGTAGCACACTCCATCTGGTAGGGTGGCGCCAGGGGAATCCTTTTTCTTGGTTTCAGGGAGTAAAGGAATAGGATTATGCATCCTCTAGTGATTATGTGCAGCATCCATGATTCTGTAAGTGACTGCCTGCTAAGTTTGATGGTGCAGGGGATAAGCATCCCCCTAACTGTCTCCAGAGTGTGGCAGATGGGCAAACCTTCAGGATCACTGGAATGATTTCTCAGAAAAGGGCTTATGAAACTCTTGGTTTTGCAAACCACCTCTGCCCTTAGGGTGACATGCATGGAAACTGTCCCACCCTCGCTGCCACAGGAAGGTTTAGCGTCTTGGTTAAAAAACAAGATTCTCTGAACTACATCATCTTCCCTCCCACTGATTCCTTAAAAAAGTCCTTTGAGAAGTGGAGAAGCAGATTCCCAAGCCAGACAGGGTCTTACCATCCTGGCTGCTCCTGGATACTGTGTCCTTAACCCATCTCTCTCAAGTGTACCTCATTATGAGGAATGTTCCTCATTTTGGGTCTTAAAAAGTCCACGCTCCTCACAGTTCCACAGTGAAAGTATCTGTCACACATTCAATGCTATGATTTTTTTTTAAATTGCTATCCATGATAAGTAATATTGAATCATATTAATTCATCAAAATAGTTAAAATGGGCTACTTTATAATTATAAACGTTATCTGAAGCTTCCTAATTGAAGTTATTAGTAAACGTTGACAAGACCACCACTCACTCTCCAAAAACAGACAATATGACAGACCATCTCCACACAGTTTAATTCCTACTTTATTGAATTAATATGATCTCTCAAACAATAATACATCTGCCCCCCACCTTGCCCAATCAAAACCATCCAGAACTCTTCCATTTTAATCCAGTGCCTACCTCACTCATAAGGAATTTGATCCTTAAACTAAAAACTACTTCCATAGCTGTAGACCAACTACCAGACTACCTAGAAATGGCCACAGTAATCGTAGCCTTATCAGTTTCCATACTAATTAACAGGTCCACAGCAGAAATATGCATCCCATCACTGTGGAAAAAATCCTGCAATACATCACTGCACAAGGGTGGGACATCTACAGAGTTTAATAACTATAAACCAATAATGATTCACTCTCCCCTCTCTAAAATAATTAGAGAAATGCACTGATATATGGCTGATGCAATATCTAATCTCAAATAACCTGCTCTCAAAAACACAACATGGCTTTAGCCCCCACTACTGCTCTACTACATTTTACCAATATAATAAACCAACACAGAAACAATGGTCTGCTTGTGTCCACCATGCTGTTAAACTTATCAACCAGCAACTGCTTGTTTGAATCTCCTCAATAGGACTTTCACAATACTCCATGCTGTGATTTCTTAGCTACCTATCTGGAAGGCAACAAGCCTATTCATCCTTTCAAAGGGTTACCACAAGTGTCCCTCAGGGCTCCATCCTGGGTCCTCTCCTATTTAATATATTTATTAATGACCTCTACACCTCCAGTAACCATGCTAGTTTAGCTCACTATGCAAAAGACCTAACATTATGACGTTTCTGGTAATAGATTATCAAATAAAAATGCATTAGTTGGACTGCAAATTAGATCTTTACATAATAAAATATAGAATGTATTTTTCAGTAATTGTAATACGTTATACAAAGGTATCACTACTAACTTGAGTAGACATTTTTCTACTAGGAAAGAGAAAAAACTGTCACAGGATTTTGAAGCATACTGTGTTGGGACAGATTATCCACTAAAATCAAATTATTTTTTTCAACAAGTGGCAGGTTTCAAGGAAGTAACTAACAGATAACAGAGAAATGGTTTCAAACACAATACTTACTAAGAAGTCTCACTCAGATATAGATGCTTCATCATCACATGCTCAGTTGGTTGCAATTGAAGAGAAGCAAGCACTAGTTGTATCACCAGCCCCTTTCCCTTTAAGGAGCCCAATATATGAACAAACTCAACAACTGAAATAATCTGGAAATGGATGAAGAGACATTAACTGTTTATAATTGGAGTAATTTTGTACTTACAGATCACATTTCAGTATTAAAACGGGGTTTTTCATTTATTCCTTTACATAAAGCAAATGTTACAAAAGTAATAGTGGATTTTAAACTGTATGTGCGTAAATTAAGTTTACAATATACACTGCATGATATACCTGAATGTAAAATTAGATAATACAATAAGTAAGTGAAGTTCTTATAATCCAGTGTTGCACAACACTCCAAGTATTTCATGATGTTTGTGAAAAGGATTTTAGGTACAAGTTAAATTCAAACAAAGATTTTTTTAAAACCTTACTAAAACAAGAAAGTTTAGGTTTGCGAGAAATATGGGGTACACTTCATTTTGCCGAAAACACAAACCATCGACTCCCTGTATATCAAGTTCAATAAATTGAAAGCTAAATTCAGTGAGCAATCAAAACTTTTCCCCACTTAAGCGTGATCTTGGAGTTGGCATATTTAGTTAGGGGTGGAGGCTGCAGCCCCCCAACTTGTGTGGATTTTAAATTATGTGGTTCTTGTGATGGTTACTTGCTTGGTCCACTAGTTAGTTTTCTGGGGGAAAAAATTCACGGAAGTGATCATTCAGTGAATTTAGCTTTCGATTTATTGAGTTTGATAAATAGGTATTCAATGGTTTGTGTTTGGCAAAATAATATAGACCCGAAATATGAAGTAACAATGATATTCACTTTATGAAAGCCGATAAAGGCAATGGGTTAGTTATGAATATGAATAGTTATATTACAGCAATGTTGGATTTGGTTTGTAAAACTGATTGTTACATTGAAGTTACTAAAAATGAAGTCATAAAGAAGTTTTCAAAAACAGATGTTTTACTTTCTGACTTATTTAGTCAAGGGTACAGCAATTTAAAATTGTATGAATTTTTAAAGATAGACCATCCTAAAATGACAAGGTTGTTTGGTATTCCTAAAATCCACAAAAATAAGTTGAAACCCCCTTTCAGAACAGAGGTAGCAGATGATTTTTATAAAACTGAAAACATTTCTATTTATTTGAGCAAAATATTAAATCCTATTGTTCCAAAAACAGAGTTTTACCGGAGGAATTCATGCCATTCGTTGGGATTGCTTACTTCTATAGCTTTTGTAAAGAAAGTTTTTTTAGTCACACTGGATGTGATTTTATTATATACAAGCATGTGTCAGGAACAAGATATTGCTTTTGTTATGAATTATTTAAATAAGTTTACTGCCTTTGATAATAGGTTTGTAAACACAATTTGTTTTTTTGTTAGAAATTCTCCTAGAAAATAACTTTTTTATGTTTCAAAACAAATTGTTCAAACAGAGGAAAGGAGTGGTGATGGGTGCTAGAACAGCATCACTGTTTGCCAACTTAGTAATGGCATGGTCGGAGCAAGAACATGCAAAGAAACAGTTTTTTATGAAAATACATTTTTATGAATGTTTTATAGATGGTCTTGTTTTTTTCTGGAATGGATCTAAAGAAGAATTTGAAACATTTATAGAAGATCTGAATACTAGTACTAATTTTTTTATTGTTCGCTTTAGGAAATACTGGGGAAAAGTTCAATTTTTTGGACTTATCTACCAAAAATGGCTAATAAAACACCACAAACTTCATCAGAATAAATACAAAAACTTGAAACCACCCTTTAAATAACTGTCACATGCAAAAAAAAATCATCCAATGACAAAATGCTTCAAATAAATTATTTAAATAGCCATTGTGATGTCATGAAAATTTAAAAATACACTACAAAATTTTTTAACATTGCATATGTATACAACCATGAAAAAATATACACACACACACACACATATATATATATATATATATATATAATATATATATATAAATCTAAATAAAATAGTCAATAATAAACTACTACACAATGTTTAATCAAAAAAGCCCATTTTGTAAACAGCTTGGTTCACTACATCAAAGCCTTTGTGACTGAAGAAAACACTTGATGTCAATAGTTTCATTTAGTCCTGGAGGGTAATCTGCTCTTAAAGCTATCTGCCATTTAGTTTCCTTACATTCTAATAAGGCTTTAAAATTACCCACCAAAGGACCACAAACTACTTCATCTAGGACAAAGAATGTAAATTTCTTAAAATTGTTACATAATAAAATGTGTCATGCCAGTGCATTACACCTGTCTTGGTTTCTCACTGCCAACACATGTTCATAAATCCTTCTACTTAGTGACCTGATGGTCTTGCCAACATAAAAACTGGTACAAGAATCACATACTGTGAGATAAACCACGGAATCACATATAAACCTGTCCTTTGCCCAAATAACTTTCTTGAAATGTTTCAACGCAACAGAACCTGAACTGGCTATGTATCTACATTTCCTGTAATGACCACAAGTAAAAGTCCCAATTGGGTCTTTGACCACATTGTGTGATGTCTTAGAAGTACTTTCAAATATACTTGTGTTACATACCTTTTTATAAGTGAACAAATGTTCATTACACCCAGGACTTCCACCAATTCAGAATGTCCAAGCAACACCTTCCAATTTTCCTTAATGACACGCCTAATAATGTCCATTCCATCTGAAATGGGCAATGGGAAGGCCAGCTCAAACACCTTGTTGTTTTGATTCACCCTACTTGCTACACTGAAATTGCCTCTCAAAATGGGACTAGCTAAACTGTCACAGAGTTATATAACTTCAGCAACAATGTTACATAACCAAAAAATCATCATATCCCCTGGCTATAAAAAATTCAGTCATTTGTTAACCTCACCATCAAAAACAGAAACTTCACTGGTCAAAAGATTCAGCCTTATAAGTTGTCCCTTGACAACCCCTCTTTTCATATGTTGGGGGTGAAGACTATCCCTGTGCAGGTACTGATTGACAAAGGTAGATTTCCTATGGATACTACTGAAACAAACTGTCAAGTAGTTTAAAATGAATATCCAGGAAGTCTATTATTTTCCCAAACCCTCCCAAGGTAAAGTTAAAAAAAAACTGTTTGAACAATTCAGGTCTCTTGCAAGCATAACTGGAAACTGTCAAGGTTCCCCTGCCACAAAAAAAACAAAAACAAATCATCAATATAATGCCTGTAAAATAAAATATTCTTAGCCAAAGGATGTGTCACAAGAAATTTCATCTCTCACATAGCCATAACTAGATTGGCAAAAGGAGCCGCTCTAGAACCCATGGCCACACCAGAGGTTTGCTGAAAAATACTAGTTCCAAACTTAAAAAAATTACTTTCCAAAATCATTTCCATCAAAACACACAAAGTGTTGATCTTATCATTGTCAAAGTCAGTATAACCAAATATTCCCTAAATAAGTCATTTCCAGCTTCTTGATCTATACTTGTATAAAGGGAAGTGACATCAAGTGTTACAAAAAATATAGTTGACATATTAAAATTTTCCAAATTAAATTCACGTAACAACTCTAATAGATGCCATGAATCTTTTAAATAAAACCTTGACGTTTGAACAATAGGGTTAAAAAAATTTATCTAACCAAACAAATTGGTTCAGTCTTAGAATATGCTGCTGACACTATGGGTCTAAAAAGGGGGAGGGGTGCTTCTGCATTTGTGGACTTTAGGAATACCAAAGAGAACTACTAACTTTCGATGTTCAACCTGTAAGAACATGTATACTGAGTGTCCAATATTACTTTGACAAAACAAATCAAATAATAAAGTGTCAATACGCTTGAAACACAATAAAACTTCATTTATATTGACCAGTTTGTAGTTTCTATGGTCACTCAAAAGTTGCAGCATAGCATTTTCATAATCTACAGTATGCATAATGACTAGGGCACCACCCTTATCTGCCATCATTACTCTCAGATCCTTGTCAGTAGCCAAGTCAATTAATGCTTTCCTCTCTCCCGAAGTAAGATTAACAGTACTGTGGGACCATCTACTAATGTTCCTAAAATGCTGATCGCATATTGTACCAAAACTTGTAAAGAAGAGCATAAGGCAGGATTATAAGTACTTCTACATTTACATTGTTCTGTGGGTAAAGCAGTAGTAGACAAACCATCAAAAATGAACTTCAAATTCAACTTTCTTAAGTATAACTTAAAATCCACAAACAAATTTACTACTTTCACTTTGTTGGAAGGAATAAATGTAAAGCTGCGTTGTAACACCTTGTAGGTGTCATGTGTTAAGTTAACATCAAACAAATTTAAAATGTCTATACAAAAATTTAAGTTCTCTTTTTGTTGTTTCTTTTCCTGTTGTTCCCTTTCTTCCCTTGTTCCTTCTTGTGTGTGGCATGAACTTCTTTCGACCACCTCGGGGTTCTCTGCACCCCTGATTTGTCCACTAAAAAAGGTCCATTCATTGTGGACATAGCAGCATCAACATTGGGAGAATTATTAACAACATTTGTATTGCCAGCATCACACTGACTAGAAACAGAAGTAGAAGCAACTGGCTCTGTAAGACCATTATTACTATCAAATGTACCAGTTGGTTTCACAGTTTGTACTGATGTTAAACGTTTAGGTAAAGGATAGGCAGTCTTGTCTTTATAGGCAGCCAAGTCCCTCTTCAATTTTGTTTCCTATTAATAATGGTCACCCTCTGCCTATCTACTTTGATGGAAATACCTTCACATAAAGTAGAAAAGCACTGGAAACATTTGGACCCCCTAACTTTCATGTCCAGAGTTTCCATATCAGTTTTTAAGTTAGTAATATTACATTTATAATAGGCGACCAGCATTTTCATCAGGGTGACACCAGTACCATTAGAAAGTTCAGTCAATTGCTGGAACAAAGTGACCACTTGTTGAACACAGTTAGGAATTTTAAATAATCTTAAGCCACGAGGTACACAGCAGAGTCTTACACATTCTTCTAAATAAGCCACTTCTAACTGCAAAGAAATAATTTTTAAGGAAAGTTTTTCTAAAGAAAATATGTCATTTTTGCAAATGTCAAACTCATCTGAGCAGCTACTTTCAATAGTGGCACTTACTTGTATTTCATGACTGTCCAATTTGAAGGGGTTTTCAAACTCACTAAAAACATGAAAAAACACATTTTCATGTGAAATTGTGCTAGCTGATGCCCCAACACCACCATTAGGATGAGAAATGCCATCGCTGGATCCACTGAATGAAGAAACACCTCCATCTTTGCTTCCCCCAGCCAAATGACTGAGGGATTGTACTGAAGTCAGCATGCTACTAGCAATACTGCTCTGTAGCTGAACTCCTCCTCCTTGGATATCTTGACAATCAGAAAAGTCCTCAAGAATAGCAGCAATAATTTTGTCCATAAAAGATTCGTTAGACACAAGGGATTGTCTAACACTGAATGGGTGGTTAAGTTCAATAAACAGTCCTGTGTAAGCTCACTTTCTGCCATAATGCTGCCCAAACGCCTCCAAAATCAACTAAAATGGCTAAACAACCTCAAAGAACAAGGTAAAAGTGAAAAAGCAGCAAACCAAAGACCAGGAAGGAACTGGACCACAAAACTTATAAGCTTTTGTTTGTTTAATAAAACACCACAAACTTCATCAGAATAAATACAAAAACTTGAAACCACCCTTTAAATACTTGTGTAAAAAATCATCCAATGACAAAATGCTTCAAATAAATTTAAATAGCCATTGTGATGTCATGAAAAATTAAAAATACACTACAAAATGTTTTATCATCATCTACAGTGATACAAAGGCTACAAAATTCCAAAGTAAGATATTCAGAAAAGAGATTTGTAAATAACTATTTACACTGTAGAAGCCAACATCCTCTCCATATGAAAAGAAATGTAATAAAGGGAAAATTTATCAGATTAAGTAGGTTCACTAGCACAGACATTTTTATCAGATGTAGCTATTCTTAGTAAGATGTTTCCTGAATGACGTTATGACAAAGATTTTTAAATAAAATTGTAAAGGAAGTAATTATCAAGAGACAAAATACATTTAAACTGATTCTTTTGTTGGATCTGTTTAGCAGTTCCTAGGAAGGAAGACGATTTGAGCTTCAAATGGTGAATAAAATTTTGGGACAGCTTTCCCACTACCTATTTCTACTAATATGTATAGTACTAAAGAAATTATCAATAATAATTGTAAGTTTATTTTTGGTAACACTGATTTATCTAGGACTAATTGTGAGGAAACCTTATTTTAGTTATAAAAATAATTAAAATATCAAACCATTACTGGAGAAGTCTAATAACAAAATACACAAGATAATGTGTCTAATTATGGGCCATATAAATGTAATAACTGCAAATATTACAGATTTATAAGTAATATGTATATAGAAAATGTTACAAAGGTGATTTGGGCTAACAACAGAGTTGACTGTGATTCTAAAGGTATAGTTTATGCAGCCAATATGTGAAACATGTAAATCACTCTATGTGGGGGAAACCTTAAAACATTATCTAAAAGAATATATGAGCATTTCACATCTATTAAGGAGGAGGATTTTAGTAAATCATTAATGAAACATGACTCAGTTTGTAAGGATTTAAAAAATATATCAATTTTTTTATTAGATCATGTTAATATGAACAAGTTAGAAGGTGATTATAAAATGAGGTGGGACTGTAAAAGGAGGCCAAATGGCACAGAGGTTGTGAGATTGTATATATATTTAGGTTTACCTTTACAAAGGCGAAACACGCTTGTGCGATTGCTCATATGAGCTAATCGTAACTTCGAAAAACTAAACTGTAACAGTTTCCAATGTTTGAAAATCAGCAAATCAAAATGCAGGTTCGATGATTTTCGAATATAAATGTCGAAAAAAATGTAATGAAGTGTAAAGTAGGGGGGCAAGCCCCCCACATCACCTATTTTAATAGTCTAACTCTGAGATCGTACTACAGTGGGGAAAGGGACCATTTTCAATCCCGACTATAGTGCAAACTGCCCCAAAATGCCGAATCTGCAATGAGCGAATGTCACTGTGCATTCGATAACTGCACATTCGAAACTTTTTGTGTTAGACTTTGCAAATGTCCTTTCGAACATTTGCTGTTCACTCATGTGCAAAACGCACACATGAAGGTAAACCATATATTTAGTTTTTAATAGAGCTTTAAGAATTGTTTATGATTGATACCTACTATATATTAATTTAATGATAAAACAGTAGTGGATTTATTAACATGATTTGTTTTTCATACTAAAATAAATTTGACTTTTTTTTGGTGTCATGTAAAACTTAAGATTTTGTATTTAAAAATTATATGATTGTGAAGGGGATTTTTCTGAAGAAGTTCTAACATTAAATAGAACAAAAGCGCTTAATTCATTGTGGTTATAGTTGGTCTAAACTTAGAACATTTGCTGTTAGTTGTTTATTAAATACAGACCAACAGCAGTACTCCCCCTTTCCAAAATATTACAGAAATGTATCAATATATAGCTGATGCAATACCCATCAAATAACCTACTCTCAGAACTATAACTTGGCTTTAGCCCTCAGCACAGCACCACTACTGCTCTACTACATTTTACCAATATAATAAACCAACATAGAAACAATGGACAGCTTAAGTCCACCACTTTCTTAGACTTATCAAAGGCATTTGATACTGTCTCGCACCAGCAACTGCTCACTCGACTATACTTTCCACAGTCCTCCTTGTTACGGTTTCTTAGTTACCTATTTGAAAGGCAACAAGCCATTAAATGGCAACAAACCTACTCATCCTTTCAACCAGTTACTACAGCTGTCATTAGGGCTCTATCCTGGGTCCTTTCCTATTTAATATATTTATTAATGACCTCCACACTTCCACTCGCCATGCTAGTCCAGTTCACTATCAACAATGATGTGTGTGGCCTCAACAATAAGCTCCAAGACATTACCCAAAAATCATTTTCCTCTGTAGAAACCTGGCTCAATCAATCATACCTCCTACTCAACCCCATGAAAACTAAGTTAATGCTTTTTACCTCAAAAAGTTGCCAAAATAAAAAGCAATTTTTACCATAAAGTCAGCAAGTAATACTGGCATTAAAACTGTAACTCACAGTAAACTTCTAGGCATTACAGTAGACAATCTCAAATAACAAATATGACCAGAATATTTTGCACACCATTAAATCTGCACACCAGAAACTATCCTCCCATTATAAGATCAATGGATTCCTTACAGATACTGCAAGAAAAACTCAGACACCACCTTCTTACTACCAACTCTCTTATATGCCTCTCCTATCCTAACTTAAACAATACTCAAAGAAACTTGTTTCCTGATGCAATAAAATAGCTAAATTTGCCACCAATCTAACACATAGGACCCACTACTGCCATAGCTTAAAGCAATTACACTGGCTTGAACTACATAACTACCTAACATACTTCCAACTAACCACAGCACAAAAACTCATTCATCATCCAGAAAAAATGCCCTGTATCACATGACTTATTACTGGCCTACTGTCCAGCAAGGGAACTCCTATATAATTATTACTTACAAATAAATCATTTATTTTATTTATTTAACATTTGTTAACCAGGAAAGTCCGACTTGGAACAAAGCCAATTTTCAGCGGAGGCCCAGGAAAAAATGCTCCAGATGCATGTCTTTGTAACATGGGAGGAAACCGGAGCACCCGGAGGAAACCCACACGAACACAGGGAGGACATGCATACTCTGCACAGAAGGCACTCTAGCAGAGAATTGAACCAGAAAACTTCTTGCTGTGAGACAACAATGCTACTGTTGCACCAATGCGCCATCCATGCACCACTGAGTTATATGATGTTGCAGGAGACTTGCTCTATTCCCAATACATTGCCAAACTCTAGAACAGTATCCCCACACAAATAAAACTCTCCAACAAACTCAATAGTTTTAAACTACTGCTTAAACAACATCTTACCAATCTTGGTCCTACAGATGCTCACCACAAGGTTGAGACTTTGTGTTTACTGTAAGATACTCTCCAAATACTCTCCTTAAACAGAATACACTTAACCTCTCACTGAAATAACAAAACAAAGTTTATACATAACAGCTGCCTGTACAATCCATTAAGTTGCACTTGGGCTTTCTCTTTAGTAATGTCCACCTCTGTATAATCTTAGAATGTAGAAATGTAACTAATGTTTGTGTTTAAATACAAATAGAAATGTAATTACTCTGAGTTTAACTGAAACTTAATATAATGCAATGTAAGCAAATGGATATTTTTCACCCTAGGCCTCCACTGAAAATAGGTATTACCCAGTTAGACTTTCCTGGTAAACAAAGACAAATAAATAAGAGTTTCACATTTTCCCCATTTGTTCCACATTATAAGAAGTACTGTTCCTCATTTCAGATATGGAAGGTTGACAGCTACGGTTTAATCTTCGGTCCAAAAAGAGTGGAACCATTAAATGGGGAGTTAAAAAATGACATCTTGAAGCCTTCCACAAAATCGCACAATTGCACCCAGACATGATGGCGAATAGCAATGTTGGTGCCCACCACTCTAGCTACTCAATCAGCTGTATTTGAGGGCAGAAGCATAGAAATGTTGGAAACAGAACTGAAGGTAAATAGCTGAAATCAACATTCATCTGAATATCCACTGGCAAATTACTCATGAGAGAAATAGTAAGCCTTAGGTCAATTCACTCTGGAAGAGTGTGACATGAACCAGGTAGTTCAGGACTTTAAGGGAAAAGGTTGATGAAGCATGTCCATTTTCCAAATCTGTCCAGTGCCCTACATTCCTATTAGGGAGAAGAACAGATGTACTCTATTCGGAGAGGTACTTTTTAATGGCCACCACTATGAACATAGCATCTACTGCAGGACCTTTACTCTACTGTGGCCTATCTTTGGTGCTACTAAGCTCTTGTCAGGCTTCTTTGGTATCTGCTCCATTGTATCGAGTTCCTTCCAGGCTCTCTGAGCCACCAAATCAGTGAGGGCATCGGGAGGTGGTACCACCCAGGCAGTAGAAAAAACAGCTCCAAAGGCCTCCAGGAAGACATTTTCTTCTGGAGAAGGTGCATTTGTGGACCAACCCACCTTCTGCTTCAACAATTCCAGGACTTTGCCAAAAGTGATGCCTCCGAAGGTGGACCTAGGGGAATCCTCCCCGTCATCCAAATCCACATCTTCCATGACAGGCTCAGGCAATGAATCAATATGTTTTCTTTTACAAGTCTGCTTCTTATAGATCCTAACATTGGGGAGCATCAGGTGATGGATCCAAATCAGACTGGGAGCTCAGCGCAACGACTTCCCTGAGACTTTTGGAGGCTGACTGTCCCTGTCAAAGCAGAGGCCAATGTAGAAAAAAAAAGGTGCCAGGAAAGATCCAAAAAAGAAAGAGGCACCCTTTCTCTGGTAGCAAGAACCCTCTCAAAGGCTTCGAATGACAAACCAGAAATCAAATCAAGGACAACTCTTGAGGAGCCAGGGCTCAGAGATCTCCTCGGACACTGACCCTTTTCAGATTTGAATCTGACATCAGAGCACAGCTATCAACAGCCGATGCCTGAGAGGCAGAGATGGATCCAAAAGTTTTAAAGTTGATCTGTCCTCTGGAGCCACTGCCCCGATACTTTGGCTCAGACTCCCTTCCTTATCCAACAAGGTCAAAAAAGTGTGGGGTAAAGTTGGGGTTAAAGTAGTAATACCTACTGGCACTGACACAGGTCCTCTGGGTATGTTTGGATTCAGGGACTGCACATCCGAAGTTTGGATCAACACAAGCCTCCTGAGAGGAAAAGTCAGAAGACTTTTTCTCTGGTCAGAATGCAGAGATGACACCAGGATGACACGCAACTGAATCTGCTGTTGAATAAATCTCTGTGGTGCAGCGGTTAGTGTCACCTCACAGCAAGAGGTTCTCTGGTTCGATCCTCGGCTGGGGTGCCTTTTGTGCGAAGTCTGCATGTCCTCCCTGTGGTCACATGGGTTTCCTCCAGGTGCTCTGGTTTCCTCCCACATCCCAAAGACATGCTTGTAAGTGGATTGGACACACTAAATTGGCCCTAGGTGTGAGTGCATTCATATGTGTGCCTTCTGTGGAAGGTTGGGTGCCAGGCTGGCAACTCAACACCATAAAACTCTACTGCCAATCATGAGCGGACAGGTGATCCGCTGTGGCGACCCCTGACTGGGAAAAGCCGAAAGAAGAAGAAGATCATGCTACTGACATCGACCTCAGTAAGGCTTCTTGAAAAATGGGTAGAACTCACTGAAGAAGCTACAGAGGAAGCCTTCAATGGTCTTTTACCTTGCAAGATAAAAAATACAGCTGTGGGCTAATAGGATCTAGGGAGAACAGTAAAGTATGTGAAGGAGATCAGATCAAACCTGTCTTAGGATCCAATGGCTTTCGACACTTTTGAAGCTGGACCCAGGAGAACTGTTGGGTCAAGTGACCATTTATGACAATTTTGAACACACTCTTCAGGAGTCTTGCTTCCCTGAGAAATTGGCCCAGCTTTGTCCTTGTCCTTCTGAACAGATTTTTTGACTACTTTTGAGGGAGAAGATGGAAGAACTGATCCTTGCTGATAAGGCAGCAAACCTTTCAAAATCTGTCCTTATTACTTTGTAAGGCTTTATGCCCAAAAGAGGCACATGCCTCCCAATTAGTGTTCAAGTGGACAACCTCTAGACAATAAACACATAGGGTGTTGGGGCCCTGTGAGGGGTATTTTGTGATCACATTAGGAGCACCTTTTAAAGTGGTCATCTGACATCTTACATAACAACAAAACAAGTACATAATGATACAATACTCTAAGTAGCAGACAGTACTGTTACCAACCTCAAAGAAAGGTATATCTAATGCTACAAGGAAAGAATTTTTATTTTAATAAAGCAAACAAAAACTGAAAAGATCGATCCTCATTGGGGCTATTCACTAAAAGCAAAAATAACAACCGTGAAAGAGAAAAAATAATTAATTGTATTTTACAGCCTAACTATGGTACGGAAAAACACAGAAAGCTATACTAAAGTCAAAATAGATCAAAAGGAAGACATTTTTTGTTTGACTCATTGTCGATGAAAAGTGGTGATCAGAGCCCACTATTCGATTCAGGAGGCAAATGGGACCCAAGGTCTTCAAGGAGAAGCAGAGAGGGATTCTGGGTAGGGAAGGAGTCAGAACCCTGGATCCAAGAGATTGGTAGTGCCAAGACCGGATCAGTCAGTTCCAAGACCCATCTGTTGAATAGGACAAAAAAATGACAATATCAGACCTTGATTTATTCTTCACCTAACTCTCTCCTTAAATCTCTACTATCTGAGCAATGACATTTTTGAAAAAGGGAGTTCAGGACCAGCTGTAATTTTCACCAGCAATAATGCTGCAGAGAATTTTTCTAGCTAACGTGACATTTAAGAATGGAAATGTACAGATACTGATTCAGAGGATTATCATTGAGTCACTGAATGGAACACAGTTATTCCTAAGAAATGGATGTCAAAAATGTGTCAAAAGTAAAATTCAAAGAGGTGAACTTCTTATTCACCCTTAAAAAAAAACATTAAAAAAGATATATGGCGGCATGAAATGTGAAACAGATTTTTAAAGTCATTTAATTTGCAGTGCCTTTTACTTCTGTCAGCTGTATCCTACTGTAAGGTTTGATTTAGTTATTGTAACAGCAAGGTTCATATGCAAGAATGTCACCCAGGCTTGTTGGATACATGAAGTGCTCTGAAAACATAAATACTAAAACCGAAAATTCCCAGTTTGTAAAAATTTGTCTATTTTAACCACACCCATTTAAGTTAAAAGATATCTAATAAGGTTTGTTGCAAGAACACATCCAGACACTAACTACCAATTACAATGTAGAGCATTTCAAAAGATAAGAATCTGAACCCCTAATCAAGGATGGGAATATATTGCAGTTTAATGTATTTCCACTATAATATGACATCTGCAACATAAGCTTTAGCCTACTCTTTTCATGTCAATACCCAGAAATCTTTCAGTGATCCTCTATATTGTTAGAAGAGCATGAATAGGTGGCCAAATGGTGGATTAAGTTCAGAACATTTTAGTTGCTCTCAACTATTAAAAAGTATCGATGCTAGAAGTCAATTAAAATGTGTACTTTGCCTTGGGATCGAATTATATTAATCAAAAACTGAACTGATAATTAAAAAGTCTTATCAAAAGATAACAGACATCGTGAAGAAGGTTGGTTTCCAAAACTACTGGGAAAGATACCCATGTCTACAAAGGATTTCCAGTATGTATTGTCATCCATACAAGAATTATCCTTAAAAATCAGCATGGATAAAAAGGTAGACTATATACAACAGAATGTTGCAGTTTAACTTATAAAAGCTATGATCCAATGACAAAAATGTTAACATAGACAGTACAGAAACAAGTCTGAATGACTAAGAAAACATGTTCCTGCAGGACTTTGGAGGTAGGTCTTCAAAAACCTGGGTGGTCCTATCTCCCGATGCCCTCATTGATTTGGAGGAAGAAAACCCCAGTGATTTTTTGTTAAAACAGGCTAATGGATAAGATGGGTGACCAAGAAAACCAAGACAGAAGAAATAATGTAAGAATATTAGATGCTGCTAAGAAAATGGAAGGAGAAGCTATAGTTACTTTCACACCAGCTTGATTCCAAAAGTGTTAAACCTTCAGGAGAGCTTGTCATACAGTATAGAGAAAGCCCACAGATTTCTCACAAAATCTCCAGCTAAGGAGGGAGTCCCTCCCAGGTCTAACATTGTCAAATTAATCTGTCATCTGGTTAAATCACTTCATATTTGAACTGACTGGGCAAATCACTCTCTTAGAATGATTAATGCTATTGAATTTGATGATATCTATTCATAGAAAGCAATGGAAAAAAGCAAGGGAGGCATACCACTGCGAAAGTCCCTAAAATGTGGTATGAAGTGCCACATTTTATGTACTGCAAGATTAAGAATCTTTTTTTTTTCATATAATGTACTACTGACTCTACAGAAGAAGCCCTTTTCTTAAACCTTAAAAGGTCATCAATCCTCAGGAAGAAATGGACTGAAGCTACATCAGCCAAAAGAAATATACAGAGACACCTGGTAGAAGATTGACTATTCTAACAAAATACAGATGATTTATGAAATGAAACATTAATACAATGGACTGGTGCACTTAGCTAAATAATGCAGACTTTTTGTCTATCCAGTAATACAGACACAAAAGCGTCATGTAAGACTATTTCTTCTTGGACTTCAATGTGGCACTTTTTTAAACACCTTTACTGAATTATCACTTGTGATATAGGCACATTAACCATTTATATTAAAGTAATCAAACTGTATTAAGTTAAAATTAACAAACATTATTCTTCACATATACTGCAATACATCATGTAATCTAAGAAACATTACACAAATTATTAATTTCTTGCCCCCTTTTTTTAAACAAGAAACATCTTTATTAAACCATCTCTTGCGACACAAGCAATCATACATTTATATAAATGTAAACAAACCACACCAACACAATCCTAGTTGCAAGCATTTTACATCACAAACCATGACACAAACAGTTACAAACATTATACATCACTTTTACCCACCCAATAATTTTCAGCCAAACATTACATAGCTCATTTCAGTCCTGCCTTCTTTCAAACCTCATTCCTCCCCTGTATGTTTTGTTCCCACATTCCCATTTTTCCTATGTAGTTTGCTCCTACCTTTTAATGAAGATCTCAATTCCAGTTGTTAATTAATACTTCTAATATAGTTGGTTTAGACATTTACATTTTCTAGTAATTGCTTTCTTGGCAGCCACCATAATTAGAGACAGCAAAGGCCTTACCATGTCAAGGCAATTCTGATTCTGTATCATAGCTCAGAGAAATCTACCTCGTCACACCAATCTGCTCACTCAGCATCTCTGAAAGTGCATCCCGCAGGGAATCCTTAAATTCAGCTAACTCACTCCACTGCCAGAAAATGTGCTCCCAGTTATCGCTTTCTTCCCTGTCACACCTCAAACATTTGCTATCTACCCGAGGAAAATTTCTCTGGAGTCTACTTGGGGTATAAAAAATCTATGCAAACATTTCCAAGCAAAAATCCTAAATCTTCTAGATTTTGTTGCATATTTGGAAGACATACACATACCCTCTTTCCATTGTTTCTTTGTGAATTGCTAACCCAACCTCTCTTCTTACTCCTTTCTAACCTCTTCTGATTGATTCTTATATAATATTTTATATGCTCTACTAATTATTCATTTTATAATGGCAGCTTCTGTTCTACATTCTAATAAAAACTCTACCACTGCTGGTCTTTCATTTAGGACCCCCTATTTCTTTCTCTTTGCCTATACTCCGATATCAACCCTTGATAGGGAAGGCAATCTCTAACCTGCAGTTTAAATAAATTATTGGGATCTTCCCATTCTATCATCTTTCCCTCTTTAGTTATTTGCTCCTAATATCTTGGTTCTTTTGCCAGTTTTCTCCAATAAATTCTAGCTCCCTACTGTCTATATCTGTAATTGAAGTCATCCCTATCTGCAGAATCTTCTTAATCCATTCCCATGCTGGCTTAGTTCTTAGAACACTTTCTGCTACTATATGGATGCAATATTCTGTATGATTATTTTTATTTTCCTTAAAGGCCTGCATCCAAAATTCCAGTCTCTCCTTGTTTCTTGAGCTTACCCCCCATTTCACCATCATCCTTTTCCACTTTGAATTACAGTTTTTTGCTTGTGCTATGTATAGCAGCCTTAACTGTGTAGCTCTGAAATACCTCTTCAAATTGGGTAATCCCAATCTGGCCTGTTCTACTGGAACAATCAGCTTATCCCGTTAGACTCTTGCTGTCTTCCCCTCCCAGACAAAGTCCTTCAGCTCTATTAATTGCTGTCCACAACTTCTCATGTGGTTGATAAAAACACTCCTGACCTGTTTATAAGACTAAAGGGACTAAAAACATTTTGACTGCTTGTATCTTACTATCCATATCTATAAAACAAAGCTTCCATTTTCTCAGTGTTTTTATTAACTTTTGTTTAGTCGCTTCCCCACATATCCTTAGCTGACACATCAGAATAATTTTTAATCCATACTTCTAAATACTTCTGTGACATCTCCTCTCTGGGCCAGTAATCAAGGAGCCTGAATTCTCACCAATGACACTGGAGAGAGGCGTTCACTTGGAACAAAAATAGATACACAAGAGTATTTCCAGATGCAGCTCTTTGCACCATGAGCAATTTCCCTTAAGAGCAAAAAGGGAACACAATCAGTCCAGGGGCTGGTTTTCTCTCTCTCTCTTTCTCTCAATACCCCCCAATAAGACTCCTCATTGGCAGAGATGTATAGCTGAGTCCTCAGCAGAATGTTCAAGCCAAGTCCTCCAGCACCTTCCCTGTGAAACCAGTGCTCTCTGTCCCTGCTCCAAGCAGCTGACGCACACACTTTGAGATTTGATTTGCACACATGCACACACACACCTGGGAAAGTCTGAGACAGATTTACTTGCTATGCCCCTCTGCCCAGACTATAAGGTAGTTACTGCCACCAGACACTCCAAAGCTAGCTACTCTAAGGCTCTTACAAGAGTACCCAATTACACTGAGTGAAATTAATATCAATACAAATGGTAGTGTTTTGACCAATGCAGTATCACCAAATAAATGTAAGTACTCTCAAAGTTTCAAATATTCTCTAAAAGACCAGCCACAATGAAACGATTAAATATATTTAATAATAAATAATACAAGAACATGAAAATGCTAACTATTTACAATAACACCAGAGTTTCAATCATAGGAAATATTAAAATAACAGATGAATAGATTCATACAGAAACACAATACTTAACTAGTCTCACTATATTTTCCTGACTGAGCTAAAGAATTATTCCCTGGTCACTTACTAAACCCAGATAAGATGAAGTAGGTGAGTGGTCTTTTCTTCATTTCCATATTTCTCTGCTTTATATAGACTTTCATAGAATTTCCAAAATATTTCTAATACCTCTACAGGATCTCGTTACCTTCCTTGTCATAGGCTCCCTAGGTTTGGCAACAGACTGTTCTAAGTTTTTGTTTTCCAGTGTTATCAAAAATCAGTTGCTTAACAGCAATCTTTCTAAACTCATGCACATTATCGAGGTAATCTCTTATTTTCTGCTTAGCATTCTGCAATTGCTCCTCCTTTTGTTCTGTGAGATTCCCCCTATTCTGCAATACTTTACTATTTGTCAGTCCTTCTAAATACTTATTACTTCTTAACCATAGCTCCCTTTTTATTTCCACCCTATTTTTAAACTCCACCTTAATTTTATCCCACTCCCTAGCTATATTTTCAGAATAAATTTCTATCCTAACAGCTCCCGAATAATCTTCACTACCCATTCCATAAATTATTCTCTTTTCAACAGATAGGTGGGAAAGTGCCAGTGTCTCATTTTTATTTCATTACCTTGTGTTTTTATTTTAGTTATTATTGGTGCATGATCTGAAACAGTTATTGGGTGCGTATTAAGACCTTCAATTAAAGGCACATGTCCTTGTGAAATGTAAATTCTGTCTAACCTAGCCTAATTTTTATATCTTGGGGAATAATATGTAAATTCTGTCGAACCTAGCCTAATTTTTATATCTTGGGGAATAATATGTAAATTCACTCTGAACTCCTATTACTAAATTTACATCTTCCATGCCAAATATTTTCATAATTTTATTTTCAAAAATCTACCCTCCTTTATTATACTTTCCCTTATGGGTCCCCCACAGACACATCTTCACTGCTGCAAATCACATTCCAGTCCCATCTATAAATAATATTTCTTTCTGAAGACTGATTATTTCTCCCATAACTTTCTTAAGCTCCATTATAGCAGTTTTCTGTGGAATATAAATACATCCCAGTATAATCCTCCTTCCTTGCCAGTAGCCCTTTACTACAAATCTTCCATTATCTTTTTGCATCACTACTGGAGCTCCTCTTGCAATTAATACAAGTACTCCTCTTTTCCTTTGCCCCGGGTATTCCACTGAATAACCACCCTGAAAACCTTTCTTTATCAAATTCACATGTTCAGTTCTAAGTGTGTCTACAGTAACAGAGCTATTTGCACTATACATTTTTAATATAGTTCACTATTCTTTCTTTTTTGTATTTATCTGTGAGACTGTTGATATTTAAAGGCATTACAGAAAGCATCATTGCACTAAAATATTATTCCCACCTGTTATGTATAACACCTTTTTGCTAAATGTCTACTTCCAGCTTTTTTGTTACATGCATACACTGGCAATTTGAACCTTTTATACAGTTGTTTCTTGTCGTATCCATTTGAGCCTATGCAACATCGTACAACATTTTTTGTTTTATTGAAAGCCCTCAAAAAATACACCCAATACCCCTAAACCTATTAATACGAACAGACAAAATTATGTACATCTTCAAATACTGAATGTTACCCTCCTAATAGGAAACAAAAGTTCCAAACACACAGCCACATTCACAGACTTCAGTTAACCTAAAAGAAAGGTTATACATTCTAAAATGCATGGTGCAGCCTGAGTGTCTACCAAGTTCTAATTGGTTTTGTCTTAGCTTTTATAGCTCTCCCAGATGAGAAAACTCCTGAATGCTTTCAGAAAACATTATGTCCCAGCCAATTTATCTTTTCCTTTTTTTCCCTCAGCCAATCACTCTCCACCAGACTGTAGCCACTTTCTCTTTATTAGATTGTCTCCACTGAGACATGAGAACCAGACAGACAGTTTCTCTACCAGGTTGTTTCCATGGAAACATGAAGACCAGCTGTAGAACTACTACTCTGCAAACATGCATTTGCTAGAAAAAAAACCTCATAATATTTGATATTCTTTTTCATTTACTTACTCTCTCTTAAAACTTGTTACGAAATCAATCTAGCTGATGTATATATAAAAAAAGTTTGCAATCTACCACTTTAATTTAGTCCATGTTTTATTATTGTACTTATTTAGCATTCAGTTATTACTAATGTGCGCTTTAATACACATTTTCTATCTTGTTCATGTAAATTGTCTTAACTTTCATGTATCATTTGGAGCTTTTCTCCCTGGGCCTACTCTGAAAATGGGTACCTGACCCAGTCAGCCTTTCCTGTTAAATAAATAAATTTAAGGTCCTTAATCCAGTCATTCCCCTAGGCAAGAATGAGAAAAAGCACATTAACTTTTCTCTTGTCATGTTTTTAACCAGGCTTTTTACTTAACATTGCCGTGCCTCCTCCTCCTTAAAACTGAAGAAAAATGAGAGAGAAGGAAGAAAGAAAATAAAAAATAACAGCAACACCTGTTTACGATCCCTATTAGACTTAAAAATAGCTGACAAAACTTTACTTTAAACCATATAAAAAAATGCATCACGAAAATAGTACTACCTGAGAAAAAAATCTTTACATATAGTTAACTTTCTCCCTCCAATTCCCCTCCCCAAAGCAGTTTTCTGAATATTAATGACGCATGAAGCAGGGGATATGCTTTAGAGTCCCCCACAAGTCCAACAAGTTCTGAAGAAGTCCAATGTTTTCAGACTCTCTTCTGTCATATTTCACAAATATAATTAGAGCATCTCTATATCCCAAATCCTCTCTCTGCTTCATTTCCAATGTACTCTCAAGTCTTCTAGTGAATTATTGTGCTTCCTTCCTTCTCTCCAACATTTTCCATTGAAACATTGGATAGGGTTTCACAGGTACAGTCTCTGTGGTCTCTCACCAGATGAACAAGAAGCAGAATCTCCTTCTGTTTCACAGCTAACTTTTTGTTGGACTAACTCTTGTCTTTTCTCCTTAGCATGTACTTCATCAAAAAAATATTTTATTGGGGCGGAGCCTGAATGGCTAACTGAAAGCAGCAGATTCTTAGAGTTCCATAAACTAGTACAAGATACAGGAAAAAAATGTATTTGTTTCTAACAAAATTATTCAGAACTGGTAGATAAGTATCAGAAGTATATAGTTAGAAAATTTGGTGGATCTACCTAAACATTTTCCTGTCAAACTACAAAGGAGAATATTTAAATCTAGTGAGATGAGAAACTTAAAGAATTCTCACTCAGATTTGGCTCTAAAAAGAGAACTACAGCTGATAACTATCACACTACAAGAACTGTCGCTGAAAATAGATAATTTCAAGGAAGATTTACAGAACCTCAAGGAAAATAGTCAAAAACAGATGCTCTTAAAGAACTTAGTCAATAACATCACACTAAAATTACAAATATAGAAACCTCTCTGAATGACATAGAGGGAAGACTTAAAAAAGAAGAAATCCAGAAGGAACTTCTCATTAAACAAAATATTTGGCTCCTTAATAAAGTGGATGACCTAGAAAACAAGGAAAGAAGGTCAAACATCAGAATTGTTGGCATCCCTGAGAGAGCTGAAGGGAAAGATATGATCACATTTTTAAATTCATGGATTCCTGAAGTCCTAGACTTAGAAGGTTTATCATTTGGCACTGACAGGACTCGTAGAGCTCAAGAAAGACCAGTACAAATATCTTCTTCCACACCACCAAGGTCAATAGTAATAACGTTTTTATCTTATTTGGATAAAGAACTGGTATTAAAAACAGCCAGGAGGAACAGTCCTTTAAAATATAACCAAAACCCAATAAGGTTTGATAATGACTATTCTTCTAGAGTCTTGGAACAGAAGAAAAAAGCTTGGCCATTAATTAAACTACTAAAACAAAATAACATTAAAACACAATTTGCCTTTCCTGCCAAAATAAAAATCTTACATCTAAACGAAATGAAAACTTTCAACAATTTGGAGGAAGCCACAGCACTTATTAAAAATAATGCCATTTCCATACCTGAAGATATGGACTGGGTATCTCCCTCCTTGAAGAGAGTCACAGATAAGCCTTCCTGAACTTATGTTAAATAGAAAAAGCAAAAAACTAATCTAAAATTGCTGTCCCTAATAGATCTCTCAAAGTATCTACTGCAACTCGACGCTACTAAAATGTGTGTTTTCATTATTTCAAATAAGGTAGGGCTTGTATTTGCTTTTCTAATCTATACACAGTGAAAAGGAAACGACTGTTTTTACTCGACCAGTAATAATACATTAGCTTTATTTTCATGGTTATTTAAATTGTTCTATATTTCATGGCTCAATAGAGTTTACAAGCCTCACTAGCTCTAGCTCACTGACTCATGTATACAACCTCGGGTACTTTTGGTAGATAATCACCCTTTTGTATACATATGTCTCAAGCCTAGACTTTTACGGGTTTGGTTAGTGGAATTAAAATAATAATTCCCGTCTTGACTATGTAAACTCCACCTTCACAAACAGTATTTATTAGTAAATATAATGAAAATGTCATAATAGCTTATCAATTCACATTGGCAGCTCTTTATGTGAATCGCTGTGTGTATTTTTTTTTTTCCTTTTTTTTATTAAGTAACTGTATCCAATTATAAGTTGCAGTCCAAACGGCTGTTGTCCGATGATCAATATGGAATCTAGTTTCCTTTTTGTATAGTTGTTGGAGCAGACTCTGCTATGTACGAAGTTCAATTTGTGTGTGTTTTGCGATCTCTGGTGAATTGCTTTTGTTAACCTTATAACTTGTTGAAGCTGCCGTGGTGAGATGTACATTTTGGAGGTAACTGTGGGCAGTTGTTCATGACTGTTTGACTAGGAGGTAAGTCTTCCATGTGTGGCTTGCTCAGGGAAGGGAGAGGAAGGGAAAAATACAGAGTTAAAGCGTAAAGTGAAAATCCATATATACTCATTGTTTGCAGGAAGCTAAGCCCACTAAATGAGATAACGATGCCTCAGTGACCTGAAATAACGAACATTTGAGGTAAGGCTCTCCGTGATGCCCGAAACACTGTAAATTAATCTGATAATTATTCAGGAATGTGCCGATACACTGAACTTGACTTTCTCTTCTGAGATGAGCTAGTGACAATGGGTGGGCTGTTGAAATGCCGATAAGGCTCTGGGCTTGTCTGGGCACAGATGGTTGTATAATACTGAGGGGAAGGTCTTGAGATTGAATCTGACTGATGTTTTATGGTCATGAAGTGAGAAGAGGGAAGTGATTTTCTTATGACATGCATCAGATATGCTGCTTGGTAGATGCTTGGTTTGTCACGGTGGAATTCCTGGTAGTCTTTATGTCCTTAATGATACACAGTTTGAACTAGAAATTTGTGTGTGTGTGTAGATGGATGTGATGTCTGTTAATAGGGGACTTACAGACGTGAGACTTATTGTGGGCTGGAGGGGTCGGTTGACAGTGAAGTGTTCGGAAGAAGAGAGAAAAGTGAGAGGTTTGAAGCTGTTTACTTGGAAGGCGGGAAACTATTCTTTTCCTAACTCAAAGGGGTGAAGCTTTTCAGAGCTCGAGATAGCTCGTGTGTTAATCTGTAATCTCCTCACACTTTATTAAACTCTGGGCATAATGCAAACTATGTGAAGTATAAAGCATACTCACTGAATGTCTGTTATACTTTCTGGTAGGGGGAAGTTAATGATAATTGGTGAAACTAAACTTAAGGCACAGTATGTTTTATGGTTATTAAACTTTATAGTAAAGTTATTATTCTACTTAGAAGCACTACATGTGATTAAAAATTTGGATTTAAAGTTTATATAAGATACATAACGGTTTTATAAACTTTGTTTCAAAAAATTTCATGATGTACTTATGTAATAATGTTCAAAAAGAACTAAGTAATATGCTTAACACCAAAGTTATGACTGTTATCCGGTGTAAGTGTTATTAGTCTAGCTGCAGACATGCAGATGCATCTTAGTAAGCTTGCATCTAATTCTCTCATATATTATAATCTTGAGAAAATGAACGAATACCGATATTAACACCTAAGGCATACATGCAAAGCTACATCCAACATTGTTACAACTTTTAATTGATAATAAATGCATAGAATTGTCAATCAATAATCAATTCTAAAATTAACCACCTAACCAAATGGAATTTTTATAAAAGTAGAATATACTATTCTCATGTTTATATTATACCGAGTGGTTCTAGCAACATTTGACAGTCAATTATCCTTTGGATATTGTTTACATATATTTATATACAATTGCTTAGATGTTATTTTTCTGTTTTCAGTTTTCCTCTGAGAAATTAGTTGTGTTTACAGTTAATATCTAAAAGAAAAAGCAACCACCAATTTACTGACCTGCTAATTACTCTATGTAACTTTATAAGTTTCTTAAACAAATTAGTTCATTTGTTTGATGACATTTTCACTTAAGTGCATAGCTTTTGAATATCAGAATTAAAGATATGTAGATCAAATGATTAGCATGTATAGAAGAAAGGTCAGTATCAAACTCATGCTCACTTTCATCTTGCTTACTGAATCTCAATAATAACTCGTGTGTTCTCTTTTACCTTCGCATCTTTTTTCACAAATGATTTCTAACTGGTATTGGTATAGTCATTAGTATACAAGGGAAATTAAAGCCTGATCAGATGAATAGTAAAACCTGCAAGTTATCTAATCTAAAATATTCTCCACTAATACTTATTGTCTTATGGGCTTAAAAAGAATAGAAAAGGAAGTTAGGATGGTTAGTCTAACAGATGTATTTTTATCTGTTAGACTAGGAATGTCTTTCATTCCATGTTTAGTGTGGGTTAAATTTTTTATAAGTTTAAATTTTACTAGCATATAATTTTTTAATTTTTTTTTTTCTAGTATTAGAAAGCCTGACCAAATTTTTTTTCTGTCAGCCTGTTGGGAAAAAACAATTAAGATCATTAGAAATCTGCTAATTGATACAGAATTAACTGTACAGGAGGAGTTTTATGCATTCAGGAATTCAACAATACAAAGTTCTTTTCTAAAAAATTCTGACATGGATTTAACATCGGTGTCTTTAAATACTAATGGCTTAAATAATCCGAATAAAAGATCTAACTTATTAAGATATCTGAAACTAAATAGAGCTCAAGTAGTTTTTCTACAAGAAACTCAATTTAAAACCGATGACAAATTTACATGGAATCCTAATAATTATATAAAACACTAGCCCAGTCTCCCTATAAATCAAAGACTAGGAGAGTAACAATTTTATGGAAAAAGAATACATTAAACCCAGAAATTATTTATAAACATATAGACCGAGATGGACTTATAGCCATTATGTTAAAATTTAATAATAGAATGTGGACTTTAGTGAACTTATATTGGTTCCCAGGTATGAGGGTGGGATTAGCTAAGAAGCACTTACATCTTGTTGAAACTATTTCTAAAGGTAACCTAATAGTAGGTGATTTCAATTGTATTATGGACATTGCAGAAACCACAAATAAAAAGTCCCCTAGACTATCATCTACTGCAAAATTTTTAAAAAATGGACTGAGATGTTCAAATTAAGAGATGCTTGTAATACTATCAGGCCTAAACCATTACTTTTTTCACATCGAGACTATAGACACAGTACTCAAATCAGAACAGATAAACTACATGCATCTTAAGATCTATATTCAAGAATTTTAAATTTCTCAATACTGCCATGCCCATTTTCGGACCATAATTCCCTTGTTCTGGAAATTTATACAGAATTTAAATCACTAGTAATTACTTCCAGGATTCCTTCATACATTACAAAAATTAAAGAATTTAAACCTTGGCTACTTAAAAAGCCTATATATATATATATATATATATATATATATATATATATATATATATATATATGGTAAAACTATTAGCTGTTTCAAAAATAAACTCTAAGAATGGGAATCAGAATTACAGGAAATGCAGAATCAACTCTTAATGCTTAAATCTAATAAGAATTTAAATGCTAAAGAGAATAAAAAGAAAACAGAAGACGTAAATAAAAACAATATAATGAAATACTTTCCAACAAAGCTAACTTAGCCATGGAAATATTAAAAATAAATTCTTACACTACTTCTCCAAAGCATTTACATTACTTATCTATGAAAGTTGTAATGCAATCTAAAGCCAATAATATCATTAGCATTTTACATGAAGGGAAAAAAGTCTCAGACATAGGTGACATTTTGGATGCTTTTAAAAGTCATCATACTGAACACATCATAAAAGTGAAATAAATATAACCAAGCATTTGAATCTAGGAAATATAACCCCTAACATCAAAAAAATTTCCAAGGAATTAAAAACAGAGCTACAAAAACCAATCACACAAAAAGAAATAAAGTAAACCCTGCAAGGTGCCAGGGATAGATGGTTTAATCATAGAATTATATAAACTGCTTCCCACTTCCATAACCTATTACATAAAACTTTTCCAGAAATATAAACACTTGCAAAAATTTCCCCCTCATGGAATTATTCTTTAATCACACCATCTAAAAGGAAAGTAAAGATCCTAATTATTGTAACTCTCACAGGCCAACATCATTACTGAATAATGATTACAAAATATTCATGTCAATTTTGGTAAATAGAATGAAAATCCCACTGTCCAAAACAATTAATAAAGATCAAACTGGGTTTATACATAATAGACATACACAAGACAATATTAAGAGGATACCAACACTAATTATTTAAATAGAGAAAACCAAGAAGCTTTGCTAATTGGTTTAGACATAGAAAAGGCCTTTGACTCATTAAATTGGGTCAGTTTAATAAATGTTTTGCATATATTTGATTTTCCTCTCTCTTTTATTACACTTATAAAGAAAGTCTATGAAAATAACTTAGCATTGGTTAAAATAGGACCTTTTACTTCTGAAGTGATTAAGATCACTAGAGGTACTAAACAAGGTTGTCCAATGTCAACTATTTTATTTGCATTGGCTATAGAGATATTGGCCATCTTAATATGCAACAACACAACGATAAAAGGCATAGATGTATACAACAAATACAGCTCCAAAATAATGTTGTTTGCAGATTATGCGCTTCTTAGTTTGCCTAACTCTAGTCTAAAGTATTACATGGAATAGACTTTTTAATAGGAAACTGTCAAAGGATTTCAGATCTCTACTTTAATAAATCAAAATCAAAATTCTTGATGTTAAATAAAAAAAGGAGGTACACGCAACTGAAAATCACATTATTGGTAACCAAGTTTCAACATTAAACTATTTAGGGATGGTCCTATGTGAGAACAGGACACAAATATTAAACACCAATTACACCAACATTATAGACTCAATCAAAACATTGGTGAATAAATGGAATAATAAATTTATAACATTTGAAGCTAGATTACAATTGATAAAAATAGTACTACTTCTTAAAGTAATGCATGTAGCCCAGGTTCTAATATGTTTATCTGAAAAAAGATTTATTAAAGATATTACACCTATACTGTTAAGATTTTTATGGTATCCTAAAAAAATAGAGTTGCATTTTCTCATCATATCAGAAAATGGGAACGGGGGGGTTAAAATTCCCAGATATCGAATCATACATAAGGGCTAATCTACATAACTGTGATTGATTGGGTTAACCCTAACTATTCTAACTGGAAATGTTACATACAATCATACTAATGAATGAAAATGCTTTATCAAACAATCTCTTAACCACATGGTACTGAGCATACATTTACAATACAATATAGCAAAACCTACCAAATTAAATCTAATTAATCATATTTTTGATGTCTTTAGGAAATTCATTAATAGTAATATGGACATAAAGCTTTGGTTTGCATTTTTAATTCCTTTCAGTATTACAAAAAGCTTTCCTGACAGGGTACACAGAGAGATTTTTAACTCCTGGGAACATAATTTAGTATGTTGGTTTCATTGCTTAAACAATTTACAGGTTTTGGAAGCTCAATATACGTTATCAACTTATGGGTTATCTTCACATGACTGGTTAATATTGCGGAGTGTTTTAACATACTCTAAGGATCTATGTAGAATAGTAAATAACTCATCTTTGAAATTATTTACAATTGTATTAATACAAAAAAAAACTAATTATATCTATATAAAGTTAATTGCTTATAAGATGGCTAAAGTATCTTATTGGCAATATATAACTAAAGGTTTGACTACCTTATCATCAGAAGATAAGTCAAATATACTACTTTCAGTTAAATTAACAACCCACTCACAATACTGGAGAATATTTAACTGGAAATATCTACAAAGAACCTTTTTAACTCCTGATAAAGTTTCAAAAATGAACTCGTATAGCAACGCCTTATGCTGGAGATGTCAAGCTTCAACCAACGCAGATTGACCCCATGTTTTTTATGATTGTACTAATATTAAAACATACTGGAATAAGATCAATAATTTTTTTACAAGCAATATATTCGGATTCATTTTATTCAAATTCATTTATCTTGACCAGACCATTAATTTTATTAAATGTAACAAAATCTTCATTTGAAGAAGAATTGTATTTACTCTGGACAATACTAGCAATAGCTAGAAAATGTATAACTAAGAGATGGAACTCCAACACAGCGCCCACCATGGAGAAATTTCTCCCATCTACTAAAGAAGTCTGCATTAATGGAAACCAAAATTAAAGAATTAAGAATCCATCCTAGGTCATTAGTTAACCCATGGAGAAATGTACTGACTTTGATTGAAACTTTACAACTGAAACCAGACTCTTCCTGATAATCTATACATAATGTAATACGATTACTATTTATATTTGATCTGTTATTATCTGAATGTAAATATTATATATAGTTAAAATGTTTTATTTAAATTGTAAACATTTCTATATTATGCTATATGATTAAAATAAAAAAAATTTTTTTGAGCAAAAAAAAAAAAAAATGATTTTGTTCCTCCTGGGAAGAATACCTTGAAGATGGCTGGCTACAGTAGTTTGAATCTCACAAGTGCATCTCAATATTTCTTAAATAGTGGAATCAATTTGCTCCTTTTGTGCCTGGTGTACAATACGCAATCACTCTCCACAAATACTCTGCATCTCCCACTTTCAGTACTTTGCCCTTCTGCCACAATTTTGTAAGAATCAACTCCTGCTGGTAGGATTGCATCTTTACTATTAAAGGACCAGGTTCCTTGCTCATAAGCCTGGTTTGGAGCATACACATGGTGTCCTTTTAAGCTAACAGCTCTTGTTGTGGAATACCAGTCCAATTGTTTGTGTTTTTATAAAATTCATGCAGTCTGCTCCTTCCCAGCTCCTCTGGTATAGCTGAAAATGCTCTGTATTATTTTTTGAAACATCTCTTCCTGAGCAGTCTTGTATTCAGCCGGCCTTTTCTTCATTTCGACCTCTGAGTTTTGCAGCTTTATCACCGAATCTGAATATCTAGTTAAAGCTTTTTCCAACCTTTTGTTGTTTGTGTTGATATACTCCCATCAATATTTCATTTATTTTAACCAGGTCTGCGTGCAGCTGTCTTATGTCTTCCTGTAGGTTAGTGGAATTCATACCTGAAGATTGCATTGCTTTTTTCTGAACAGCTGCAGAACGTTCCCTTGTCAGTATTTCTTCCTCACATTTTGTAGCCAATTTTTTTCAGGTCCTCTAATTTTTTTTTCCTGGCATCCAGGCAGTACACTTACTAGCTAGTTACTGAAATTTACCCATAAAGACAAGTCTACTGGCCTTCTCTGCTGACTTTCTGTTTCACACTGGGAGAGCTAGGATTAAGCTGTTACTCAGTATGCAGCCATATTGGAAGCCCTTCAGTGTGACACTGTTATTCATCTCCTGTGAGGATCTAAAACATAGGTCTTGAAAATAAATGTTATTCATTTCACTGGTCAGCTTAAAGACAATACAGCTTTGCAAACTGTGCCCTTTATTCTTTAGGACAAGGACTGCATACATCACATATTGTTTGGTAAGCTCTGCTCCAAGTCTTCTTAATTTTTTTAACATATTTTATTTATACAAATTTTAGTCTACAGGTATATATCAATTAATACATAAAACATATATTTAGTTAACATTTTTATTTAATCATGCAGAAATATACTGCTTCACTGTAATTCTGTTTCTTTCCTAAAGATGGTTACTGTAATTCTGTTTCTTTCCTAAAGATGGTTGCTATCACCATACTATTGCTTTAAGTTTATTTACATATCCAATATGTAAATTAGTTAATTAATTTGCATTTCTCATGGTTTTCTCAGACCAAGATTGAGCTCCATCACTTGTTTAAACAATAAAAGTCAGTTTATAGTGTTTTAAAAGCTCAAGATAAAAAAAGAAAATAAGTTATGGAATTGCTCTGACTTTTCACTGCACAACAACAAAGGCTTCTGGGGTTGTGTTTCCTGATTGGTGGACAGTCAAGCAGGTAAAATAAACAGTGGATTCACCTGCTTTACTCTTCTTTACATTCTTCCAATGTCACAAAATACATTTAGAATTACTTACTAACATGGAGACAAGATCCCCTGTGGAAGACTGGACAGACAGTGCAAGTTGGCATTAAGGTATGCAAACAGTGGCATCATGTTAGGTGAGATTTCAAGTGCTAAACATAAATTTTCCCTCATGAAACAATATAATCAAAAGAATAACATCATGTAAATTACAGAATTGTCTTAATGAATTATAACAGCTAAAGAAGTTAAAATATCATATGTATGTGCAACTAATGGTAATTTTTGAATGCGGACTCATGTGTAGCAGTACATTTACACACACATTCATTTCTTCTTTCTCAGGGGCACTCGTCCGCTTCTAAAATCAGCATCCTGCCTCTGACCAAAGCCAACAAGTTACCACCCACTTAGCTAAGAACCTCCCACTTTGTGACATCACAAAAAATCTTACCCATGGCATCATCTTTCCTCAAATATCCATGTAAGCCTGAAATCCATTCCTGTTTTTCTTCCCTGCAGAATTAAGCACTTAGCATTCAGGTCCCCGTCCTTTGCAATTAGCTTTCTCAGTTGGAGTTTGCGAGTTTGAGGTACTTTCAGTAAACGTAGAATGTATTTCTAACTTTATTTTTTACTCTTAAATAAGCTGCTAAATGCTTTTGTTTACAGCAGTTAATAAATTAATAAGAACAGTGAAAGTTATGTCTGTGGCAGTTTTAACCATTTTCATCTGTTTTCAAATGCCGTTTCTGATTGGCATTTACCAACTGAGGTTTTCTGTTGTTCAGCAAGGACAATAGGGACAATTTTTAAACAATGCTCTTACAAACATAAAAAGTTGACAGAACAACAGGTTTTGTATTAGCATGCATTTTCAGAAGAGTATGAAACTCAAATGCCTATCATATTTAAGATTTTAGTTTTCAATGCTTTGCCACTGACTTGGAAGAAATACAAAATTTTATGAGGAACAGACAAAAAATATGAGGCAACAATATGGACATTCTGCAAAATCTGTATATTTGAATGGTATGGTCTGCAGACATGCATCTGAGGATAATTTAGCTGCCCAATATTACAATTCTAATTATGGACATGCTTCTTTGGTCACACAGCCAATGCAGGCTTGCTATTTGCATTATAAGTGCACCACTAAACCACCACAGTTATGTAAAAAAAAGATTGCAGTCCAAAAACGGCAAGTCCCTTTTATTGACAACTGTAATAAAAGTACTTGCTGCTTTACCTTATCAATGGATTTTTTTTGGACTACATCCATTTCTTATCAAACTGTGGTGCTTTATAAGTACAACTTGCATTATATTTAATCAACATTGGCATCTGCTCTGTGACCACAGAAGTCTGTCCATAATTAGAATTATACCTTCAATAGGGAGGAAGATAGAAGTTAAGAAATTAAAGATTGATAAATGCGATGGACTGAATGGATTACAACTGAGAATGGTTAAGAAATTGGTTACAGTGATAACAGAAACTTTACTTTAGCAATAAAGACAGAGTTATGCCAAAAGAATGGATGGCAGGTTAATAAAATTTGCAGTAAAATAACGGAGGGAAAGAGAAAGCAATACTGATTGTAGAACCTGAGTACAGACACCTAGTGTTACTTTGTTGTTAGGTAAAACTTTAAGGAAAACTACAGGAAATATGAAATGCTGTATCCATGCAGGGGAAGAAGATGATCAGGTAATGCATTTTAATACTCTCTTACTCAGGTATGAATGATGTGGTCAGTTATGATCCAGAAAGACTGTGGTTTTGATCTTCTGCAAAATCTCCAATTCTGTGCCAAATGTAAGGTTAATGAGGATGCCAAATTAGGACAGTCTGTACCTGTAATGAAGTGGTTGGAGGGCAGACATTAAAGGGTCCTTCAAAGTGGGGAACAGTCCTGGCTATCTATTGTCATAAATACACTGCATTAAAGATCAGTTCTACATCCAAATCATTTTAAAATGTATACCTCTGATGATGCTGTTGGATTGAAAAATAAAATATTTTTCTAGATGGTTTTAGGATAGGATCTGTCATGTGGAATGAAGCTAACATACATAAAAAGATGCAAGAACACTGAAATTTTTATATAAAAAGGTCAGGCAACTTAAATAAAAGAATGATGCATTTGGTATGATGAATATAATAGATGTTGCTGGAGACAACAACTAAAGAGAAGGGTATAAAGTACTCCTGTGTTTAGCAATGAAATATGTGTTAGGATAGTGATATAGTTTATGAGACAGGACATGCTGTTGCAGTGATATATTCTAGGAATACTAGGGTTGCTTGCTATTATATGAAACTGAATAGATATAATTTGAAGGTCTATACTTAACACTGGAAAATACTGACATGCAGATCAGTGTGACTGATTCTGTACAAGTAATGATTTCTAAAATGAACAGCGCTCTGGCTGTTAGAGTAGTATAGGCTTGATTCCCCACTGCCTTAATGTGCCTAGTGAGTGACAGCGCCCAAGTCACTTATCCAGGCATTGCTTTGTGGCAACTGGGAATTTGCTAGACTACTTAATGGTCTCCTGGACTGGACGCCTAGAAACTACCTATGAAACTTTACTATTATTCTTTTAGGGCAATGAAGAAAGGCAAATGGCTAAGCTGATTTGGGTATATAAAATGAAAGAAAAAACAAGAATATGTTTTAAGAATGGAAAGGGGAGATTTAAGGGTCCACTCTGGAAAACTGAAGGGTTGTGTTGAGTTGTTTAATGATTACAGGCAGAATTACTTATTCATGGCTGGCAGTATTTTTTGGTGAGGGACTGTTCAGCTTGGAATACAGGGTAGATTTTTAAATTAGATAGGAGAGATGGTGGAAAATTAAGGGGAAAAAAACTCAAGCTATATCCATTTTACTTGCTACCAGTTTTTATAGCATGGTATACTGGAAGCATTCATATATCCCTTTCTACCTACCTATGCCCTTCTGCTTTCTTCCTTTTCGGCAACTTTGCCCTTGTCTCTTTTTTAGGCCTTTTCATTCTATTTGAACTTATTTCCTCATGACCTTTGGTGTCGCTTTGTTAGAAAGCCATAGTTTATTCTTCATATTTGATTCACATGGTTCAGTAGCAGCAACTATGTTTTATGTTCATCATTTAAAAATTTTTAGCCCACTTACTGGCCACTTGCCAGAGCTTTTTTGTTAAAGTCAACAAACAAATACTGGCACTGTCAGCCAAGTTATATGAAGCACACTGCCTTGTTCCAGACATTGACAGCTCATACGAATATGTTTATATGACCATATCAGCTAGCTACTAAAGGCCAATAAGAAGCGATTGACTTCCCCACTATTTTTAAGTTAACCCCCCCCCATTCGTCCTGAAAAAAAAAGAATCCTTTCCAGTCCCCTGAGCAAACAATGACAGGTGATATGGTAGTCCTCACATTCATATTTCATAGAGCATAATGCTTTTGTACCCAGTACAGTACAGAATTACCTTTGTTTATAATAATGCATCTAGCATTTTATTACATAACCACTGGGAAACTTTCTGTTGTGTGGTAATTACACCACTGACATTGTGTGTTAATACAATATTTTCCTTTTAGTTTATGGTTTGTTTACCCTTCTGTCAGTGACTTGTTTCATAATTTTCTATACTTACACATCCTAGTTGTTTGAGAGGAAAGTGTTTTTTGGGGAAAATATATCTAAAATTGCAGAATTTTGTGGCAGAGAAGAAAAAATGGAAAGCAAGGAAACTCGAAATGGAGGCAAGATACGTCTTGTCATACCTCTCAACTGTACCATACCAAATTCCTTAGTATTTACTGGTTTTGAGGTCAAAATAATGGGGTGCCACGAATTCATTCCCAAATTTCCCTTTTTTTTTTCAAATTCTTTTTTTGGGGTGAATTTTTGCTGATATCATCACATGCAGGTGCATACACGATGTCAGCTTCGTGAGCAGACTGACAGCCTGTCAGAATTCAGCTGGGCCTGAGGGTGTGTACTGTACTCTGTCTGTGTGTCGTTCTTCCATACAGCAAGTCCACAATGTGTTTGCAGCTGCAGTAGCATTTAAGAGAGAGAGTCAGTCAACACAGTCAAGTTGAAATAACGAACAGAACTGTGGAGGAGTGGACGATTGAGAGAGAGCTGCTGTTCTGTGTTTTTTGTTTTAAATAATGCATTAATTAGAGCAAGGCCAAGGAAGGAAGGCAAACCGTTCATAAGTGCAGCAAGCAGCAGCAGTCGGACTTATCTCAGACCGGTCTCTTCTGAAGAATTATGAGAACATTTATCACCACTGGCACCAACAGTTCTTCCCCTGGCTCCTCCAGGTAAAAATTAAAGAAGAAAATGAAATGTACATACAGTGTCAGTGTGATATCACCAAGTCTTTGCCGTCTACATCTGTTTTGCAGAAATGTTTTAAGGGATTATAACAATCTCAGTATGACCTTTTACAGTCCTTTTAATGTAGATTTTATAACAAATGTCAATTACAGAACACACCAAGGACAAAAGCAGTGTTTTTCATTTTACCGCATGAACACTCGCTCACAGAGACACACATATGTGCGGGCACAAAAAATAAGATGGCATTCGGGTTTTTTTTTTTTCATTCTTAGTCTAATTTAGAGCACAGAAAAATGCCAAGAGTACATTGCTGACAAAAAAGAAATAATATAGTCTCTGAAGCCTAATTTAGTTGCACTATGAAATAATGAGAACACAGCAGCATGCCTGCCTCTACCAGAAATAGTCTGTCTACTTTATATCTGTTACAAATTTTACTGTGAAGAGCCTTCATTTAAAAGAAGGATGCTGCCTGTCTGTCAGAGATGGTCAAGAATAACATCTGGTCTGATATATAAGTGATAAAATTCATACTCAATGCTTCCCGTAGGTGATATCGGTCCGCTTCAGCCATTACAGAACCTCTGTCTCCCAGTACCGGGGCACAACGAGACATAACAACGTAGCTGTTCTTACTTGGCTTAGGACACAAAATGTCCATCCTGCCCACCGTGCTTTTGCCTTCTGTCTTTGGTTGACATTACACTCTTAGTGAGTCACCTGAATTTATGCTACTGCTGTGTAAACTATGCTTTTCCACTAAAGTTCCTTAACGTACGATGGCATACCTCTCAACTGCACAGATTTTCGCAGAATGTCCAGATTTTTGATTCTTATTTTTGGTCTGTTTCTCATAAAAAAAGAAGTTATGTCTTACCATAACGTTCCATCTGTATTGTTGATCCTCGTTCAGTCATTATGCATGGGTATCGGTTTCGACCTCTGAACCGCGCCTGCCATTTTCCAAGCTCGGGTCAGCTTCAAACTCTTGAGCTAAACTCTTACCCACAATCCCCCTCTCCCTGTTACCTCAGATTGAGTTTGCAAGTCAAAGAAGGTAGAGGCTACCTCTGGTCAAATAACCTAAGAGAACCAGATGGTGGGATCCACTAGAAACCACAGGAAGGGGAAGGAGGGAGGGTCATAATGACTGAACGAGGATCAACAATACAGATGGAATGTTATGGTAAGACATAACTTCTTTATCTGATATTGTTAATCCTCGTTCATTCCTTACACATGGGACAGATTCCCCAGCTACCTCTCTTCCTGGGAGGATCTCATGGAAGGACATTCCTGAGCACCATAGAACCGAAAGATGCTCTTCCCCTGGAGGCCAAATCCAGTTTGTAATGACTGATGAAGGTATGAGGCATAGCCCAAGTTGCAGCTGCACAGATGTCATGTAAAGAAGCTCTGGCATGGAAGGCAGCAGACGTTGCCACCTACCTTGTTGAATGAGGTTTCATGGTAGTAGGCAACAAGATATTACGTTGTGTATAAATGAAGGTCACACAGTCCTTCAACCATCTAGCTAATGTGACCTTAGCAACAGCAGATCCTAAATCTAGGTCCAGAAAAGGCCAAAAATAACTGGTCAGATTTATGAAAGGGTTTAGTCCTGTTAAAATAAAAATGGATTTGCCTGTGGATATCTAGGGCATGTAGGCAATACTCTCCTCTGTTTGAATGATTGGGAAAAAAAACTGGCAAGTCAATGGCTTGATTAATGGACATTTCAGAGATCACTTTCGGCAGAAATGATGGATTAGTTCTCAGACACACTATCTCTATGAAAACCAAGTATGGACTCTTGATGCATAAAGCTCGAAGCTCAGAAAAACGTCTGACAGAAGTAATGGCAACCAAAAACAAGGTTTTCCATGACAAATACTTGAGGTCGCAAGAAGAGGTTGGTTCGAAAGGTGACATTGTCAGAGCTTGTAGAACTAATGATAAATCCCATGGTTGAATAGGTTCTCTAAAAGGTAGCTTCACATGATTCACACCTTTTATGAAGGTCTTGCACAACTTATGGGACATAAAAGGAATCTGGGACACCCTCATGAAAATTAGAAATTGCAGCCAAATGAACTCTAATGGTAGAGGCCGATAGACCTGATTGAAAAAGGTCAGCCAGATAGTCTAGTATTATCGACACTGGTGCTGAAAAGGGGTCTACTTGTTTATCTTTCAGCCAACAGGTAAATCTTTTCCACCTGCTCAGATAAGTAATTCTAGTGGAAGACTTATGAGAGGCAATGAGAATATCACATACTGGTAAAGAAAGATCATTCTACCTGGCAATCAAGGGAACTGGAGTAGCCAAGCTGTGAGCTTCAGGCTGTTCAAGCTGGGATGAATCCGGTTCTGTGGATGTGAGATCAACTCCGGTGTTGGATGGAGAATCCATGGTTGATCTAGTAGGTGAGGCAAAAGGAAGGGGAACCAAATCTGTCGAGGCCAATATGGTGCTACGAGGATCACCTTGCTCTTCAACTGACAGGCTTTCTTCAGAAACTGGGAAATGAGGGGAAAGGGTGGAAATGCGTAAAGAAGACCCGAGGGCCAATCGTGGACAAGAGCATCCTTGGGTGACTGTCACGGAGGGGGAATCAGGGCGAAGTAGTTGCTGCATTTGTAGTTGGTCTGGGATGCAAAGAGGTCGCAGCAAGGATGGCCCCAGTGGTGGAAGATCGCCGCCGCTATCAAGGGATTCAGGGACCACTCGTGAGGTTGAAGAATGCACCTGCTCAGTCTGTCTGCTATCGCAATGCAACTCCCGGGAATGTGTGCTGCTAGAAGAAAACGGTTGATAGCCATCGCCCATTGCCATATCCTCATGGCCTCTCAACAAAGGGGGTAAGATTTGGTTCCACCTTGCTTGCTGATGTACCAGACCACCGCCATGTTGTCTTGACTGAATCGCAATTGTCCCAGACGGCAGCAGGGGATGGAATGCTTGCAACGCCAGAAGCACCACCCTCAGCTCTAGAACATTTATATGCAGATGGGCCTCCAGTTTGGACCAAGTGCCTTGGACTGTCTGTCCCTGACAAAACCCCCCTCACCCCATCAGGGAGGTGTCCGTGGTCACTGTGGCCTTGGGTTGCTGGGGGGAGAAGGGGCGAGACCATTGTGACAGATTGTGTGTCATCCACCAATTTAAATCCTGTTTGCACCTGTGGGTTACTCGAATCATGGCTGAAAGAGGATGCTGAAAAGGATACCATTGGGTGAGCAGAAGCCATTGTAGAAGCCTCATGTGAAACCAGGCCAGGGGAACAATGGTGATGAAGGCTGCCATGGAACCCAACAGCTGTAGAACCGAGTGAGCCGTGGATTTTTCCCTTGAAAGGATTAGAATTAGTTGTAGCTTTATCCTTAGAATTCTGTGCTCTGGAAAAGCGGCTCTGCAGTTTTTTGTGTCCAAGATAACCCCTATGAATTCTGTGGACTGAGATTGGATTTTTGCCAGTTTATGGCTATGCCTAGCCTTTGAGCAGCGAGGAGAGAGTATGCCAGGGCTTTTTCCAGTAGATGTCTGGTGGGGGCGGAAATGAGCCAGTCGTCTAGGTATAAAAACACTTGGAATCCTTGAAGTCACAAGTGAGCTGGAAGAACTGCCTTGCACTTTGTGAACACTCTGGGGGCTGTAGAGAGTCCGAAGGGCAATACTCTGAACTGGTAGTGACTGGCTCCCGCACGGGAGCGCAGAAATCTTCTTGATGGCCTGTCCACTTTTATGTGGTAGTACGCATCTTGAAGATCTATTGAACACATCCAATCTTTTTCCAAAAGCGGGAAGATAGACTATTGTGACCATCTGGAGTTTTTGTACTCTCACAAACTTGTTCAGTACACTGAGATCCAAACTTGGTCTCCAGTCCCCGGTTTTCTTTGGCACCAAAAATAATCTTGAGTAGAATCCAGATCCTATCTGGTCTGCAGGGACTATTTGGATGACTCTCTTTCTTAGCAGCATTTCTATCTCTAGTGCTGCTTCTTCCCTTTGACTGGGTGGAACATTGGGAAGGTTTTTTCAAGGGGCAGGACAAAGATCGGAGGGGATATGATAACCTCTGGTTATAATCCTTTGTACCTAAGAATCAGTGGTGACGGTTAGACAGGCAGAAGGGTACAAAGAGAAACGTCCCCCAACCACCTCCAGAGGAAAGAAGTTGGGTCGTTCCTTCAGGAGTGCTAGTAGGACTGACAAGGGAAAGAATCCCTGGAACCCTGGTTACGCGGACCCCCCCTGCCCCGAAAGGAGCGTCTTCCCTGTGAGTTTCCCCTCTGCCTCAGGGGGAAATCTCGGCCTGTGTGTCACAGAACGGACCCTGAGATTTCTTGAACCATATCTTCCCACTCTTTTGGTTTTGGGAGAAAGCACGTTGAGGGGAAGAATAACGGACACCTACGGCAGAAAGGGTCTTACTGTCCTGGTCACATCTGGCCAGAGTGCTTTTAACTTTGGGCCCAAACAACGAGGAAGGCTCAATGGGAGCGTTAAGAAAGGAAGCCTTAAAGGGTTCCGCGAAATTGCACAAGCGCGTCCAAGCGTGTCATCTCAAGACCGCAGCTGAACCTGCTGTTCTAGCTCCTTCTGATGCGTGAGATATCAGTCGCATAGAGGAGTTAGATATAGATTCAATGGTGGCCAGCTGAGCGGCCACTTTGTCACGGACCTCATCAGACACGGCACCAGCCAAGGTTTCAGAGAGCTCAGAAATCAGATCCCACTGAAGCCTGGTAAAATGTGCCATATAATTCAGGGACCTGATAGCAAAGGTCGCTGAAGCAAAAGTGTGCTTCCCTATCCTGTCCAGGGCCCGGGACTCTGTTACGCGGATGGACAGTCTGGCTTTCTTCTTCTGTCAGATCCTTTTTTGTTGCGGCTGCCACCATCAAAGCATCCACAGGAAGACCTTTGGACCAATGGGGATCCGAAGCAGGAGAGGACAAAATCTTATCTGGCCTGCGGGGAATAGCTTTGACAGCATCAGGAGCCTTCCAAGCACGCTGCACGATGAGTCGGACAAGTTCATCGGCAGGTGAAGTAACCCAGGAGGTAGGGGGCCGGGCGCGAAAGGCCTGCAGGAACACAGATTCCTCAGAGGTCGGATTAGAGGACTGCCAGTCACCTCTCTGTTTCAGGATTTCGAGGTTATCACCAAAGGATACCTCAGAGGGTGACCGAGGGGGGATCCTTCCCCCTCATCGAAATCTGTGTCTTCAGTGAGGGACTCCTCTGTGGAGTCCATGTGCTTCCTCTTACACAAACTTTTCCGGTGGACCTCCTCATCAGGAGAAGCTGGAGAAGACAGAGGAAAAGGGGATTCCTGTGGGAATATGTCCGGAGGACCTTGCACCCGGTGTTCGCTATGTGTGACTTGTGAAACCGGTGTACCAGAGGAGGGCGGAGATATAGACAGTCCAGTATCGCCAGCAGCAGTGAAAACCTTCTCCATCAGTTGGAAGGCTGGTCCACCCGAGGAGGAGTGCATGTCTAGGACAGGGGTCACCCCTCCCCTAAGTGGCTCAGCCTGCCGACCCGGAGTCCCTGGATGGCTGTGGAGCAGAAAACTATGCATGTCATAACTGACATCCTGGGTCATGGCAAAACTCTCCTGCCATGAAGGCAACTGCGGTTGCTTAGTAAGATCCAGAAAGGGGACCTCAATACCTATCTCTCCAGCAGATCCTATTTATATCACAGACAAGGTTCAAGTCTTTAGAATGGGTAATTCTGGTGCAGCCTGTTTTCTGGCTATGCAGGAGATCCATTAGAGTATGGTCTGACAATGGCCTGCATGCCAGGCATAGTTTTCCCCTCAAAAGCCTATAGGAGAGAATACAGTGGATAGGGCCTTGTGGCAGTCTGCATATATTTTGCTTACACCCTGTATTCTTTTACTGAGGAACCTCTGTGGACATTCCAAATGTTGGATATGCCTGGCTAGGTACATACCAAAAGGGGCACTGTACTCAATGACAAGTCTGATGAATGCCACATACACTGGAACAATGACTTCCTTGGACTTAGATGCCATATCTTTCTTTACAAGTTGCGCAACATAGAATGATTTCCTCACCACTGTAAACACATGATGGTCAAAGGCTAGATTGCTGTGTGTGTGTATGTCCCCAAATCCCTGACTGCTGGGTCAACTCTAAGGGGTGTGTTGTCAATATGATAGTTACCAGGGATGGATGACTTCCAAAAGGATACTATTATGCATTTCTTGGCATTTAGTTTTAGTCCATGGCTCTGACACCAGCTGTCTGTGTCTGCCCCTCCTAGAGAAAATTTGTCAGTGTGAGACTCTGTGACATCACTTAATTTGCAATCATCTGCAAATTTAGTCAGCCAGAGACCACTGACATTGGCCTTGACTTCTGAGAAATAAATGCCAAAAAGGAGCGGTCCAAGGACTGATCCCTGAGGGACTCTACTTGTGACTGGCCTCTTTGTAGAGGTTGACTCCCCAGTTCTAACTTCCTGGGTCCTGTCTGTGAGCCAGTTGGTTATCCACTGGTTGACATATGGGTTTGTACCTAACCTCTTGAGTTTGTCAACAATGCCCAATTGGGATTTTGTGTTAAATGCCTTAGCCAGGTCAAGATAGACAGTGTGAACGATGTTGCCCTCATCCATTGCTTTGGTGACCCTCTCAAAGAAGTCCACTAGGTTCTGTAGCCATGATGTGCCCTTAACTAAACCAAACTGGGTTGGGTCCAGTGTCTGGAGGTTTACTATATCTCTGTTGATCTCCATGATAATTTTTTTCCATGACTTTACATACAAGACTAGTGAAACTTATGGGTGTGTAGTTTCCAGGGTCTGTAGATGGCCCACCTTTGTGCGGACGGAGGATTGTTGCCTTTCTCCATTCATGAGGCATGGAGCCTGTTTGCAGGCTACAGTTAAACAGCAATTCCAGAGGCCTTGACAGGTCATGTTTCATGCTATTTAAAAGATATCCTGGGATACTGTCTGGGCCCATTATTGCAGTGGTCTTAGAGCATTATGGACCCATTCCCTAGTGACAGTAAGGGGAGTTATATTTGATGATATTTCCCGAGGGAAGGTTGAAGGGGAGAGAGGAGTTAAGTTGGAGCTGAATTAATCACCTAGGAGGTTTACTATGTCTTCTGGCTCCGTATAGGTGGCTCCATTCACAATGAGCTCTGCACACAATTGTGTATTGGCTTTGAGGTTGTGGACATAGCTAAAGAATACTTTGTGACTGCCCTTGGCCTGGGAGGCCAAACTTACCTCAAAATTGGCTTTAGCAGACTTTGTCCTCTGAGTTGTTTGTTTAGTTTGATGAGAGTACTTTTATCCTAATTTTTGCCATGAATTTCTTCCTCCTTTTATACACCCTATTTATTTTGTGATTCCACCATGATGGATTGTTTTTTGAGTTTGTTCTGTACTTCTTCCTGATGGGTACAGCTGCCTCTATGCAGCTATTAACATGCTTGTATAGGGTTTCTGTGAACAGTTCTGCATAGGCAGCAGTGTTCTCATGGTTTATGAGGGCTTGACGTTTTGCCAGGTTCTCACTTAATAGCAGGAGATCAGCCTTAGAATATTTTTTTTTTTTTACTTCTAAGGAGACCATTTTGTAGTCTGACCTTACCAGGGAAGGCATCACAGCAGGGGGTGTGCAGCACTCTCCCATATTAGTGAGGACCAGAATCCAGTATGGTTGCACCCCTGGTTGGTGTACTGACTACCTGGTACACAGAGTTTATTTTTACAAAATCCAGGAATCTCTGCGCATGAATGTTTGGTGTCATATAGGATTCCCAGTTAATAGTGGGGTAACTGAAGTCACCAATGAATATGGTACTGGGTTGGATGGTTAGTGTTTCTAATATTAAATACATGGTATGGGTTTCCTGGGTCATAGAGGGGGACCTAAAGCTTGCAAGGAAGTGGTATTGGATTTTTACCCATGGTGATTTGAACATGGAGCAGCTCAAGTGCATTGTCTTGTTTGACCAGCCTTGAAGGGTATTTATTTTTGATATACATATAGAGACCTCCAGCTTTAGCCCTTCCCTGTGAAGTAGCTGGTCTAAATGTGTGGAAGGCATTATATATCCTTGCACAAGTGGCGTGCTCACTGCAGCTTTAAACCATGTCTCAGTGACCGCACAGACATCAGCATTCTCCAGGGTAAAGAGAGCTTCTAGGGAGTGGAGTTTTTTGTTTAGACTCCTAGCATTGAGCAGTACCTTTTCTCCGTTTTGATTTGCCATGTCAGAAGTACTTTCAGTTTGGCATTGCCTAAAAAAGGCACTATGGGGGAAGACGATGTTTTAGCTAATACTCAAAAGCCTAGAGGGGAGAAGTGCAGACCATTCCTGGCAAAGCAGTGCGGTCTGTTGATAATCTCCTTCCATGCTGACAAATACTGCAGCCCCTTAGAATGACACCAGAAACTAAGCCAATTATTAAATCAATCATCTTTTATTAGTATTGTGGCATCATCCTTGGAGAAGGTAAAATACTGCTGAGTGCTAGGTTCATACCAGCCTGACACACATTCTGAGAGCTCCATGATGTCTCTCTTTATATAGTCTAGGTGGGTACATCTCAGGTCATTTACTCACACATGGACTATGACAGTCATACTGGTAAATGTGGTCCAATGACCTGAGTGCATGTGTAAAGTGGTGGATCCTAGCCCCTAATATGCAACTGACTGTAACTTTCTCCTTACTCAGCCTGGTGAGAGGGACATCAGTGTGTCTCACGGTGGAGTCTCCAATGACTAGAATGTTGGATTGTGTGGTGGCTTGCTTTATGGGCTTAGAGGTAGAGTCTCCATGAGATGTAACTCTATGTGTTAATTTGGGTGTTGTTTTGAAAGAATGAATTTGGGGCTGCTGAAGGTTTTTGTTATGTGTACTTCATCTAGGAGGTCTTTGTGGTTTAGGAAGGTTACATGTAAGTGCCTCAGTATATGTGGGTTGCTATGTCTGCTTGGAATTGTGTGTGATGGATGCAGCATGTGTACTACTGACAACCTTATTGACATTAGGTGTACATTTATGTGAGAGCTTTGCCTCCAGTGACATCATGTAAATACATCTCTCACATAGAATATGAGTTAATTTTATTAAATGGCTGTCAGTAAAATTTGTCAATTTCTACATTGCTTCAGGATCCCCATATCCACCAAGCCAGCAATGGAGACAGTAGAAAAGCTCATATCCATGGCAACAGATATTTTTTTATTGATTAGACAGCTGGAGTGAGAATATCAATCACTTTAAGAGCATCAGGTTTGCAACTGTGTGAGCAATTAGGTATTGGAGAAATTTCAATAATGCTTTTATGGGACAAATGTCACTCAAGGTGTCTGAGTCTGTACACAGCACTGCCAAACACTTAAGGGGAAACTAATACATAAACCCTGAAAATTTATAAAAGAAAATTGTATTTTAGTTTAGCACAAGTTCAAAATTTGATACATAGTCAAAATGTTAACAAATAAAACACTATTGTGTTTATTTTGAGTTTCATGATCATATTTTGTCTATTCTTCAGTTTGCTTTTAAAAGTTGGTATCCCACAATTCTATAAGAGTGGGTGGGGTTACGCAATTATGTATGTAAATTTTATGTTAATAAGTGTACACATTTTTGGCCAGTTGTACCTATTTTTCATGGGCCTTTGTCCAGATTTTTGATGTTTCCAGGTTGAGAGTTGTGTCTGTGTGTATTATATTATATATATATATATATATATATATATATATATATGGGTCCACTTCAAAATACTGACTTTCAAAATACCTAAATTCAAAATACTGAGACCAAAATCTCTAAAGCTCAAAATACTGAACACCCAAAATATCGAAAAAAAATACAGTACAGCAACAACTATATTGCAGCAGAACTACACACAGAAACACATTACTCTTCTGCAAGTATCGGCAGGGTGGCAAGCACCTCTGCACTCCCACACCACCCGCTACTTAAATGTATCAACTCCGAGATTGCACTTCACTACGCTTGGAGAAGCGTAATATGGTTTGTGTTTTATTTGTTTCAGTATGTACTTGTGCTGGAATATAATAAGTGTTGGTATCCTGTGTTTTTTCAGTACTTTGAGTTTTCAGTATTTTGAGCTTTAGAGATTTTGGTCTCAGTATTTTGAGTTTAGGTATTTTGAAAGTCAGTATTTTGAAGTGGACCTATATATATATATATATATATATATATATATATATATATGATTATGCATGTGTGTGTATGTATGTATGCATGGGTCTACTTCATAACATTGAAATTTCATAACATTGAATTTCATAACAGAATGTTATGTGTATATGACAGAAGAATGTCAAAGAAGCTAAAAGTAAGGTATACAAAATAGTGGTGCAACCAGTGCTACTGTACGGTACAGAAACCTGGGCAGTAAAGGCAGAACAGTTGAGGAAGCTTGAGGTGATGGAGATGAAGTGCCTGAAATAGGTGCCAGGATGCACAATGTGAGAAAGATGAAGAAATAAGGATATAACAGAAGAAGCCAAAGTAGCTCAAAATGCAGAAAAGTCAAATATAACACATTAATGTGGTTTTGGCACATGTTCAGAAAAGTAGAAGACAATCAACAGAAGATGATTTCGAACAGGTAGAAGGCAAGAGGAAATGAGGGTGTCCAGCAAAGAGGTGCATGGATTGTGTGAGAAAAAAATCAGGAATGAGCATTGAAGAAAGTAGGGGAGTAGTACCAAACAGAAAAAGATGGTGACAGTTGACATGACACTGTGACCCCATGTACAAAACAGAAAAAAGAGGGTCAATGAGGATATTGAGAGGATTACTGAGTATCCTAGGGATATACATGCCCTCCGACAATGCACTGTAATAGTGATGAACCCATTTGGTGGGAAGTTGCAAGCAGGTACAATATTCCTTCCTCTAAGACGGAAATAATGTCTTGTGGGGCCACCATAAGCATACCCCTTTTGTTTGTAACTACAGAAAGTTTGCCATTCTTGATATTTAATAGTGAACAACTTGCTGAAAGTGATCTCCTTAGCCAAGAAAAACATGGACCACCTGCCCTATTTGGCCACAATTTCAACATACAATAACTTTCTATATAGTTTATTGAGTTGGATAATTTCAGAGTGCACATGCTGATCTTTACAGCCTCATAGTTTATTCAGCTGTTTTTACTTTGAATATTTAGCTCCCAATTCACTTTATTCTGATTGTGTATTTGTCTCAAGCCCTTTACATACTTGATTCAGGCTGTGCAGTATGTCTTAAAAAATGTCCAGTCATTGTCCACAGAAACATGACAAGTACGACTGGACCCATTGTTTTAAAGATTTTACAGAAGTCTGATTTTTTTTTTTAAACAGTGGATCTAATCTCCACTGCCATCTCACAGGAAGGCCATGGCTGACATGCTGGAACCATATTCAGTTAGCCCAAGCTTTGTGTTCTTGTGAAATCAAGCATATGTCCAGTTTATAGGCAACTCCTCCCATGCCCAAAAATGTACAATCATTAACTGAAGGATGATGAGTTCACCACTATGCAAGTCTTATTAATTTGTAGTTTAAGTTTTCTCATTGTCTAGGGAAACCTCTCTATGTCTGCGGTTAGTGTAGGACAACAAGTCCCTCCCTAACAACATCATGCTGTGGAACAGTTGTAGGGGTTTAATAGTTTTATCAAAGCTTTGTATTGGGGTAACATTTTCGTCATTTGAGCCTTAACATTTTTTTGTGGGTATCTACAATAACAATTATATATCTAATTAAACTTTTAAGTATTAATGTCAGCATGACTATTAATAAGCAGTTCTTTAATGAAGAAGAGATATTATACCAGGTCCATACGACAAATTTTATATACTGCCTTACATTGGTTTACCTTACCTTGCTTTTACATGCATACATACCACAGTTCATTTAACTATTTATTGTAATCAACTAGACTTATTACTGTATTGTACTGAGTACAATAAATACACAAAGATAACGGTTTCAGTTAATACGCTTTACTTTCACATTTTTCTTTTCAGACCTACAAGCATGCAATACAGATGTAAAACAGTTCTTTCTTTGTATAACAGTTTTTCTTTGTTCCCTTGTCTTTGGTTCTTTGTAGTTTGATGATTCATGGAAACTCAGTCTTGCATTATCTGAAATGTGGTGTTCCAGCACTATCTGATGTTCCAACTTTATCTTGCCTGATGTTACATCTTTTTATTTCGTTGATGTCCTTCCAGCTGCCATCTGCGCAGTTATTTTTATAGACTTTGTTTCTCAGTGATATACTCCTTTACATGGATGCCAAAATCTAAGCTATGCCAGCACACTTACTACTACTTATTTTTCAGCATTTTATCTTATTTTTCTTCTTCTTTTGGCTTTTCCTGGTTAGGGGTCACCACAGAGGATCACCTTGTCCGCTCATGATTGGCAGTGGAGTTCTACAGTGTCGAGTTACCAGCCCGGCGCCCAACCTTCCACAGAAGGTGCACACACTCATACCTAGGGCCAATTTAGAGTGTCCAATCCACCTACAGCATGTCTTTGGGATGTGGGAAAAAAACGGAGCACCCAGAGGAAACCCACGCAGCCACAGGGAGGACATGCAGACTCCGCACAGAAGGCACCCCAGCCGAGGATCGAACCGGAGAACCTCTTGCTGTGAGGCAGCAATGCTAACCACTGCACCACCGTGGCCACCCTATTTTTCAGCATTTTATACCATTTCTAAATTAACCCTTTATGTTTCATATTATTCTTGCAGCTTTTATTCAAGCTAATAATCATGCTCGCCATAGTTTGAAAATATATATACATGTATACTAAATAGAACAGAGTATTCTTTCACATACAGTTAATTTTTGAGAGTTGCATCTACACTGTTGATATGTATGACGAATGACATTTATTAAATGTATTTCCGTAAAACTTACTGGAAATGGACTGAACAACGGTTCCAAAAGGGGTAGTCTAAACATATCTGAAGTTATTTAACTCTCATGTTTTTTTTTTTTACAAGAAACACACCTACTGACAAAAGATAAAGCCACACTTAATACTAGGTATTACTCTGTATTATCTAGTTCACAGTATAATAAAAAAGAGGAGTTGCTATACAATGGAAAAATTCTTTGCCTATGCCTAAAATCACTGATACATATAAGGATGATAATGGTATGCTTTGTTCTGTTACCCTAGAATATAATAAGAGAATATTAACCCTTATTAACTTATGAAAGTATCCAAAGTGAAAAACTGACCACCAGAACTGCGATTCAACCATTTAATAAAATAATCCTGAAGAATCTTAGATTGTCCCATTAATAGGTCACGGTTGCCATAGTGATCCTTCTACTGGTTTACTGCTTTACTGACGGTTAAACTATTTAAAGATGTTAATTTTTATTTATCTATTTATTTTACATTTGTTTACCAGGAAAATCCAGCTGGACCAGGTCCATTTTCAGTGGAGGTCTGGGGAGAAAGCCTCCACAATTAAGAAGATTTTTATACAATGAGAAATATACCAACTGGTAATACAGAAAATTATTTACAAGCAGAGATATTCATAACTTTGTTAACAATAGGTTAGCAGGCATTGCAGGACTGAGATACAGTTCGATTACTATTTACAAAGGTTCAGACAGATGTATTCAGAAATTTATTCACAACAGTTAACAGATTTTGCAGGATTGAAATACAGTTAGAAATAATTTTTACAAAGGTAGCATGTACTGCTTACAGTTTTAGTTAGTATGCACAGAAAGGAGTACAAAGAACAGTTTGGTATATTATAAGAGTCAGTATTTCTATGTGAATAGAATAGTGTGATTCTAGACTGGAGTAGTTTGGTAGAAAAGAGAAGGTATAGAGATTGTCAAGTGATACAAGGGCAAATCCATGTTGTCCTGAGATGAGATTTGAGTAATTTTTTGAAGTTTGTGTTTGTTGTTGTGGAGGTTATATTGGTGGGGAGATTTTTACATTTTTTAGCTATGATGTGGGAATAAAGGGCTTTTCCTGCAGTGTTGTTAGCAGTAGTAACACTGAAGATTTTAGATTTAAGGTCTGAGTAAGTGTGTTTAACACAGAAGTGTTTACCATTATTTTATCAAACAGCTGAATTATAGTTCTGGTGGTCAGTTTTTCACTTTGGATACTTCTGTTGCTCCTTGTGGAGTGGACTGACTGTTAATTGTGGTGCATACCCCTGTAAAAGTCTGTCCTTATTAACTGATACTGGAATCCTGGAATAGGAATTAAAACTGTTGAACAACTTCTAGAACAAGTAATTCCAAGTTCAAAAGGCAGCATTATCCTAGCCTGAGGGGATACTAATACAACAGGTAAAGGGAAAATACAGGCATCAGCAAAGGCACTGTTAAAATTCACTGAACTATTTCACCTTAGGGACATCAATGATTTCTCAGATCCAGAATCACTTTTCTTTACTCATTACTCACATACACATAGAACACAATCCATAATTAAGAGAGTATATGTCTCCAATAAGTTGATAGATAAAACAGGCAAATTTAAAATGGTCCGAATAAAACTAGGGAAATACGAATAAACCAAAGAAAACCACAAGTCAGCAGTAAACCAGAACAGCAGACCCACAAGTAAATAAAGAATGATTTATTGAAGTGCTTTTCGCTGCTAAAATAAAGCAACTTCCTCATTCTTCATTTACTTGTGGGTCTGCTGTTCTGGTTTACTGCTGACTTCTGGTTTTCTTAAATTTAAAATGGTATCTAGCCCACTTTCAGATCATGATGCAATCACTTTGAGTTGTTTCTAAAATCTTACCATAACATTAAGCTCAGGAGGATACCATCAAGTATAACTTGCTTAAAGGATTTTAAGGACTTTTTTTATTAAAAAATGTGTTCTTTTATAGAAATTAATACAGGAGATTAAGTCAGAAATCTATCTATGGGATGCACTAAAAACGTATCTTTTTTGGTAGAGTCACCAATTGGCTATCAATAAAGAAAAACAACAGGACAAAGAAGGGTATGAGGTACAACAAAAACTTGACAAATTAAAACTGGAAAATCAGACAGGTAACAACAACAACATAGAAGAAATTAATAACCAACATAATTATTTGGAAATTTTAAATCATAAAACTAGGATTAATCTAGAAAAGTTTAATATAATTAATTTCTCTATTAACTCAATGCATAAGTTAGCTATCAGAACAAAACTACTTAGTATGTCTAACCATACAAAGGAGATTTATTCATGTAAGAGAAAAAGGAAAAGAAAAGTGATGGAAATAAAGGATATTTTAAAAGAATTTAGAAATTATTACAGTAAAATCAATCAATATAATGTAATAACAGACTTAGAAGGGATAATCAAAACTTTTATAAAAAATATACAAAAACTAAATTATCTGATGACCAAGGGAAAAATAATTGATAAACCTGTCTCAATGTCTGAAATTCAAACTCAAATTAACAAATTTCCACCTAACAAAGGACTAGGTAATGATAGAATTATACCAGAACTCTACAAGTTACTACCTAAAGAAGCCTTAAACATATTACATAACATTTTTTCTATAGTTAAAGACTTAACAAAAGTCCCTCGCTCTTGAAAATGTACCCTTATCTCCCCAATTTTAAAAACTAACAAAGATCCAACTGAATGCTCTTCATACAGACCAATTTCACTTTTAAATGTAGACTACAAATTATTCATGGCAATTTATGCTAACAGATTAAAATATATTCTACCTTCCACGAATAATGAAGATCAAACTGGTTTTATTCTAAATAGAAATATTTATGACAATATCAAAAGAACAATCACAGTAATTGACTATGTAAACAAACCAAAAAAGAAATCTAACATTAATGAGTCTAGACATTTACAGTGATTTTGACTCTGTGAACTGGAAATATTTTGTTAGTCTTGCAGGAATGTAATTTTTCAAGTAATTTTACACATCTTATAAATCTTTATGACAACTGTTTTGCATACATTAAAATAGGTACATTTACTTCTGATTGAATACAAATTTTGAAGGGAACTAAACAAGGATATCCTCTTTCACCCCTTCACTCTAATTATGGAACCTTTTGCTAATTTTATTAGGTCAAATTTAGACATAAAAGGCATTAGCATAAATGGAAATCTGGTTTCTAAAATCCAATTATTTGCTGATGACATTCTTCTGACACTGAATGACAGTGATAGTTCCCTTTCTGCTGTTTTTAAGGCAATATAAGCGTTCCAAAAAATCTTTTTTTTTTACTTTAATAACAAAACAAAATTGCTACCCATAAATGCCAATATTGATAGGATAACTGACAGATTTACTAAACACACTGTCAAAGAGAGAAAAATGAACTATTTAGGGATAATTATAACAGATAACATTAATAATATAATAAATTACAATTATACTAACAGCATAATCAGTATAAAGAATCTTTAAATGGAACAAATGTTTTCTTCACATTGGAAGAGACTATAATCAAAATGATTACTTTACCACCAAAGATCATATATGCGATTCATTCATTATCTTTACCTCCATCCATTCATTTCCTCCATATCTACTGTATTGGACTTTTTGAAACTTGCATATAAATATTTTGCCTTTGTTGATTTCATTTTATGTAAATGCTTGTCATTATTATTATTGTAATTTTTCATCTTTATAGTAATTACTTTTTTTTGGAATGTCTGTCATTGTAATTGGAGCTTCTCTGCTTGGGTCTCCACTGAAAATGGGCCTTTGGCTCAGTTGGACCAACCTGGTTAACAAATGCCAATAAATAAAAAATAATAAAATAAATCTAAAACATGTATTAAAAAATGCAATACATTAATTTTTAAATTTCTTTGGTTCCCCAACAAAACCACAAATTGCCTTAAATCATCAGATAAGAGTGTGAAGAGCAGGAAGGATTGGACTACCAGATCTAGAATTATATTCATCATCAGTTATAAAAACAATATCTCTTTGGATAAATATTCGCATAGCCAGGTGGAAAGAGTTTCTAGGATGCCTTTTCATAAAATTAAAACATAAACTCTAATCATAATCTTATACTATACAACAGTTTACATTAGTTGCTAAAAGATTACATTTCAGAAAGGATTCACCAGACAAATGACTTTTATTTTATTTCTACTATATTAAATGCCTACAAGAAACTTAATTTATAGAAATCCAACATATAAGGCATGGATGTTTTTTTTTTTTCTTTTCCCTATAGCATACACTCAAAGTAATATTTTCACTTCAAAGTTAGACAAAATTATTACATTTAAAGAAAAAACAATCTGATATATTGGATTCATTAAATGAATGAAAAACTGCATTCTGTTGATTATATCATAAGCAAATATGATTTAAGCAAAGATATGTGGCTGGATGTTCAATCTTGCAGACAATATGTAGAAGGTAAAATTAAGTTAATGCAACCGGGTCTATGACAATGGATCAAATACACTAAATATCGAACGGGTGGAAAATCGAAAATGCAGGTAACAGAAAACCATTTTGTGGGGGGCTGTGCCCCCCACTCCCCCCACTAAATATATATACTAATTCCTAGATCGCACTACAGTGAGGAAAGGGAACATTTCCCATTTTCACTGTACCGTGAGCTCATAAAACGAGTTTCTATTACCTGCATTTTCGGTTATCCGGCTGTTCAATATTCAGTGTATTCGATCAGTTGTCATAGACCCAATGCAACCAAGGGTAAGAGCTCTTATCTGGTAGAGGGTCTCATATCCAAATTATATACAGTGGTGAAAAAAGAAACAAAGTTGCAAATACAGTTATTGGAACTATTTTACTCACATTAATAACAGACCTCCAGACAAAGAGGATAAAAAATCATTTTAAGTATCTTCTAAACAAACTTCTTCTCTTAGATGGAATCTTTTTACATGGAAATAGATCGTTCATTACACCTTATAAAACTGAATCAATGTTTAAAAAGAAGTAAGTTCATTGGAGATGTAAACAGGAGCTTAAAGCAGATTGGCAACACATGTTCTTTGTGTTGTACTTGCACTTTATTGGAATAAAATTAATCTTTTTTACAGGCTTTATTTGGGGAGAATTTTACATTATCTAAGTCATTAATTCTTTTTAATACCCCTATTCCTGTTTGTGTTAAAAGAATGAAATGCTATCTTTTTTGGTACATTTTATCAATTGCAAGAAAACTTATAACCAAGAATTGGAAAAATGAAGCTACACCCTCTTTCAAAATATTTACAAATACTGAAACTAAAGTATGTCATCTGGAAATCACCACCATTAAATAGAGATCTAGTAGAATCTCCTCCTACTATAATACATGGACAAATTTCAAGGAACTGCTTGATAAACAAAAATAGCTACATTCATGTCAACTGTAATGTATAGGAATTTTTTGAAAATTGTCATTGTTAGTAAACACTCTTGTAAATAGTTGTTCGTTTGTTCTTATTTATACTCACAAATTTCTAAATACAATTGTCATGATCAATTTTAGTTAAAATCTAATAAAAACATTTTCAAAAAAAAAGTTACCCAATAAAAATTGTCCAAACTGTGGATGAAATACTAACAACCTACGCACCTTCTTACTAAATTTTAACTCTCTACTATCCATGTCAAATTCTTACTCTATAGGACAGCTGCACCCCTTTTTGCTGTGTTGGAGCAAGTAGCAAATACTGCCCAGGCCATTTAGAGAAAACTGAGGCAGCTTGTTTGTGTTCAAATTTGATTTCATAAAAGATAAACAAAGTGAAAATGCTCTTTAATTAATTACATGTTCAGTTACAGCTTTCATCTGCTACGGGTTAGATTATCCTCTTTGCATTCCAACTGGCTACCTTAAACTCTACAGCTGTATTCACCTAGTCTATTTTGGTCTCATTGTTAAAACCATTATGACATGATCTGCTTACATTATATTGGTTGGTATTTGGAGTGTACAAGAAGAATTTATGTTGCTGAGGCATCAGGACACAGAACGATGAAGCACTAAAAAAGCAAAAAAAAAACAACAACAAGAGAACAGATTATGGACTTGTAGACACTCTCTACAGTTATTCCCTACAGGGATAAGGGGGCTATACACTCGCATACCAAAATTAACACAAACTATTCAGACAAACCATTAGGGGGACATAACTCCATGCGGTTCAGTCAGTCAGTCAAACCATAAAACAAAAGGATATTATGACCCTAAGATGTCTAGCATTCTAAACTATAAATTTATATAAAAGCAAGTCTGGTACCAAGAAAATTTAAATTAATTTGTATGATGACATTTGCTTATGTGCTTAACACAGGTACATGGCATATAGACACAGAAAAATGAGAAAGGCAAAGGAGCACATAAGCATTTCTCAAACAGGCATAATAATTACCAAAACACCTTGTGCTCAAATTTTGTGGAATGTTGTTGTCAAGGAAGAGAGTTATGCCTGAGACTCCACCATGAGTATCCCAAAAAATTCCCAAGGAATATGTGAAAAGAAATTCCAGAATATTTTTAATGTTCAAGTAGGAGGCAATGAGGCTGATGCATGGGACCAACTGGTCAAAACACTTTACTCCATTGCAGTTTTCCCCAGGAGCCTTCTGTGGGAATGATCTTGACTTGAACCTCTGATGCAGAAAAGCAATTATCCTCCTCACTTACATCAGGATTTGGGCAGTGCTGTTGGAACCAATAAGTGAAATCTATTCTGGATAGGAAATAGCATAGAAAAAAGTGCCATTATTCTCCCAGCTGCTTAGTTCTGACTCTGTGGGAGACCCAAGCCATCCTCACCCTTCTTTGTGGTTGGGGAGTTTACTTGTCAGTCACTCTTTTTTAAATTTGAAGCAACAGAAACCAACCTGGCTGTAGCCTCAGCCTAAGTAATGTTTGGCCGTTCATATGGTCTGCTAGAAAATGATCAACTTCCGTGGATCAGTAAGTGAGACTTGGGTAGTCCCTTTAGTGATGTGTAGGGTTGCTGGGTACTTCAACTGGACTGGGAATTCTTGATCCTGACAGTCTCTGGCCACTTACACTGCATAACCTGAAAATGAACATTATTGCCTGCTTTCCTTGCTTTCTGAAAGACAGCTTCATGATGGCTGTAGTCCAGAAAGTATGATGTGCCATGAGTTGTTCCAGACTTTAGCCTGCGGCAGCACTCTGTGGGCCCGTTCTGTTATGGTAGGTGTCATATCAACCAGAGGAGAAGTTGTGGATAGCAATTAATAAAGAGCTGAAGGATTTTTTCAGGGAGGGGGTAAGAAAGCAAGAGTCAAGTAGGATAAGCTTATTCTTCCAACTGAACAAGGCAGTTTGGGTTTACCTAATTTGAAGGGGTATTTCAGAGCTACACTGTTAAACACTGAAATTAGCTTAGTTGTTGTTGGCAAGCCAGAGTGATCAAGCTTTGTCTCTGTTTTAATAAATTTTTAGTATCTTAAGATAGCCATAATGAGACTTTATTCTAGTAGTTCTGCAGGGATCTAGCGTATTTAGGGCTGCAAGGAAGGTGTTATTAAAATAGACTACGTCAGAGTCAAGAGCGGGGTAAGTTAAGTGGAGACCAGTCACAGACATGGAGTGATAGGAAAGTTTGAGTACTGAAGTTCTTTTTGTTGCAGATTAGGTGGAAGGAGGATTGTCAGGTAGGATTAATAGGGTGTTTGAGTAAGAAAGTGGGAAGATGGTCACTAATGTTACCAGGGAGGCAGCCTGATTGGAAGGCTAGGGAGGGTTTGTTGGTGAGTATCCAATTGGGTATCAATTCCCTTTTGTGGCTTTGTCTATTCTAGTAGGACACTGAATGACCTGTGAAATGCCATGTAAGTTGATGAACTTTGTGGGGTTATCTGAGTTATAAGAGAGCCAATCAGTGTTGACGTCACCCATAACGATAGTTTCTTTGGAGAAGGATAGGTATATATCCAGAAGAGGATGTGCTAATGACATTAAAACAAAGGTATTAGCTGTAAATTATGCAGCCACACACAAATTGGTTCAGCAATATCCATGTTTATAGGGACATGATAAAATGAAGTACTTAGGAGTATAGATTAAAAAGGAATCTTGTGTGGCAGCTAAGGATATGTGAGAAGAGACTAAACAAGAGAGAAGACAAAAACTGAGAAATTCCAAGCTTTGTTATATGGATATGAATACCAACATACAAGCACTTAAAATGCTTTTAGTCCCTTTAATTTTATACACAGGTCAGGCATGTTTTTATCAACCAGAGGAGAAGTGCTGGATAGCAATAAAGAGCTGATGGATTTTGTCTGGGAGGGGAAAGACTAAGAATCAAGTGGGATAAACTGATTCCTCCAACTGAACAAGGCATGTGTTGGCTCTTTCTCAGGCCTGTCAACTTATTTCCGATTTTCCACACTTTGACTGTTAAAACATCTGCTCTTTCCTTGCTGGGGACTTCCTCTCAAGTCATTCATCATTCTATCAAATGTATGAAATCAATAACGGCAGCCAAAAGCAACCCACTGACTGCCTGCTCACAGTGTGAAGTAGCTGGACAAAAACTCGATCAGTGGTACAATCCTCATGTCTTTATTATAAAATACAACTGTTGTTAAGCGCTTTCTCCCGCAAATGGCGAGCTTCATCAGAACACTACAAATGTGTCTGCTGCACATTTAAATAGTAAAAAAGGCGCCAAATCAGCCTTCAAACCAATTAATTAACATCAGTGTAAACTTTATATTAAAAATAATCCACTTGCATTCAATGACATTAAAAATGTTAAGTAAAAAATACGTAAAATGTATATATAATGCTAGCGAGTGTATCTCGTGTTTTCCTACCTGTTATTGATATATAATATATAATAATGAAATACATTGTTGTTACTGTAAAATACTAGGTGTAAGATATGAAAATAAAAATGTGAAAATAAAAATGTAAGGGTTACCTTCACTCACACAATAATAATGGCTTAATACTCAAGCTATCGTTGATTCCTGGTGGTGTGGTGGCATCAGTGTATACTTGCCACCACTGTGAGCAGGCAGTCAGCGGGTTGCTTTTGGCTGCCGTTATTGATTTCATACTTGTTTGTGTGCAACCTGCGTGTTTCTGGTATTCTATCAAATGTAGTTATGATGTGGCAGATGCCTCTTCTAGAGCTACTATTTTTGGTCCAGTGATGAGGAGCTTATTCTTGGCCAAGGCTTCAACCTCTGCCCAATATTAAGGTTAAGTTGATGGATGCTCCTCTGGATACAAAACTTTTGTTTGGGGATGCAGCTGCTGGTTTGTTTAAGTCCCTTCAGGCTAAGGATAAGAGTAAAGCCTTACAGGAGCTTAAAAGTGTTTGTTTCGTGTGTACCTAACATTTCAGAGAAACTACTCCACTAAGCCAGTCTTTATTAGTAGGCAATCTTATCCTTCTACTAAAGGTAAAAAGAGTGGCAAATGGTCTCCTCCTGCTAAAGCCACCAAGTTTTTAGGGATTCAGAAGCCTTCCATTCCTGACAAATCCAAATCAGGTGCTGTATGACTATCCATCTCTTTCCAGCCACATTCCTCTTCCTCTTTGCTTTTCTCTTTCTATTTGACTTCCGATCACTCAGGATTCTTGGGTTCTTTCATTCATCAGGGGTACTTCATGGTATGCAAATCCTGTCCTCCTTTTATGGGGGTGTCACCTATGTCCCTCTTGGACAAGGGCAGTCAGTGCTGATTATAGACTCGTACTGAAAATATAGACCATACAACTTGGTCAATAAGGGAACAAGGGTATAACATGGCTAGGCTTATAAAGGCCTAGGGCCAATAGCCTAGTAACCTCCTATGAACCTGTGAACCTATGGGCATTCCTCAGCCTCCTCAGGAACAACTTTCCTTTTTCCTAGAGGTGCTTCAAGATATCTCAACTCAGGCTACTACTCAAGAAGTGTCCATCTCCCAACGGGGGAAAGGGTTCTACTCCAGATGGTTTCTAGTACCTAGAAACAAGGGCACCTGGAGACCAATTCTACACCCCTCTCATCTAACGACTTTTCTGAAGGTGCCTTCCTTTTGGATGTTGTCCCTTCAGACGCTGTATCCTGTCTTGCTCCCTCAGGCCTATATGGCATCTCTGGATCTCAAGGATGCTCATCAACGTTTTCCAATCCATCCTCTTTTCAGGAAGTTTTTGCATTTCTCTGTTGCTTCCTGGCATTTTCAGTTCTATGCTTTGCCCTTTGGCCTTTCTACTGCCCTTAGGGTGCTCACCAAATGCCTTGTTCCTGTGATTGCTTTTTGAAGGCTTCAAGGGATCCAAATATTTCCTTACTTAGATGACCTGTCCTCCCCAGAGATCCTTTTGCAAAAGTCTTCATTTTGCCATTTCCCTTCTTCAGAACCTAGGATTAACAATAAATTTCAACAAGTCTTCGCTGACTCCTTTCTTTCTGGGTTGCAGGATTTAGACAATGTCAATGCCTCCATAACTGCCTCTTCCAAAGTCCTCAACTCTCATTTCTTTTTTTCCATACTTTTTCCTCTGCCTTCCATTACTGTCAGGGAGTTTCTGAGAGCTCTGGGTTTGATGCCATCCACCATTCTGAGGCTCCCTCTAGCCAAACTTCACGAGAAAGTTTCAGTGGTTTCTGAAGTCAGTGTAGCTTCAACATGCACAACCTCTAGACTTTGTAGTTCCTCTTCTTCCTAGTCTCAGACAGGAACTTCACTGGTGGGTTTAACAAAAGTTTCTGAATCGAGGGATCCCTTTTTATCCCCATCTTCCCTCTCAGGAACTGATCACAGATGCTTCAGACATAGGATGGGGAGCGATATTTAGCTCCCTAAATGTACAGACGGTGTGGTCGCCTCATCAGCAAAAGGAGCACATTGATGTCAAAGAGATGAGAGCTCACCTGAGGCCTTTCATCCTCTTCTCTCTCTGGGGCCTCAAGATATTCACAGATAATACCACTGTAACATTAACAATCAACAAACAGGGTAGAATGAGATTTTATCTTCTTTGCCGGTTGACACTTACGTTGTAGGATCTTGCTGTCAAGTATCAAGTCACTCTTCAGGCAGTTTATATCCCTTCAGGTCAGAACATTTTGGCAGACAGTCTGAGCAGGTCCTTAACTCAGTCCCATGAATGGATGCTTCACAGGGATGTGTTTCTAGACATTATCCATCAGTGGGGTACACCTCAAGTGGATCTATTTGCCTCCCCTCTTAACAGACAACTTCCTCCATTTTGTGTCAGTCCCAGGTCCTCTGTTGTGCATGGTGGAAAGCCCTCTCATTTTCTTCGAAGGGGATGTTTCTTTATGCATTCCCTCCACTTCCTCTCACTCGAAAAGTCCTGTTCAAGATTCAACAGTATGCTCCCAAAATCTTGTTGGTGGCTCTTTTCCCACGACAGCACTGGTTCCATCTACTTCTGCATCTAGCCAGGGGCAGTCATCATAAGTTACCCCACAGGGTGGATCTAGTCACACAAGACAAGGGATCTCTCATCCATCCCCTCCTGTTCATGCTTCAACTGACACTGTGGGTGATAGCATTTTGATTCCTCACAGACACCTTTTTTCTGAGTAAGTGCTGCAGATCCTGCAGGAGACCAGAAAACCTACTACTAGGAAATCCTACTTATCGAAATGGAAGAGGTTTTCTATTTGGTGTCTCTCCTGTAACCTGGACCCCCTTACTGTGGTTGTTTCATTTGTTCTCTCTTATTTGTGAGAGCTGCTTAATGCTGGTTTGACCTATTCTTCTAATAAGGCCCACTTATCAGTTATCTCTGCTTGTCTGCCTTTATCTCCTCACTTATCTTCTAGATTTGAGGTTAATTAGTTTCTTAAAGGCGTCCATAATGTTAGCCCTCCCAGGAAGCCTGTTCCTCCTACCTGGGATCTTAATTTTGTTTTGAAGAAGTTGAATCATGCTCCTTTTGAGCCTGCTGCTTAAGGCTTCCTTGCAACATTGTTCTTGGAAGACTATTCCCTTGTTAGCTCTTACTTGTGTCAGACGGGTGTCTGAGTCGCATGCCCTTATGGCCTGTCTTCCTTTTTTGATCTTTCATGAGGACGGGGTGTCCTTGCGCACTAATCCTTCTTTTATGTTGAAGGTGGTTAATGAGCTGTCACTTAAACAGTCTATTAAATTGCCTACTTGTTTCCCTTCTCCACAATCAGTGTGAGGGTGCTGCATACTTTGGATGTGCATAGGCAAGTCAGGCTTTACTTGGATAAGACTAAGGCTATTAGAAAATCTGATTAGTTGCTGGTTTCTTTTCATCCTAGGTCTTTGGGATTATCTATATCCAAGCAAACTGTTTCTTCTTGGATTTCTAAGGCTACTACTTTTTATTACACTTTTCATGGCTAGAGCCTTCCTGTTTCTATCAAGGCTCATTCTATTATGGCTGTGGCTTCTTCTGGTGCTTTTTTCAAGGGCTTAGATACTAATTCTAATCCTAAAGCAGCTACCTGGAGTTTTGTGCATACCTTTACCAAACACAAGCTGAATGGTATCTGTAGAGTTAGGGCTGGTTTTGCTACTGCTATTCTTCATAGCTTTTTAGGGGGATGCTCTTGTCCTTCATCCTCCCAAGTTTCATGTTGAGCTTTGGCACTCTCTCATCAGTGAACAGTTGTGTAAAACCTTACCATAACGGTAAACATCCTTGCCTTCACTGCTATACTATTCCTACCCTCCCTCCATCCCCCCTGTCCTTTGCCTTCTTGGATGTACAGGTTACCTCTTGGGTTCTATGGACTGGTGTTCCTACTGGAGCAATCAGTTCTGAAGGTGGTATGCCTGAATGTCATCTTTATGCACAACACTATGAGAGAAGTGTTTGGGTGACATTCGGCATACCTTAAAGCAACAGTAGGCTTTGATAGCCTATGTGGATGTTTGTGTTTCCATGGCAGGGAATCCCATCAGTCAAGGATACCGCAGCAGTAAAGGCAATGACAACTACTGTTAGGATAAGATTTTACACAACTGTACTTTCTTTCTGCAGAAGACAGTTTAGCACTTTTTTTCATACATTTTTCAATAATTTTCTAGTGTTGGGATAACATTAATATAAGTCTAAAATTGTAATGTCTGCTGAATTTACTTCATTGGGTCGAGGGATGCTGTGTGACATTTTCCAGAGAGAGGCAATGTGGGACTCCTGTATTCACCTGAGATGCCTGGGTAAAAATCACACCTACTACAATGTGACTGTAAATAGCTCAGGTAGCTGCAGGGGCAAGAATCACACCTAATGCAATGTGACCAAGTGGCTGTGGTATCTGTTGGGGTACAATGTAACTATATATAGCTCAGGCAACTGCTGAGGTAAGAATCACATATAATGTACTGTGACTAAGTTGCTGTGGTAGGTGCAGGGGTAAGAATGATTCTTCCTTTCCCCCAAGCCACAGTGACCACAGATGCTTCCCCACTGTTGGGGCATTACCTGGGAAGGACAGTCTAAGGCACATGCTCCCAAACAGAAGTCAATCTTTAGATCATTATATTGGAGATGAGAGCAGTCTTCCTAGCTTTGCAGGCCTTTCAGACCTCTCCATTCGGGTCTGATATCGATTCTGAGAGATGTCCGTGGTCTAGTACATCAACAAACAAAGAGGAGCCAGATATTACCCCTTGTGTGTCAAAAGCCATAAGAGTCTGGCAGTGTGCAATATACTATTGCAGCTTTTCAACAGCAATGCACATTTCTGAGATCATAAATACTCACAGACCGAGTAGATGCACCCTGTTCTCTCCCAACTGATCTCTCAATCATTTACTAGCAGAGTGGATCTTCAGCTGATGGTGCTCATCTTGTTGGGATCTCTTCCCCTATTGCCATGGCACTAAGAGCAGCAAGTCCTTTGCTCTCATTCCTCATAAAGGGGAGTCACCCTGTGCAAATCTGTGAGGTACTTTGGCAGAACTCAAGTCTGGAGCATTACCAGGCACAAGACTTCTACTGCAACTCCCTATAGAGCGAGCCAGGGAAGCCGGCCTCCCAACTTTGCTGCCTCTCATGTCCACATCTTTTGGGTCTGATATCACTCAACATATCTCAGAATTTAGACATACAGATGTGCGCGACCAAGGCAGAGTTGCCTAAACCAAAGAGACCAGTGAGCATACCTCAGCCACTTCCATGGTCATAGGTTATTACTAACCGCTTCAAGACCCAAGATCATCTTAAAATTGCCCAGAAAGTCATGGCCCTTACGAAATCTCAGGATAGCATCCAGGCACTACATTCTACCCCAGTTGCCTCTCCCAGTGAAAAACAACTAAGAGCGGTCTTCTTTCAAAAGCAGTCTATTTTTTCAGGATCTGAGGATGCAGACAGTTGTCTCATTCTGAACATCTTTCCAATAAATCCTATCCTGATTCTGCTTCAGATCTAAAGCTTTCTTATGCCTCTCCCCTGTAAGGTTTATCTTTGGTGTTTGCATTACATAACATTAAGGAATATTTTCAGTATGAAGATAAGGAATTCTCTCAGGCCTAAATGCATTACAGACAGGTATAAAGCTTGCCATCCACCAGACCACTATCTCACCAGCCATGTGGCATTACAGGGATGTCTTCGAAGACTTCTCTTACCACCATACTCTCATTCCCCTTGCTGCAAGGAATTCTGAACAATTTTTATATATTATCTGACACACACAAACATCTTTACAAAAACACACATGTTAATCCATCTGTAGTCTGAATGAGAAGGCATGTATCTTCCCAGGCTGACCTCGTCTGCAGTAGCACTCTGAGGAGCAAGGGCATTGTGGAGAGGCATAAAGTAATAGGCTCACCTTGTTATGGTCCTTGAGCAAAATTTTTAACTTTGGAAGTTTTTTTGGGTGGCAAAAACTTCTGACTGTGGGCACCCCCTTTGTTTGCAATACTGAGATAAACTTCCCAATGCAGTTGTCATTCCTGGGGTGGGGGGGGGGGGCTCGGCTACTGACTAAAGGGGGTCTGCCAGTTGATTCGCTTCTTACAGTATGTACTGTGCCACGTGGGGTGCAGGCCTAGTGAGTTTGCATTTACCCAAAAGTCCAGGGCTAGGTAACTAAGGGAGTAAGATTGCCCAGTGCTGCTTTATGTACCACATAACTGTATCTGTCTTTACCAGTAGTTAGATGCCATATCATTGCTTATAAGTTGCGCAATAGTATACGACTTCCTGCATGCCATTAACATATGCTCGTCAAAGACATGATCAGTATCCACATGCATTACAAAATCCTTCATCAGTGTTCAAGCCGTGGTGATGCAGCGGGAGCGTCGTCGTCTCACAGCAAGAGGTTCTCCCGTTCAATTCTCGGCTGGAATGCCTTCTGTGTGGAGTCTGCATGTCCTCCCCGCGGACGAGTGGTGTTCAAAAGACATGCGTGAATGGGCATACCTTTGTTGAAGGTTGGGCATCAGGCTGGCACCTCAACACCATAAAAATCGACTGCCAATCATTGGCGGACCGGAGTTCCGCTGTGGCGACCCCTAACCAGGAAAAGCCGAAAGAAAAACAACAACTGTGTGTACTTTTGGGGTCATATTACCAATGTGGTCATCTACAGTGTTAGCCATCTTCTAAAGGGATACTTCTATGCATTGGTTGGCATAGATTTTTTGATCATATCTCTTACAGCGCTTATTGGTCATTGTCTTACATTCTTGGAGGGCATTTGTATTTTTGTGGAACTTTAGGATTGTGACTACTTTGCAATCACCTCCAAACTTGGTCATCCATGTTCCACATTGGTTCACATTGGCTTCAGAGAATTAGATGTTAGAAAGAAGCATCCACATTACTGAGCCTTGATGCTTTCCACTAATGGCTGCCCTTTTTGTGGAGGTGCATTTCCCTACTAATTTTTTGGGTCATAACTTTGCTCTAACTGGGTAATATAGGGATTTAGATCTGGACAGTCCAAAAGCACCAAACATTTTATCGGGATAATGTCAAGACCAGTGTGGCTAAAACTGTCTACTGATGGAAATATACTGTAGTTAACAGTAATAAATAACCATTATATTCTAATTATTATTTACTGGTCAACAGATATCCACACTCAGATCATTCCAAAAGTTTTTTCTGTACTGATCATGGGCATCACTCTTATTTATTTATTTTTAATTGCAGTCCAAATCAATGGGGTCAATGTTTAGTCAGTCACTGAAACCAGCCTACCAGAATAATTGGCCTTTCCCTCTTTTCTGATACAGGAATAATCAAGCTTAATTGCAGAGAATGAACAGAATGGGTGGGGAATGTTGAGCCCAGGTAGCCAGCTTCACAGATGTTATCACTGTTCTCTCTTTTTCAGTGGAAGAGCCCTTTCTCTACTTTATAATGCAGGACTACTTTCGACTCCAGCCAGTTTTATGAACAATGTGTATTACATCAGTATGATTCCCACATTCTGAATTCAGTAAAAAACAAAAGGAAAATACAGCAAAGCTTGACTTTCCACTGTGTGATTCCTTAAACCTCTTGTATTAGACGCAACATGGGATATATGCAAATGACCCTTTAAGGACATCAAGTGTTTCTGCTGTATGGCAATTCTGAATGTCAATGACTTTTTTCTTTTCAAGTCTACGCACAAATTCAGGCCAAGAAAGCCAAACTCCACTAGCTGTGGACATGCAGTCACTTCACTTCCCCTAGTCTCATTAGCATTCATTCAAGAGCTAATTTTCCTCTAGACCACTACTTCAGGTTAGCAGGGGATCAGACAGTTCAAATTTATACAGAACTATTATTAGCATGAGGACCAAGAGAAGAACGGAAGTCAAGACAAACAGTTGAGACAACTAGTGTGTTTAGTAAATGCAGTCTGAAGGAATGGAAATGCTATAGTCTAAGACAACAGCAAATAAGATGATGATTAGCACATAAATAGGGAAATTTCCATAGGGTGTAGTTCCAGCACCACTTCGGTATGGATAGAGAATATCAAAAGGTTGCATCTTTAATTCCATTACCTGTGTAAAAAAGTGAATTTGATAGGGGTTTGCTTAGAAGAAATGGAGAGAAAGAACTTATGCTGATGAAACAGGTAAAGAAGATACAGATATTGTGATATATATTGAGTCATACATTGCAATACATATTGTCCAGGTCACTGTCTAGATCCAAGTGATGGCTAGCATCGCACAAGACAGCAAAAACCATTCTAAGACCTGACTACACAAACAGACATCATTCCACTCTATTACTTTTGCAACTGTATGTTTTTGCGCTTCAGTAATTGCCAGCCCTATTTGTAGTATTTTCTGCACTCATACTTGCAGTCATCCCTATCGGTAATTTCTCCTTTCTCCAATCATTTCCTCATATTGTTCTTTGAATACTTTCTGCAACTTTGTGAATTTAAGCCATCAGGGACTTTTCTTATAAACCCTAATAATCTTCCCCTTGACAGCTGACATGCATGCTCATATGTGACGGCCCTACAATGGCCTCCAGTCTGGTAGATGTGCATGCTTCCATGCATGCCATCCTCAGAATACAGTGTCCCCTCAGATGGTTAGTAATGGAGCAGTTTGGCAGGAGTAGATCATGTGTCCCTAGCTGACTTACTACATGAGTCTCTGTAATCTTCAGTGGAATCAAACAATGCTGCATAGAGGATTTCTACCCTTCACCAGGATGGGACAGATGTATATCACTGCCACTCAGTTCTCCCAGGCTCCTCCCGGCCCTGAACATATATCTGGGTCATTTGAGTCACAATTGCAGCTTCATAGAAAATACAAGGCCAATGAGGCATGTGGCCATTTATTACTTACCAGTAAACACCCTTGGAACTTACCTCCTTTTTCAAACAGCATTAGACCAGTCACACTATGGGTGAAATAGTAAACACCCATCCAACTGTCTAACTCCTTTTGAAAGATACAGTTTCACATTGCTGACCTGGAGTGGAAGTCTATTTCAGAAAAGAGATGGTCACTGCATGAGGAATCTGCCTCTCCAATATTTATTTGCCAAAGAGGTTCAGATCTCTGGTACTGCTGGCGTTTGATGGATGGTTTGACTGTGGACATACAAGAGGTCTTTGACTGCCATATCCCCAATAGTTTTAAAATCAAAGCAAACATCACCCTTAGAGTCTACAGAACACTGACTACAGGGACAGAGCCTCTAGCCTCTCCTGATAACTCATGTCTTTTAGGCCCATGATCTTTCAGAAAATGGTGCAACTCTTTATTGTATTTACAAAGTTTGCTGTTTCTTGTACCATGGAGCTCAGGTTGTGATTCAAATGGATCTGTCAGCCACCCATTTACATGGTTATCAGACTAAAATTATAAGTGAACAAACAAACAGCTGAACAAGGAAATAATGGGAATAAATTAAGTTTAACTCATGGTACATTGGAGAGTACATCAGACATCTACTGTTGTTTTTGCTATTTAATAATATAAACAATTAAGTATTTACAGGCATCATGTTAAATGTGTACATGGTTGGTACAGTAGGGATGTTCAGAAAGGAGAAATATCCCATTGTGTTACGATAAACTGTGCAGTAAGTGTTGTCATTCAGGGCATGTGCAATTCAGAGATATCTGTAGCGCAATTATGGTAGCATGAAAATTGGTGTGGTGAGTAGTATATACTAATTACCATATAATCACATTTAAATTAAATGGATTACGGAAATACATTAATCGATAAACTGATGTTTTTGTCTGCATATATATTCTATATGCAGCATGGACTTTTGTAAAATACATGGTAATTCTATATCAGGTTGACAAGTTCATAGGTATATAGTAGGCATGCAGTTCAAAAGACCACTGAGAAGCATAGCCTTCTACACTCTGTAATAGTATCCCCATGCAAATAAAACTGTCCGACAAACTCAGTAGTTTTAAAACTCTGCTTAAATAATACCTTAACCAATCCTAGTCCTGTACATGCTCATCAGAGGGTTAAAACTTTTTCACTGTACAATACTATCCAAATACTCTTCTTAAACATAATATTCTTAAACATTTCCTGAAATGACAGAAAAATAAGTTATGTCTTACCGTAACATTCCATCTTTGTTGTCAGTCTTCACTAATCCTTGACTGTGGGCTCGGTTCTGAGCCTCCGAAACGACTTGGCCATTAACTTCAGTTCGCGTCCTCCAAACTCTCGAGCTAGGCTCTACCCATAATGCTCCTGTGTAAATTACCTCACATCGAGTTTGCCTAAATTAGTGGCAGACAAGAAGCAAGAATATAATTAGAGACCAGATATGTCTCACTATGATGAAGCCAGTTCTGAGAGAATTTTTATCCACTAAAAGTCTCAGGATGGGGACTGGAGGGGGGAGATTTCAAGGATCAGTGAGGATCAACAGCACAGATGGAACGTTATGGTAAGACATAACTTCTTTATCTAATGTTATCAATCTTCACTCAATCCTTGACTCTGAGGCAGAGTCCCCAGTTACTTTAGTCTTGGGAGGTCTCAAAAAAGAATATTCCTAAGCCCCATCAAACCAAATGATGCTCGTCCCTTTGAGACCTGATCCAATTTGTAATGAATAATAAAGGTATGTGGAGAAGACCAAGTGACCCACTGCACAAATATCGTCCAAGGATGCTCTGGCATGAAAAACTGTAGAAGCTGCCACCATTTTAGTTGAATGGGTTTTAACTGAGCGTGGAAGATGGAGCCCTTTTGACTGACAGACAAAAGTAATAGAGTCTCTAAGCCATTTTTCCAAGGTACCCATTGAAGCTGGATTAACTAAAGATAGAGAGGAAAATGCAACAAACAATTGGTCAGAATTTCTGAAATCGTTTTTCTGTGAAGGTAAAAACATAGTCATCTGTGGATGTCTAATAAATGAAGGGAATACTCTCCTTCATTGGTAAAATTAGGGAAGAAGACTGGCAATTAAAGTGTCTGACTTCTATTAGATTCTGAAACTACTTTTGGTAAAAAGGATGGCTTGTTCCTAAGGGCAACCCTACCCTTATAAAACATTAAGTAGGGGAGTCTGCAGGATAAGGCCTGAAGTTCAGATACTCTTTTGGCAGATGTAATAGCCACCAAAAATAAAGTTTTCCAAGACAAAAACTTTAAGTCACAAGTCACTGATGGCTCAACGGGAGACAAAGTAAGGAACTGTAGGACTAATGTCAGATCCAAAGGAGGAATAGGTTCTTTAAATGGAGGTCTTAACATCAGGAGTCCCTTTAAAAATGCTTTACAAGGTTTGTGTGACATTAGAGATGAGCCATCTAATCCCATACTAAAGTTCAAGATTGCCACTAGGTGAACTTTAACTGTTGATGCAGAGAAACCAGACTGATAGAGGTTAGCTAAGAAATCCAAAACCTTATGAACAGGGCTCGAATAAGGATCAAATTCATTGTTAAGGGCCCAGTTTGTAATTTCTTCCCATTTACTTTGATAAAGTTTCCTAGTTGAAGGCTTGTGATAAGCAACAATAATTTGTTGGACAGGAGAGGACAGGGAAGGATGCCTGGCAATCATGGGAATTGGAGAAGCCACCCAGTGAGCTTGAGATGTTGGAGATTTGGATGAACCATGCCTTCTGGAATGAACAGCAGATCTGGAGCTGGGACCAGAATAGTACAGTTGTGTACACTTATAATAAATGTAGATGTTCGAGTGTATTCACTGTTGCAGTCATTACATTTGGGTTATCCCCGCCAGGGTAGCCCTCAGCCAGCCCGAATACCAGAGGCTTAGTATTTCTGCGTCAGATGCTATCACTTCACGACTGACATCATGTCATCAGTAGTATAAAGTAAGGCAGCCGATGCCATTATATCAGTTTTTCTTGCCTTAACCTGTCAGGGGCCCCCAAGTTGGAGCCAGGTTCTGGTGGAAGAACCCCACCAGTAGAAAGTAAATACCAGTGTGTCCCTTGTAAGAAAAGAGAAGAAAGGGGGATGGAGGGAAACCAGGACTGCAACAGTGAATACACTCTAACATCTACATTTATAGTAAATGTACACAACTGTACTATGTTCTCCGTGTTTCACTGTTGCAGTCATCTCATTTGGGTTGATTCCCAAAGCTGAGGAAATGGATGGAGGCAGTCAAAGAAACTAGGGGCTGGTTAGGATGCCCTGCAAGACTGCAGAGGCAAACCCTGCCCTGGATTTGGAGAAGAGAGGCAGGTGGTAATACTTGGTAAAAGTGTGAAAAGATGTCCAGGTGGCAGCCTCCAGGATGTCCCTGGTGGGGACTCCTTTGAGGAAAGCCGCAGAGGTGCAGGCTGCTCTGGTGGAGTGAGTCCTGACCCCCTTGGAGGGAGGCTTTCCATGTTGTTTGTAGGAGAAATAGATGCAGTGTGCTATCCATTTGGATACAGTTTGTTTGGAGATGGCTTTGCCTTCTGCCCCTGTAGCAAAGCTAACCAGCAACTGATCAGACTTTCTGAAGGATTTAGTCCTGTCTAGATAGAATCTGAGCTGTCTGCACATCTAAAGAGTGGCCGTTGGGAGGGTGGCCTAATGGTTAAGGTGTTTGCCTTACAAACACAAAGTGCAGGGTTTGAGACTCACAAAGGATAACTGGCTAGGCTTAAAATGGCTCTCAAGGGCAGTTAGCTTAGTACTAATCTATGAACCTATCTATGAACCTATGAATCCTTTCCCCCTTGTTCTGGGGATTAGGAAAAAAGGTGGGCAAATGAATGGATTGGTTGAGAGACACACTGGACACCACCTTGGGCATGAAGGATGGGTTAGTTCTGAGGGATGTCCTGTCCACATGGAAAATGATGAAGGGTTCGACAGCCATGAGCGCTTGCAGCTCAGAGACTCTTCTGGCTGAAGTGATGGCCAGAAAGAATGCCGTCTTCCAGGAGAGAAATTTTAGCTCCGCAGAATAAGCTGGTTTGAAAGGGGGCAGGGTGAGCTTTTCCAATACAAAGTTAAGTTCCCAAGCTGGGGTTGGTGCCCTTCTGGTTGGCCTCAAGTTGCTAGCCCCTCTTAGGAATTGTTTGATCAAAGGGTGTGAGAAAAGGGGCTGCTCGGTGGGAAAATGAGCAGAAATAGCAGAGGCATGAGTTTTTATAGAGGAGAAAGAGAGGCCACTGTGTAGCAGGTCAGCTAAGTAATCTAGGATGAGAGGGAGGGAGGGCTGTGCCGTATTGGCTCCCTTAGCTTGGATCCAGGTGTATAACCTTTTCCATTTGTCAGCATAAGACTTTCTAGTGCTAGGCGTCTGGCCTCACGGATAACATCTAGAACTTGTTTACTGAGGTTGGCAGATTGGGTCGGGGTTAGGGAATAAGCCGAGCTGCCAAATTGAGTGTCTGCAATTGGGGATGCATGAATCCCCCTTCCCTCTGGGTCAGGAGGTTTGGAATCTGAGGAAGATGCCATGGTGGCAGTGGGGACAGACTGCGCAGCAAGGGGTACCAGTGCTGGCGAGGCCAGTCTAGAGCTATAAGAACGGTCCTTGGTTTTTCCTCCTTTATTTTGAGCGGTACCCTGGGGATGAGAGGTAGTGGAGGAAAGGCATAGACCGATTGATTGACCCAGGGGAAGAACAGGGCATCCACTTTCCAAGCCAATGCAGTGACGCTCCCTGGTGCATTATTTGCTGAGCTGATGGTTGGTGTGGGAGGCAGAGAGGTTGACCTTTGGGGTGCCCCATTTCTGAGTTATTAGGATGAAGGTTCTTCTGTTGAGCTGCCACTCGTGTGGGTCCAGAAGATTTCTGCTTAATTGGTCTGCCAGAGAGTTGAAACAGCCTGGTAGGAATTGTGCTAACAGGTGCAGTTGCATGGCAGAGGCTGTGTGCCAAAGGGTCATGGCCAGCCTGCATAGAGAGTAGGAGTGAGTCCCTCCCTGCTTGTTGATATACCACATCACAGTGGTGTTGTCTGTTTTGATCAGGACAGCCCCAGAGAGAGAAGGGGTTTGAAAGCTATCAAGGCATGCTGGACAGCCATCATCTCTTTTTGGTTGATGTACAGAGGGATTTGCTGCGGGCTCTATTGCCCCTGTATGTACCTGCCATCCAGGTGTGCACCCCAAGCATAGTCTGATGCATCTGTGGTGACTGTCTGGGTGGCGCGGGTGGTGAGAAAGGCAGTCCCCCTTTGTTGTGGGAGCATGCTGTTGCCCACCAAAGAAAATCTTTTCTGAGGCAAGGAATTATAGGTAGAAGAGTTTCCAGGTCTTGAGAGTGTTGACACCAAAGGCTTTTAAGGTACTACTGAAGTTTCCTCATATGCAGTCTGGCATATAGAATGAGTAGAATGCAAGATGCCATGAACCCCAGAGCTTGCAGGATCTTCCTTGCAGATAACTCAGGCCTGGTGGCTTGTTGAGAGAAGTAGGTTGTCAGGAAAATGTGTTTTTCTGGTGTAAGGAATGCCATATGGAATGCTGTGTCCAGGCTTGCTCCCAGGAAGATGGTCCTTTGGGTGGGCATCTGTTTGGATTTCTTTTCATTGACTGTGTACCCTAGGGAGGTTAGTAGGGTTTTACAAAGGCCAGTAGCTTGGGCAGCTTTTCCTGGCTGTCTGCTTGAATAAGGCAGTCTAAGTATGGGTAAATCTGGATATTCCTTTGTCTGCAAAAGGCAATGGCCAGAGCCAGACATTTTGTGAAAACTCTAGTAGCAGCAGACAAGCCAAAGGGAAGCGCAGAGAACTGAAAGTGCTGAGATCATGCCCTGAAACGGAGACATTTCCTGCATGATTCCCTGATAGGAATGTGGAGGTAGGCCTCTTTTAGATCTAGGGTGGCTAGCAGAGCGTCCTTGGACAGCATGGATAGCAGCTGCTGGAGGGTGAGCATTTTGAATTTTGGGATCACCAGGAAGATGTTTAGAATGGATAGATCGAGGATGGGGTGCCAGGTGCCCTCTTTTCTGGGCACCAGAAAAAGTCAGGAGTAGAAACCTTGGCCTATCTGTTGTGCAGGAACATGCTCTACTGCCCTCACAGAAAGCAGTGAAAGGATTTGCTTTTGAGCCTCTGCCCACTGGTTTGGAGGTAGATCTGGAAACCCTTTTGGGGTTGGAAGGGTGTGGAAGGAAAAAGAACGCAGTGGTCGTTGGTAATCGTGGCCCAGGTGCTTGCGTGGAAGGAGAATTTTCCTCCTAGGGGTAAGTGAAGGTGGACAGAGGGAGGGGGTGCGGGAGGTGAGTCATTGTGAGTTCTTACCATAAGAGGGTAGCTTAGAACTCCCTGGTTTTGAAGTGGAGATAGTCCACTGCTTAGATCTCTGCATTCCCTCTGGCTGCGTCTAAGGGGCCTGGTTCCCCAGGGCCTAGGCTGGACTGGCTTAATGGGAGCAGGAAAGGACCAGTAATTGGTGGAAAAATGCCTGCTGAACCTGGGTGGCTGGAACTGCAAGAAATCCTTAACTGTTTGCATAGATTTTGCTTTTTCTTCCATCTTTTTTAAGACCTCTTCTGCCTTGCTGCCAAATAAGTTGTCTTTGTGCAAGGGGGCATCCAACAATTTAGATTTGACATAGTCTGGCAGGGCCTGTTCCTTAAGCCATGCATGTCTTCTAATGACAGATCCCTGCAAGAAGCTTCTAGGGCATCAAAACCACAGTGCAAGGTGTGTTTAGTTACTTGACTTGCAGTATGCATTAAACTCTTGTAATTCTTTAGATTCTGCCCAAGCAGGAAAGGAAGACATTTTTTTTTCATTTGAGGAGTTCCAGGGTATGTTGCTGAAATTTTAGCATATGGAACTGACAATATAGTGCCCTGATAGCAACATTAGCTGAGGTGTATACTTTTTTACCCCATCTCTCTAGTGCTCGGGAATCCCTATCTGAGGGGGTTGGATTCTTAGCAGAAGTTGCTTTAATCCCTTTAGGCCCTTGAAAAATTACCTCAGGGTCAGCAGTAGGATTTTTAGAGTCAGGGACTCTATAGTACCTCTTCTGGTTTTCTGGGTGCAGGAGGAAAGGTGTCAGGAGTCAAGCTGAATTCCAGGAAAACATCCTCCATGACATCCAGAACTGGGGGGATGGCCAAGGGTCTGTGTTGTGGAAAATCTAGGAATTCCCGGTCTCTTTTTAGTCTGAAGAATGTCTTGACTCTCCCACTGGAAATGCTCCCTTAAGGTACGCAGGGTTTCCCCAAGGGAAAAATCCTCTGGGGAAGAGGCTGAAAGGATGGAATCCTCTGCATCAGAATCCTCATAAGTAGAGAAGGGTTGCATGCCTTCATATTCAGATGCATCAGTCTCATCTGACTCTTGTTCAGACAAAATTACAGGGGACAGATCTCTTTTCCTTGTGAAGGTGTTAGCTTGGCTTCCCCTGATCAGCTTGATAAGGTATTCCACCATTTTAAGCATTTGAGACTGAGGAAAGGAAGCAGGTGCCTGAGAGTGGGTCGTCGGTTTCTTGGGTGTGGTTTGTACCCTGGGCCTTATAAACTGTGTCATTTTTGAAAGAACAGTAGTTGCGAAAGAAGACATAGGTTGGTGTTGAGAATCGGCAGTGTGAAGGACTTCCTCGGAAGCCGGTGCCTACTCAGTGGCTCCGGACACATCCAAGGTAGAGATGACCGCAGAATCCTTAGTTGAAGAAGAGTTATGCGGCATACCTGAATCTGAAAGGGTCTCGGTTGCAGCTTGCGAATCCACAGAAGCGGGCATCAGGGGCTGCGAAAGCACCTCACTGAAGACTAGAGAACTGATGACTAGCTTAACAGAAGCGCCAGTAGGTTTGGACCTGTGCAGTCTGTCTCTGTCTTTATCTTTACATTTTTTCGGAAGATCTGCTGTCAGATGGCTTACCGAAGCCATATCAGAATTCAAGGACTGCAGGCGAAAATATCTGGTTATAATAAGGGCCCAACAATGGATAGTTCTGGCATTGAACAAAGCACAGAAGCGACAATGGGGGACATCGTGGTCTGGGCCTAAACAAGTGACGCAGTAAGAATGGAAGTCTCGGTGTGGTATTTGCTTTCCACAGGCGACACAGTTAACTTTTTCTGACATCGGTTAGTGCAAGAAAAAAGATCCCCAACGGTGTACTTAGCTTTAGAAGACTTCAACTTCAATTTGGTAGATGAAACTCAGGTAGCAGCCAACCGGCACTCGTGCGAACTGCTTCTGCTTCGGGCTCCACAGCAAGAAAGACTGATGTAATGGCGTTGGCTGCCTTATTTTACACTACTGACGACCTGAAGTCAGTCCTGAAGCGACAGCAACAGACGCAGAAATACTAAGCCTCTGGTATTCGGGCCAGCCGGGGGCTACCCTGGCAGGGATAACCCAAATGTGATGACTGCAACAGTGAAATACGAACGTCCATGGTTTACGAACTAGGTGAGGCCAGAGGAAGGGACACCAAATCTGTCGAAGCCAGAAGGGGGCAATGAGGATTACTGAGTTTTCCATCCTCTTGGCTTTCTTTAGCAACTGCGATATCAGGGGAGTTGGAGGAAAAGCATAGAGAAGACCAGTGGGCCCAGTCGTGGAGAACAGCGTCTCTGGGCAACTCCCCCGGAGGGAGGATTAGGGCAAAGTAACTTCTGCACTTGTTGTTCAGAATTGAGGCAAAAAGATTGCAGCAAGGTTTGACCCAGTAACGAAAAAAGTGGTTCGCCACTACAGGATTGAGAGACCACGTGTGAGGCATGAAAATAGTTCTGCTCAGCTTGTCTGCTATCACAATGGAGCTCCCCAGAATGTGCGTTGCTATGAGAAAGCAGTTGGAAGAAATTGCTCATTGCCTAACTCTGAGTATTTCTCAACACAATGGGTAAGATTTGGTTCCCCCTTCTTTGCTGATTAACCAAACCACCATGTTGTCTGTCTGACTTGCTACTGTCCCTTGAAGAAGGGCATCCTGGAATACCTGCAATGCTAACAGCACTGCCCTCATCTCTAGAACACTGATGTGCAAATTGGCCTCTAGTTTGGACCACGTGCCTTAGACTGTTTTTCTCAGACAATGCTTCTCCAACCCTATCTGGGAAGCATCCGTGGTTACTATGGCTTGGGGAAGAATGAAAGGTTGCCCCAAGAGAATCTGATTTGAGTGAAGCCACCATGCAAGATCTTGTTTGCAGTGATTTATAATCACAATTATCTAAGACATTGGATGGAGCATCAGAGACCACTAGAACGCAAGTAACCATTGCAGGATTCGCATGTGATATCGTGCTAAGGGGACAACAGTTATTGCCGCTGCCATCGAGCCGAATGTTTTTAGGACAAATTTTGCTGTAACTCTTTTGTTTCTTAGAATTTGTCTGACTTGGGATCTGATGTGATGTAGTCTATCTGTAGGAAGATAAGCAATTCCTGTAACAGTGTCTAAGCAAACTCCAATGAATTCTAACTGCTGAGAAGGTTGTCAGCCTGACTTTACAAAATTTACTATTGTGCCTAGAGATGCACAGAGCTGCAGAGTGTAATCTCTTGCCCATTCTAATTGACACCTGGTGGTAGTGGTGAGGAGCCAGTCATCGAGGTATAGAAAAACTCAAAAAATCTGCTGTTTGAGATAAACTGCAACCACTGTCATGCATTTGGTGAACAGCCTGGGGGCTGTGGTGAGTACAAAGGGCAGTGCTCTGAATGTGTGCACACACCCTTAACCTAATACTTTGTTGAAGCACCTTTTGATTTAATTACAGCATTCAGTCTTCTTGGGTAGGAGTCTTTCAACATGGCACATCTTGACATGGCAATATTTGACCACTCTTTCTTGGAAAAGCGCTCTAAAACTGTCAGACTGTGAGGGCATCTCTTGTGCATAGCCCTCTTCAGGTCACCCCACAGATTTTCTATTGGATTAAGGTCTGGGCTCTGGCTGGGCCATTCCAAAATTTTAATCCTCTTCTGGTGAAGCCATTCTTTTGTTGATTTGGATGTATGCTTGGGATCACTGTTGTGTTGAAAGGTGAAATTTATCTTCAGCTTTCTAACAGATGCCTGAAGGTTTTGGGCCAAAGGTGATTGGTATTTGGAACTGTTCATAATTCCCTCCACCTTGACTAAAGCCTCAGTTTCAGCTAAAAAAAAGGAACCCCAAAGCATGATACTGCCACCATCATGCTTCACTGTGGGGATGATGTTATTTTGGTGATGAGAAGTGTTGGTTTTGCACCAAACGTACCTTTTGGAATTGTGTCCAAAAAGTTCAACCTTGGTCTCATCAGACCATAACACATTTTCCCACAAACTTTTGGGAGACTTGATGTATTGTTTTGCAAATTTTAGCCGGGCTTGGATGTTTCTGTGTGTAAAATATGGCGTCAGTCTTGCAATCCTACCCCATAAGTCCAGATATATGATGAATACGGGAGATTGTTGTCACATGTAGTACACAGCCAGTACTTGCCAGAAATTCCTGCTGCTCCTTCAGTGTTGCTGTAAGCCTCTTGGCAGCCCCCCTGACCAGTTTTCGTCTTATCATTTCTTCAATTTTGGAGGCATGCCCAGTACTTTGCAAAGTCACTGTTGCCCCATATTTTCTCCACTTTTTGATGACTGTCTTCACTGTGTTCCATGGGTATATCCAATGCTGTGGAAATTATTTTCTACCCTTCTCCTGACTGATACCTTTCAACAATGAGATCCCTTTGAGGCTTTGTAAGCTCTCTGTGAACCATGGCTTCTGCTGTAGCAGGCAACTGAGTAAATGTAAATGTCAGGATAATCCTACTAGGACAGTTTAACTTTATTTGGGGTTAATCAGTCTCTAATTGACAGCAGATGTGTACCCAAGGAGACTGAATGCTATAATTAAATCAAAAGGTGCTTCAACAAAGTATTAGTTTAAGGGGGTGCACACACAACAAAGTATTAGTTTAAGGATGTGCACACTAATGCAACCAGTGTATTGTATGTTTTTTATTTTTTTCCCCTGACAGATTTGTTTGTTTTTCAATTTAATTGTACAGGTTATAGGTCACATTAAAGGTGGGAAAAGTTTTGAAATGATTTATTGTGGTCTAATTTTTTTTATATCACAAAAACCTGAAATTTTAACAGGGGTGTGTAAACTTTTTATATCCACTGTACAGCCACTGCTCCTGACAGGGTATCCAAGAGCTCCTTGATCAGATCCCTCTGTAACCTTTGTGAAGTGTGTCACATAATTCAAGGACCTGAGATCAAAGGTTGTTGAAGCATAAATGTGCTTCCCAAACCTATCCAAAGTCCTAGACTCCTTGTTAGTAGAATGGATAGTCAGACTTTCCTCAGCAGGTTCCTTCTTCGTGGCTGCTGCTATCACCATGGTGTCAACAGCTATACCTCTGGACCAGTGTGGCTCAAACTTAAGGACTGAGAGGATTTGATCAGGCCTCTTGGGAACTGGCTCGATGGAGTCAGGCATCTTCCACGGCTGCTGAGCGATCAGTTTAATAAGATCATCAGTGGGCAGAGAGAGGGTTGGGCACGAAAAGCCTCCAGGTATACAGACTCCTCCGAGGAAGGTTGGATGGAAGACTAGCCACACCCTTCTCTGTTTCAGGATTTCTATAGGATGTCTCTGAAGGAAACATCAGTGAGTGACCTGAGGGAACCTTCCCCTTCATCAAATTGGTATCTTTGATGAAAGACTCCTCCAGGGAGTCTAAATGCTTCCTCTTGCACTTCGTTGCAGGCACTTCCTCGGGGGGATGTCCCGGGGAAGTGCCCAAAGAAGAAACCACCAAAGTGGGTCTTTCCTAGGACATTTGTGCCCTCTGTCCTGAGGATGAAAAACATGGCAGCTCAGGTCAAGGAGATGTGGAAATATGTTGATGGCAAAAACTGAGAGTCCCCAATGGACAAAGCCTTCTCCATGATTCATGAAGGCCCCCCTCCCTCCATAGAGGGATGTAAGCCCAGAACTGAAACAGACTCCTTTGGAACTGGGGTAACACCCTGCACTGAGGAGGTGACCCCCGAAACAGAATTAGAAGTTATGTACTTACCATAACGTTCCATCTGAGTAGGTGGATTCATTTGTCTGCAAGGATCCGGATCCGAACCGCATGGTTATCCAGCTATGGATCCGAGCTCTAGCTCCTCCTTGCCCTGAATCAAAATACCTGGAAAGGGTATGAATCCAATTCATTTGTCTGCAACCTGTGGACAGAGTCCCCAGCTACCTGATGGAAGGATATAAAGGATGCTCTACCTCTAGATGTGATATCAGCTTTGTAATGAGAAATAAAGGTATGAGATGAAGCCCAAGTGGCTGCTGAACAAATGTCATCCAGAGGAATCTAGCCTTAAAAGGCAGCTGGGGTAGAAACTGACCGGGTCGAATGGGCATGGACTCCCTCGGTGTGGGCCTCCCAGAAGCCTGATAAGCTAAAAAAGAATACACATAAATCCAGCGTGACAAGGAGACTTTGGAAATTGGCTTACCCAGATTGAATTGAAATGAACAACTGGTCGGATTGCCTATGACCAGCTGTCCTGTTAAGATAGCTGCCTGTGAACATCCAAGGAATGCAGCTTGTATTCACCCTTGTTTTGATATTTAGGAAAGAAAACAGGAGGTTAATCGACTGATTAATGTTTGCTTCTGAAGCTACCTTAGGAAGAAAGGAGGGATTGGTCCTGAGGTATCTGGATGGAAGACCAAGTAAGGAGGCTTCATGGATAAGGCTTGAAGTTCAAACTCTTTTGGCTGAAGTAATGGCTACTAAAAAGCAGTCTTGAGGAAAAATTTAAGATCTACTGTGCGGTCAAGGCCTGAAGAACCAAAGAAAGATCCCATGGAGGAACCGCTTTTTGATAGGGTCTAGGGAGAAAGGTGCCTTTAGGAAGATTTTACACAATTTGGCAGACATAAGAGGTCCAGAGTCATGACCAACATGATAATGAGAAATGGCGAGCTGCACTTTGACCGTGGAACTACTGGCACCATCATTAAATTAGGAAGTCTAGCACCAGAGGAAATGGAGAATCGTTTCCATTTCTTCCTGGTAGATGGTTTATGAGCCACTACCAGGAAGTGGAACTGGAGCAGCCAAGCAGTCAGCTTCAGGTTGTCCAGAAGTTGGTAGGTTCGATGGGTGTGATATCAGATCCGAATGGGATCTAGAATCCAAGGTGGATTCACAGACCTTAGGTAAGGGAACCAGATCTGTCGAGGCCAGAATGGGGCAATGAGGATCATTCAGCACCCCAAACGAGGCTTTCTTTCTGAAGAACTTGGAGCATCAGAGGGGGGGGTAAGCATAAAGAAGACCAGGAGGCCAAGCATGCACCAGAGCAGAAAAAAACTGTCGCACTTGGTGTTTGGAGGCCGCAAGATCGCAACAAGGGCTCCCCACCGTGCAAAGATCGTTTACCGCTACAGCACTGAGGAGACCACTCGTGCAGGGAGAGAGAATGGTGGCCTGAGCTTGTCCACACCCAACCACCAACATGTTGTCTGACTGAATGTGTGTTCCCAGGGAAGAAGAAAAGGAAGTGCTCGCAGCGCCAGGAGCACTGCTCTCATCTCTAGAACACTGGATATGCAGGAGGTCTCTGATGATGCATAGGTAGAGCAAGGTAAGACCACTGAACTTGAAGTGAAGTGCTGAGGACCCGTGTTGTTGAACCTGAGTGGAAGAAAGAGATATATTGCTGCGCCATGACCCCTAGAGCCTCAGGGACCAATTTCGCGGAACAGAGCTGAGGATGGATTAAGGTGACCATCCGGAACTTCTCCTTGGGAACTACCAGGTTTAACCGGCTCCCTCAGTAGCATGGGACAGCAACCGCACCATACGTGTGGAGTGCAAGTTTGTCTCCTCCTCCATTGGACTCTGGGGATGCAGCGTCTCTTTTAATAAGAGCGCTGCATCCCTGGTAAACATGTGCCAAGAGTTGGCCCTCACGAGGAGTAGCTAAACTAAAACATCAGCTTCCCAAAGCGTCATCCATCGGAGACTCCTTGCTCGAGGAGGATGGAGGACTGAGACTCTCGAAGTTCCTTCTCCTTCTTGGTGGCTGCACAACATGGCATCCATCGGAGGCCCCTTTACTCCAGTGGGCACGGCTCCTTTGACTGGCTCCACAGTGTCGGTTCCTTCTCCACCCTGGTGGTAATAAAAGGTCCACCAGAGGGTCGGAACCCTGCACAAATGGAACATTCAGAAGTGAGGTGTTCAACCACAACAAAAATAAATATAAACTTAAAGTTTGAAACCTAACACAATCACTCAAAGCTAACTGCAAAAATTCAAAATAAAGCTTTCTTTAGGTAAAATAGTCACTTAGCTGAAGAGCTCAGACGATCCAAGACCTGGTTCTAGATCTGAGGTCATGTAGGGAGAGCAGGGCATTATGGGTGTGGGGAGGAGCTAAGAGCTCAGATCCATAGCTGGATAACCATGCCGGTTCAGATCCGATATCGGATCCATAACCCACAGGTTGCAGACAAATGAATCTCCTACTTCAGATGCCTGGGTTGATCCTACAAAGGATGAAGCACCAAGGGACATGGATGGCTCCTAAGTTAAGAAAACCAGTCCATGCACCTTGGTTCCGACTAGAGAAGATCGATCCTGGGAGACCTTCAGTGCCAAAGGGCCGGAGGAGCTCAAGGTGGTTACCAGTGCCAGAGATGAAGTTGCTACCGGAACCAAGGCAGTTGGTGCTGGCAGTGTCAGAACCGAGGACTCCAAATCTTGATAGGAGTTGGAGAAGGAAATGGCGGGAAGAGGTTCCAAAGGCAGGCTGGCTAGGAACCAAAGACAATCACCTCACTGCTAGGAGCTGATCTACTAGTCTCATGATGTCAGCTTCGGAGAGACTCTTAATGGATCGAACCAATGCTGTAGATAGAGACCTAGGGGGTCTGACATCGAGGAAGGGGCTAGTTGGCCTATCTATATGAAGATCAATAGATGGAGACTACCTAGATCTAGGTACCAAGGTCAATTTTTTTCTCTGATGCCGACAGAATCAAGGAAGCCAATGTCGACTCCAAAGATTCAAGAAGTTCGGTGTCGAGGAAGTGGTCAGCACCAAGGAATGTTTTGCTGCCTTCTTTGTCAGTTCTGAAACACTGGGAAGTGAAGAAAGATGTTTCCTAGAAAAAGCTGAGGAGGATGAAGAACAACTGGCTTCAGACTTTGACCCTGAAATGGCCTTGTCAAATTCCGATTTTAGAAGTCCTTTTAAGACGAATTTGTTTTTACGTTCTGTGAGAGTTCTCTTAGAAAAAAACATGACAAATCGAGCAACTCTCTTGTAAATGAACTTTCCCTAGGCAATACACACAAAGTATGTGCGTATGAATTAGGCATTTTGCCCTGACACTTCACACACATCTTAAAACCTGAGGTGCCCTTAGATTTAACAGGTGAATAAGCTTTCCCTTTCATATCAGTCACATAGTCATACAGTGACAGAAGTTTTTTTTTTTTGACAGAAAGGATTAAAGGAATAGAAATACCAACTATGGTATTAGAGAATACCACGAAAGGCAAAAGGGGAAAACAGGGAGTCCTAACAATGGTACTTTGACAGAAAACTACCAACATTAGAAGACAAATAAAATAATAAAGACATTCACACACACACAAGACTAGAGTGTGTAAGAAGAGAGGAGAGGACAGAAAAGAAATATGGCAAATAACCTGAAAGTGAAATTTGAAGTAAAATTTTTAAGTAAAACTCACGGAAATATAGCCAAAGCTAGAGAATAGTACAAACTCATCTGACACACAAAGTACCAAATGAGATCTGGGGTAATTTACAGAGGAGCATTATGGGCAGAGCCTAGCTCAAGAGTTTGGAGGGCGCAAGCTGAAGTAAACGGCCGAGTTGGTTCCGAGGCTCGGAACCAAGCCCGCAGTTAAGGACTGAGTGAAGATTAACATCAGATAAATTGTTATACATAACTGCTGCCTATACAATCTACTAAGCTGCATGTGTGCTTTCTCTTTAGTGACTTTCACCTCTGTAAAATGTTAGAATGCATATGTATAAATGTAACTACCATTTGTGTAAATGTTAAACAGAAATGTAACTGCTGTTTGTGTATAAATGTTAAATAGTAATGCAACTACTCTTTGTGTACAAATGTAATAGAGATGTAACTACTCTGTGTTTGACTGGAACTTAGTATAATGCAATGTAAGCAAAAAGAGCTTTTCTCCACAGGCCTCTGCTGAAAATGGGTATTACCCAGTCAGACCTTCCCGGTAAACAAAGGCAAATAAATAAATAAAAATAAATAGCCAAGTAAGCCCAAGCACCGCTGACTGAGTCAAGCTGCATGATCAAGGAGGATCACGCTACATACCCCAGGGAGGATTAATGATTTAATCAGCCATTCATTCAGAATATTTTTGAATATAGACCATTTGTAGCACTGCCTGACATGTGTAGAGTAAGTTTACTGAGTAAGCATAAGATTCCTTGTGATAGGAATCTTTTGTGCCTGCATGTTCCATTTCTGTGTATATAAAAGATTACAGTCTTTGGCGGTGGTGTTCATGGTCGTCTGTGTTTTGCATAGTTGTTTGAGGTCAAGCACGGTGGAATGGGTCATTTATCCTACTGATATACAGCACTCTGTCTGCTGAAGAATGGCATACAGAGCAAGAACTGCTCACATCAAAATGCCATTTGAACCCTTGATATAAGAATCACCATGTACAGTAGGCAACAATAAAGATTATGGAAGGGTGTGCAACTCAGGAAACTTAGTGGCCTCAGTGTAAATATCATAGTGTAAATATCAGTGTATATAATATATGACAGGTGTTTCCATTCATATAGAAGAGTACCAGCAAGCAGCAAGGTACCAGGCAATCAAACATGCAGGAAGCTGCAGTCAACAGTAGGTATTGTTCGAAGGTGGAATGTGCGGCTTACAGGTAATACCCAGGTTCTGCAAATAAAAGACGAGAAACATACGCATATTAGAAGAGGTTATTTTTCATCTATCTTTCATAAGTGGCGGAATCCCATCTTTCAAATTTATTGATGTTCTCTTATGATGATCTTGCCCATTGTAAATGAGAAGTTGCCACTATGCTAAAAGAGTATGGAATCAAAGTGAGCATGGAGTATATATTTGGCATTCCAGCTTCATTACTCCATTCGTTTCTTCAATAGAGCCCTCACCTGAAGCTGGGAAGCAGGGTACTCTTCTCATGGAAGAAAACTGCTCCTTCTCAAGTACCAGTCTATGATGAAACTGAGTGGACTTCTGTGTTGGAGGCACAGTGTTTGGTAATGTATGCATTTTACTACATTCCATGCTGTGGCCCCTGAGGCTAGAGCCAGACACTGTTCTTCACCTCTTCAGTCATATGTTGCTCTTATCATTAGAATATTGTTAATCTGACCAACTAAATGCTCCACAGAGGGCTAATAAACAGGCTATGAAATACTGTCTTGTATTACTGATAACATATCATTTGAAGTTTGTCCCAAACTCCTCACACTACCACCCCATGGCTTTGTCCAGACATCTAACAGCTTGTGTTGCCTTCAACTTGTTTAAATCAGTCTCCAACAGTAGCTGGGTGTGTGCCTCCATTGTTTCACTGCTATGAGCCCTACAACTGACAACCCTGCACCTTCCTAGTGTCTCTAAACTGCTGTAGTACCCTTTTGTAAGCCACCTAATTACCTGTACTGATGCTATTTTCAGTGCCACATTCTTGAATCAAGCCTTCTGCTAAAACAACGTAATGTAAAATGTCCAATTATTCTTCACCTGACACTTTTTGCTGACTGTTCTCTGCCTGAACTGTACATGTGTTGTCTGATCTGAGTTTTGAGTACCTTGTTTGCTTTCTGTTTGTATATCCAGGATGAACTCTGACTCTGTAATGGCATATTGATGTCTACATATGATTACTCTGGGCCACCTGCTGCTGAGCCTGCTTCCTCCTAAGTACCTCCCCTCCACCAAATACTTAGGTATACAGCAACAGTCATCCTGAAAAAAAATCCAGTGCAGTCTGAGAATGTGCCAATATACAAGATTGTAATCTCTAAAAATTCAGATGACTGAAGGCAAGACTAGTCTGTTACTTGAGTCATATTTTTGATGGTCTTATCACCTGGCATATAAGCAAATGAAGAGTATTGTTACTTGTAAAACTAGCAATAAAGGGTCAGTGACATGGATGCTGTTAGGAGCAGCTATACTAGGACGTTAGTCAGAATACCTCCTGCATGCCTGCAAGTATATATCCACAAGCACACATACAAGTGTATGTACATAAACAGACACACAAATACAGAGAAAGATTTATATAGACTCATATATATCTATATGTGTATATATATATATATATATATATATATATATATATATATATATCTATCTATATATATATATATATATATATATATATATATTGTGTGTGTGTCTACCTAAAAACATCGAAAGCACACAATATCGAAGACCAAATCGCTGAGACGAAAGCATCGAAACCGAACTTCAGGGAATGATCGGATCATCTAACCCACTTCCATGGTAAGTAACCTGTTAGCCAACAAGGTGGACTTTGCCCTTTTCCTAACTGTAGTGCAATCTCGAAGTTGGTATATTTAGTTGGGGTGCAGCCCGCCAACTGGGTGGGTTGGGGATGGTACGGTTTTGTTTTCATTAGCTGTGGTATCAGTGGTTACTTACCCTTGTAATGGATTCGACGATCCAGTCGTTCACTGAAGCGAGGTTTCAATGCTTTCATCTTGAAGATTTGGTCTTTGATATTGTGGGCTTTCAATGTTTTGAAGTAGACCCATATATATATATATATATATATAGATATATAGATATATATATATATATATATATATATATAGATAGATAGATATATGTATGTGTGTGTGTGTGTGTGTAGACATACTAATATATGTGGATGTGTAAAAACAAAGATATACAGCAAATACATTTTAAATCACCAAAGCAATATATACAGTATGATAAACACATGAGACATGCATTTATTTAAATTATGTATTTACATCTTGATAAAGAGGTAAATGGTCTAGTCAACACAACCATCTCAGTCACAACAGAAGCACCTTTGAAAAAGTTTCAGAATTCCACTAACAGTGAAGTACACCACAAACAATTATTCACACTGTATATATAGTTGTAATATTAAATACACGCATTATCACATATCTAGCACATATAGATTTAAGACATTCAACCACGTGACTATAAACTTAGACTATATACTGTATGAATACTTTCGCATATACATAGGAATTTGGGGAGATTTACAGACTACATTTGCCTCTACTTTCATAGGATCATAGGAGATAACTACACTATCAACCCGGAGGTCATTTTAAGCCTAGCCATTTCAACCCAATGTAATACTACAGAAGTACTAGCCAAAACCCAAGATTGCATTTAGTTATGACTGTCCATGTCCAAGAGGGTTGCGGGCACTATCCCCGGTAAGAATTTACAGTTCCCCATCCACTCATCCAGGTTCCTCTTGAACAGTGTGACAGAGGTGCTCTGTTTCACATGGTAGCCTGTTCCAAAGACATGGCAGTTGCTAGGAGATAAATCTGTCCCTCCAGCATGTCCTCTGGTAATGGGTAATCACTAATTCTACTGCAGTCAAATATTCAGGAAAAGAGTGAAAGCTCCAAACAATTTACCATAATGCAGGGAAGAAAAAAATGAAATCCTGAAATAAATTCTGCTGGAAGAAAAAAGAAGTTGTATACTTACCATAACATTCCATGTGAGTTGTTCATCTCATTCTTACAGATGGTTCGCTCCATGTTGGCCAACTACAAAGCTCGAGGTCTTCCGACAGCTCAAAGCCAAGTCCCTATTCCATGATGCACCTTGAGTTACCTCAGATCTTGTTTGCTGCCTCTAATAATACCATATGCCATTCTGTCACTTTTTAAGGTAAAAACCGTAGGAAGACAAAGCAACCATGATAACACTAGAATCTCGGTCCTCGGAAAACTTAAAGGGGGTAGGAGGGTGGGAAGTAAGAATGAAGGCGAGATGAACAACTCACATGGAACGTTATGGTAAGTACATAACTACTTTATGTGAAGTTGTTCTATCTCGCCATTCATTCTTACAGATGGGTAGCATCTCAAGCACCATCTTTCTCGGGTGGCTCACGGGAGTATGTTTCTCAGGACAGTAGAACCAAAAGAGGCCCTGTCCCTGGAAGCTGTACCGACTTTGTAATGAGTGATAAAGGTATGAGGCTTTGACCAAGTGGCTGCTGCACAAATATTGTCTATTGGTAGCCTAACTGAAAAGGTACAAGATGTGGACACAGCTCTGGTAGAATGAGCCTTATTTTGTATTGTAGAGGTAAATTGGCAGCTGAGTAGTGATGCAATCAGATAACCATTTTGATAGGGTTGTTTTTGCCACAGGCATACCTTTTCAAGAATCTGAAAAGGAAACAAAAAGTTGTCCGGATCTTCTGAATTCTTTGGTTCTAGCCAGAGCCGTCTCTGAACATCAAGCTTGTGCAACATATACTCCAATTGCTGGTGTGTTTAGGGAAAAACACTGGTAAATCTATAATTTGGTTAAGGTTAGCTTCAGTACAAACTTTAGGTAAGAATGAAGGATTTGTTTGCAGTGAAACTCTGTCACCATGAAAAACCAAATACGGAGGTTTTATGGACAAGGCTTGTAGTTCTGAGTCTCTTCGAGCTGACGTGATAGCTACTAAAAAGATATAGTCTTCCAAGACAAAAGCTTCAAATTGCATGAAAAAGCTGGCTCAAAAGGTGGGAGAATAATGTGAGAGAGCATAAAATTTAGGTTCCAGGGGGTATAAGGGGATTTAACTGGTGGTCTAAGGTGGAAAGTCCCTTTGCAAAAGGCTTTGGATAGCTTGTGTGACATTATGTTAAATCCTTCAGTACCAAGAAGAAAATTAGAGATGGCAAGCTGTACACTAATTGTAGCTGTCGCCGCTCCTTTGTTGAAAAGCATAGTCAAAAATTCTAATATAAAGGAAATACAGGCTTGGTAAGGGTCAATGTTATTATGGAAAGCCCATATGAAAATCTCTTTCATTTGCTGAGGTAAAACCTCCTGGTAGAGGACTTATGAGAACATATTAAGATATGCTGCATTTCATTTGAGAGGTTATGGAACCTGGTTATGTTGAGAATTGGAGCAGCCAAGCTGTCAATTTTAGGGACTGAAGTGAAGGATGAAGAGCCCCCAAGTGTATCAGAAGGTCTGGAACTGGGCCCAGAATCCAAGGCTCTTCCAACAGATGAGGGCGAAGGAAGGGAAACCAAACCTGACAAGGCCAATGAGGGGCTATTAGAATGATGGTCCTTCCCAGGGCTTTGGCTTTCTGTAATACTTTGGGTATCAGGGGAATTGGTGGGAATGCATAAGAGAGACCCAGAGGCCAATCGTGTATCGAGTGCATCCCTTGGGGAATCTCCCGGAGGGGGAATCAGGGAAAAGTAGCTTCTGCATTTTGTGTTCATGGGGGATGCAAAGAGATCACAGCAAGCTGGCCCCATTTGCGGAATATTCTTTCCTCTACTTCTTTTTTGAGGGACCACTCGTGAGGCAACAAAATTGCCTTGCTCAGTTTTTCTACAATCATGTAGGATTTCCCCAGGATGTGCATTGCTATCAGAAAGCGTTGGGTGGATGTAGCCCACTGCCATACTCTTACAGCCTCTCGACAAAGGGGATAGGATCTGGTTCCTCCTAGTTTGTTTAAGTACCAGACCACGGACATGTCCGTCTGAATCGCAACTGTCCCCAGAGGGAGAGAGTCCTGAAAGTACTGCAACATCAAGAGTACTGCTCTCATCTCCAGGACATTGATATGCAGATGTGTCTCTTGTTCTGTCCATGTGCCTTGGGTTGTTCTTCCCTGAAAATGCCCCCCCCTACCCAATCAGGGAAGCATCCGTCGTCACCATGGCCGATGGTGATGGTAGGATAAAAGGACGACCTAACGTTACTTGCAGAGAGGTCAACCACCACTGAAGATCCTTTTGTGTTTGTTAGAATAATGACATGTGACACTGGGAGCTCTTGATAAGACCATTGCATGAACAGAAGCCATTGTAGAATCCGCATGTGCATATGACCCAACGGAATCGCTATTATTGCAGCTGCCATCGTCCCGAACAACTTTAGCAATTCTGAGGCTGGCACTTTGTCTCTGGATAGGACATTCTGAATTTGCTAACGAAGTACTGATATCCTTTCTGGTGGAAGTTTTAAAGTGGTGGTGTTCAATTCTCCAATAAAAACGATATGTTGCGATGGCAACAAGGCAAATTTTTCTGAGTTTATGGTAATGCCCAGATGATTGCAAAGAGCAAGTGAGGTGTCCCTGGCTTGTATCAGCTGATGCCTGGTGGTGGCGGTGAGGAGCCAATCGTATAAGTACGAAAACACCTGGAATCTCAAACGCCTCAGGTGAGCAGTGACCACTGCCATACATTTGGTGAATACTCTGGGGGCTGTAGTGAGACCAAAGGGCAGGGCTCGAAACTGGTAATGACTGGCTCCCAGCTGGAAGCGCAGATGATCCCTAGATGGTCTGACCATTTTTGTGTGGTAGTACGCATCCTAGAGCTCTATCGAGCACATCCAATTGTCTTTCCCTAAGAAGGGAGGGGGGTTGGCGAAGGGAATAAAATATCCTCTGGAAACTATGCTTTGCACCCAGTTGTCATTTATTTTTAGCTAGGCATCTGGATACAAAGATAAGCGACCCCCGACTGCCTCCAGAGTAGGACAGTTGGGCCTCCTTTCAGGAGCGCTGGTAGGGCTTTCCAAAGAACTGGTCTCTATCACCCTGGTTTTGCAGAGCCCCTCTGCTCTGCCGCGAGGGCGGCGTCTTCCATTATTGCCCCTTCCTCTGCCCCTGGGAGGGTGGGTTCACCACGTTTGTCCAGAAAGGCTCCTTGGGCTTTTCAGAACCACATCTTTCCTCCTTTTTGACCTTTGGGGTAGGGTCTAGTAGGGGTGGAAAAACAGATTCCGATGGCAGAGTCTTTCCTTCTTGCTCAAATCTGGTCAATGTTTCCTTAACTTTGGGCCCGAATACAGATGAGCCAATAAAAGGGGTGTTGACAAAGGATGACTTAAAGGGCTCCACAAAGGAACATACGCACATCCAGGAGGGTCTCCTGTGAGTAATTCCTGTACCCGCTGCCCTACTTATTCCATCAGCTGGATATGAGATCAGGCGCACAGAAGAGTTCACTATGGAATTAAGAGCAGCAAGCTGGGACACAAGCTTGTCTGAAGCTCCCTCAGCTACTGTACCCTGTAGAGTATCTCCCAGCTCTTTTAGAAGATCTCTTTGCAGTCTTGTGAAATTTGTAATTGGTAGTTCAGTGAACGCATGGCAAAAGTCGCTGAACTATACATGTGCTTCCCGCACCTATCCATGATCCTAGAGTCTCTGTTAGGAGGATGGATAGAGGAAGAAGTTTCTGATATCTACTTTTTGGTGGCTGCCGCCACCACCATGGCATCAACAGGCACTCCCTCAGTGAGAAAGGTCTTATCATGAGGGGCAGAAATAAATTTATTGGGCCTCCTAGGGACAGAGTCCATGGTGTCTGGAAACTCTCACGCCGTTCATGAGACCAGCTCCATATGCTCATTGAATGGGGGAGACACCCAAGAGGTGGAGGGCTGAGATCCGAAAGCTTTCAGGAGGACAGACTCATCTTCAGTAGGGTTGGTGAACTTCCAGCCACCCCTCTGCTTAAGGATTTCCAATATATCTGCAAATGAGACATCTTCAGAGGGGGATCGCGGGGACCCTTCTGATTCATCTAAGTCAGTGTCAGATGTGAGAGACTCCTGTGGGGAGTCTAGATGCTTCCTCTTGCAAATTCTCTTCCTGGGAACCTCATCAGTGGGAGCTTCTGGTAAGGTCTCAGAAGAGCAGAGACCACCCAATGGGGCTTCCTGAGGCTATGAGTCTCTACGCTTCAAAGGGCTCTGTGAGGCAGAAGTAGACACTGGCGCTTTTGGGGAAGAGGTAGTTGGTCCTGAAGTTGTGGATGCCCTGGGGGACATTACTGTCCTCATGGCCTGAAAAGCACCCTTGCTGCGGTGAAAAAGAACCACTGGATCCGAAGAAACAGATGATTCCCTCGGCATCGGAACAGTGGGCTCCGAACCAGAGGTAGGAGCTGAACTCATCTGAGCTGAAGCCCCAAGAGGTAAAGTCAGAACTGACAGGTCAGTCCGACTATCCTCACCGGACCCGACTGGCGAGTGTCAGCTCCTAGACTCCTTGATGGGCACGAGGAAGTCTGAGTAATCAGAACCAATGGCACTGGAGCAGGTGTCAGTTCCGAAGGCTAAACAATCATAAGGTCCAACTCCTCCAGCTCCGACGGACCTGTATGACTTGAAGAAGGAAAAGAAGTAGACTGAGGAACAGTTTTCATTTCCAAAACCACTTGGGTCAGAACCGATAAAAATTTTGCAAACGCTGGTGCCTGTAACAACTTCTGCACCACACAATCTACATCCAAATTGGATAGGCTTATCAAGGACAGAGATGAATGGATAGAAGATGGTACCAACTATAGGATTGGTAACTTCAATACTGCAGTTCCAGGACTGGGGATTGGCTCCAAAAAGATAAGACGCTTGGCTCCGAAGGCTGTAGAGCAGACGTTGAATGTTTTTTTGATTTTGTCGAATCCGATGATGAAGCCTTAGAGGATCTGGGAGATTGACTAGTCTTATCATGGTCGCCCAAAGCTTCTTGAAAGGATGATTTTAATAGCCCTCTGTCAAATAACTTCCTTTTCCTTTCATGAAGTACACGGCTACTAAAGGAATGGCAGATGGAGCAACTCTCTTGCAAGTGCAAAGCACCCAAACAATAAACACAATTAACATGACCATCAGTCACAGACATCTTTTGTTCACACTTTGAACATTTTTTAAACCCAGACTTAGGTTGTTTCTCCTTATCCTGGTCAGCCATGACAAATATTTAAATGCACACATGAAAAACTTGTATTAAAGTTATTATCAAAAACACACACACACACAAATGTTCAACAAATTCAAACCACACTATAGAATTTAAATAGTAAGCAGCCCTTAAAAAACAAATGGGCTCTATAAAGTTAAATATGAACTAACTATCTTTTAGTATAAACACACACTAAAGACTATAAATGCCTGCTAAAACACACTTCTAAACTATTAAATCTTATTCTAATCTATAAAAAGGCACACCAAAAAAGGGAATGGAGATACTAAAGGCCTTTATAAACGACAGCCAAAAGGATTATAACTATCACTATTAAAGCTAACACTAGTTTAAAAAGATATTAAAGTTATAAAGTTGAAAAGCAGAAATTTTTTCTAGAAAAAATATTATACTGGCCCAGGCTGTGAGGAAACCTCCGATCTGTTGCAGCAGCAAATTAGATCTGAGGTAATTCAAGGTGCATCATGGGATAGGGACTTGGCCTTGAGCTATCTGAAGATCTCGAGCTTTGTAGTTGGCTGACTCGGAGCCGAGGATCTGCTCCAAACCCATCTGTAAGAATGAATGGCGAGACAGAACAACTTCACATTCAGTATTATAAAACAGTTACTATGTTATTCCTGAAGGTTGTCAGCTAATGGGAAAATACTTTCAGTAAAGTAGCAAGATTTAGTTTCAAAGCTGTCTGACATTTTATTAAAAATTTGTAAGATTTTATTCTTCTAGAATATTTGGGCATTTGAAAATCAATGGGTTTGTTGGCAAGATGCAACTGAGCAAAGCAATGCTTACCTGTCAAATGATGGAAACTGTCCGATTATAAAGGTATGTCTGTATGAGTACATGCACTAATAAGCAACACTAGTGAAGAACATATGAGAAATAATTACAAGTGAAGGGAAAAAAGCATGTAGCAACAAGCATGAAACAAAAACAATAGAATATACAATTGCCTAGGCAGGGATAATCATTCCACAAAGTTTTACAAAAAAAAACAAGCACATACTGAAAAATATGTAATTTCACTGCTGCAAAGGCTTCAGATCTCATTGTGACTAGATAGCACGTCTGGCTGAGGCTAAACCAGTCATTCAACTAATCTAATAACCTATGGGTGGGGGGAGGAAAATACAAAAGGACAAACTGTAAACTCTTAACAAGTTTGTTAAATCTGACCTGCAGTATGTTAACAAGCTTCTCTAAAAACCTTGCCTCTGTGTGAACATGTGATTTACACAACTAAAATTTAGACAAAATCCTCATTTTCGAAGCAGACAAGTGCCCCTTTAGCATCTACATTTTAACCCAATTTTTACAAAGACTGCATTATTATACACAATTGCTATTTGTCAGGATATCTTCTTGTCAGACAGGAAAGCCTTACTTGCATTTCAATTGTTTTGCCAGAAAAGCATTTTGTATTTTTTTTTAAACACCTTTATTGAATTATCACTTGTGACATAACTACTTTTATATAAAAGTAATGAAACCATAAAAACAAGTTCACAGTTGCAAACATTATAGGATATATAACACTATATGTAATGCATAACCTAAGCAACATTAAGTCAATTATTCAATTTCTGCCTTTTCTTAAATCTCATTCCTCCTCTGGACCATTATTCTGGATGTATTGTTTCCACATTTTCTATTTTTACTATGCAGTTAACTCCTACCTGTTTTTAAGATCCCACTTCCTGTTCTTTTGCCTCTGTTACAACATTCACTACTTCAGGTATAGTTGATTTAGATTTTGATTTCCATTTTCTAGTAATTGCTTTTTGGCAGCCACCAGAATTAAACGTGAAATGGCCTTACTCTGTGTCTAGGCAATTCAGATCTTGTATCCTACCTCAAAAAATAATTTCCTTCCTTAGCTGCACTCATTTGCTCACCCATTATTCCTGGCAGAGTACTCTGTGGGGAATTTCTAAAGCTTGACAACTTATCACACTCCCAAAACATGTGTTCCCAGTTGCCTCTTTCTTCCCCATCACACCTCCAACATTTGCCATCTACCAGAGGAAAAATTCTTAGGAGTCTACTTGAGATATCAAAGTATCTATGAAAACACTTCCAGGCACAAATCCTTAATCTTCTAGCCTTTGTTGTTTATTTGGGAGCCATACATATGTCCTCCCATTGTCCCTTTGTGAACTGCATATCTAACCTCTCTTCCCAATCTTTTCTGACCTCTTTTGATTGACTCCTATAGTTATTGTGCATTATTATATATGCCTTACTAGTTATTCTTTCTTAAACAGCAGCTTCTGCTCTAGTTTCATTTAAAAAACTCAACCAGTGCAGGTCTTTCATTTAGGATTCCTGTATCCCTTTCACTTTGTCTATATTCTGATACCAATCCCTGAAAATGAAGGCAATTACTACCCTGTAATGCAAATGTCTTTTTGGCCTCTTCCCATTCTATTTCTTTTCCTTGTCTAATTATTTGTTGCCAATTTCTTGACTCCTTTGCCAGCTTCCTCCAGTAAATTCCAGCCCCCTCTTGTATTTCTCTGTACCCCTAATTGCAGTTGTCCCTATTGGCAGAATTTACTTTCATCATTCTCATGTTGGCTTAGTTCTTAGAAGACTCTCTGCCACTTTATGAATATAATTTCCTGTATGACCGGTATTCTCCTTAAGGATCTGTGTCCAAAATCCCATTCTATCCTTATGTCTTGAATTATCCCCTGGCTTTATCAACATCTCTTTCCACTATGAACTACAGCTTTCTGCTTGGATTATGTATAGCAGCCTTAGCTGTAGAGCTCTGAAATATCCCTTCAAATCAGGTAATCCTAAACTGCCTTTTGCTTAGTTTAACTGGCAATCTCAGAAGTGTGAAATGTGACCATTAGCAAACACTTCAAAATCATTCATATGTTTCTACTGACTCCAAAAACAGCAAACATAGCATTTTAGCTTTAGGATGCTTGTTTATGCAGGCTTAAAATGAGACCACTTTAGGTATGAAAGAAGGATTAATTCTCAAAGAAACCCTGTCCTTATGAAAGATGAGGTAGGGTTGACCCACTACAAGTGCTTGTAACTTACTCTTCTAAAAGAAGGAACAGCAATAAGAAAAACAGTCTTCCATTGTAAGAACCTCAATTCAGTTGAGATCCCAAAGAGAAGCCACCCATTTCATAGCTGGGAAGTTATCTAACATTCCTTTCCAGACTTGAGAATGGTTGGGGGGGGGGGGGTTGGCAGGCTAATCAAAGGGCAGACAATCAGAAATGGCAAACAAATGCACCTTAACAGAAGAACTGGAAAGGCTAGAGGACAGTAACTGACAAAATAATCAAGAACCAGTGACAGCTGGGCTTGACGAGGGTCATAAGGCTTGAACCAACTACAGGATCTTTTCCACTTGCACATATATGATTTCCTATTAGCAGTTTTTTTCACATCCTTCAGTGCCTGCTGCAAGTCCTCAGAAAGCAGGCACTTAAAAGATATTACATTTCTATTTTCCTGGCAGGTAGCTGAAGATTTTTTAGTTAAGAATGTATCAACAACCCTCTGTTTTGTCTGAGCAAATCCAGTCTGTGGAGAAACCTTCAGTAATTGCCCTTTGCCAGATTGAAAAGATGGGAAACCACAGTTGCCTGGACCAAAAGGGAGTTGAAGAGTTCTTCTCAATTGTCAGAAGTACCCTGTATACCAGTGTACAAGTGTAAAGGGTGGAAAAGCATACAGGAACATTCTTGCCCATGGTAATGAAATGACATTTGTCCTTCAGGTCTGTTTTCAATGAGTCCTACAGCAGAATTTCTGTAGCTGTCTGTTCTTAAAGGAGGCAAAACAATCTACTTGAGGTGCTCCTCACAGTAGGATCAGTTCTTGGAAGACCACATGACATTTTCATTCATGGGTGGGGCACTATTCTGGCCCTGCAGAGCTTATCTGCAATCAGGTTTTGTTTTTACGGAGTTGTATGAAGCTTGCAGAGTCAAACTGAGACGAGATGTTATCTCCTGGGCTGTCACAGCCAGTATGCAAAGGAGGTATGATCTAGCACCCCCTTATCTGTTTATGCACCACATCACCAGGTAACTGTTTGAAATGTTGGAAACCACTAGAGTGAATCCTGAAATGCAGAATAAATGACCAACAGGCTTACATATACCAAATATGTGAGATACCATTTCTCTGAATATTCTCTTTTCTCCAAGGTATGGTGATCTCGGACTTGGTATATATAAGCTGGGGAAAGTGGGGGTGCAGGGGGCTTGCCTCCCTGTAAAAAAAGTTTTAAGCAGAAGAGTGCTTTTTGAGATTTGTTCTTTTTTCTCAGCTTCTCGGAACTCAGCATTTCAAGTGCTGATATTTCCATGGAAAGTCCATCTCCATGGTCCTACCTGTGTACATTTGCATAGATCTGTGGTGTCACCTGTATAGATCCTGGGCAGCTGAGATGATTTAAGGCTTTCAAAGCACCGACCACTAGTGACATCTCTCTGACATTTATATGCTTCCATCCATCTGAAGTGTTTCACAGAGATTACACTTTTATCCCTTTGGAAACCGCAGCTCACACCAAGTCTGACACATATGCAGTTACAGACTGCATGGAAGTTAGAAGGGTGTTTGGGAGACCTGGACTGAAAGAAATTTGATCTATCCACTAACTGGGATCTGAAACGACAAAGGGTGTACATGCTGAATCCAGACAGATCTGAGGTATCACTCTATTTTCCTCATATGGAGTGTGACCAGGGGAAGCATACATGCCATGTATCCCCAAAGAAATTACCTTGCCTATGTGTGGCTTTGATTGGAGAAACTCAAGAAGAACTGCTGAAACAACTGGAGGAAGAAAGGCTACTGCCAGGGCAGAATCCAATAGATATCCCTGGAATACAATTCAGAGAGAAGGAATGAGAGAAGATTTCAGAAGGTTGATATGAAAATCCACACTGAATAAAAGATTCCAGACAGTTTGCAAAAATATTGACAGCTGGAAAACCAGTCTGCAAAAATAAGAAAATCATCCAAATATGGAAATATGTGAATACCTTGAAGCCTGAAATAAGTGCTGATTGGAGCAAGACACACTGTGAATAACCTTGGTGCTGTGGAAAGCCCAAAGTCTAAGACAGAAGTGATAATGCAACTCAAACAAACCTTAAAATGCCCAAAAAAACTCGCCAATAGGAATATGATGATACACATCTTTCAGTTCTAGCTTATCATGAAGACTAGCAGGGGGAGGGTTAAAGGAAGAAGTGACTAAAGGGATAACACTTTAAACTTGAGAATGTTGACAAAGATTTGGAAATGACAGGTCTAGTAAAAGCTGCCAACAGCCTTCTGTTTTTGGTACCATAAAAATCCTTGAATAAAATACTCAAAGTAGCAAAGAGGTACAGACTCTAACTCACTTAGTCAGCATCTGGTGCAGATTGGGAGGAAAGAGAGAAGCCTGGTTCATTGGGCAGGGACTAACATTGCCATGTGTAACCCTACTGAATTACCTTCAGAATTCAATTGACTGTATCATTTTGGTGCAATAAAGGAAGATAAAGACTCAGATGGAGAATTTGCCAGGGCAGGAGGGGAGCCTGATCAGGCAAACAGTCATACTGACTGGGAGGACTACTCTCCGGCTTTTTGAGGCTTTTCTTTTTACAGCTTCCTTGCCATTGCTTACTAAAATCATTTTTCTGGCACCTGGCTGCTTAAATGGCTTACTGAAAAAAGGGTGCTGAACAGTAAGAGATTTTACTTTCCCTTTGGGGGAAAAAAAGTTGAGAAATCTGATTTAACTCTTTTAATAACTTTCTCCTTTCATCATACATCTGTAGCACCTCACCTTCAAATGGGCCAAAAATCTCATCTATGGGAGAATTTAAAATTAAATTTTAACACCCTCAGGAAGATTTTGAGAACAAAGCCAAACTAGTCTTCTCAATAATGACACATAAGTGGCAGCTCTAAAGGAGGAATTAGTATCAACATAAGCACACATTAAAATATGCTTAGCCACTTGGGAAACATATAATAGAGGCATTCAAGGATTTTTTTAACCTAAGACAAGAGAAGGTTAATTATCGACTTCCACATGTTCTCAAAATATAGCAGTAAAACAAAAAAATAGCTTGACAGTTTAATTTCCTGAAAGTCAAAGTACTAGAGAAATATATTTCTTCCCCGACTTATCCATTGTCATTCCATCCTTTTTTAAACATCTTTATTAAGATATAATTTGTTACACAGGCAAATTTACATTTACATAAAAGTAATCAAACTGTGTTAACAAGTTCATGTTTACAAACATACTTCACATATACTGGTATCATACAACTTAAGCAAAATTACATAAATTATTCAATTCCTGCCTTTTTTAAAGAAAATAAACATCTTTATTAAACCATCACTTACGGGCGGCCACAGTGGTGCAGCGGTTAGCATTGCTGCCTCACAGCAAGAGGTTCTCCGGTTCGATCCTTGGCTGGGGTGCCTTCTGTGCGGAGTCTGCATGTCCTCTCTGTGGTCGCGTGGGTTTCTTCCGGGTGCTCCGGTTTCCTCCCACATCCCAAAGACATGCTTGTAGGTGGAATGGACACTCTAAATTGGCCCTAGGTGTGAGTGTGTGTGTGCTTTCTATGGAAAGGTCGACACTGTAAAAAAAACTCCACTGCCAATCATGAGGGGACAGGTGATCCGCTGTGATTACCCCTAAATGGGAAAAAGCCAAAAGAAGAAGAATTAAACTATGCAGCCTAACAGGAGGGGAAATAGGTTGGAAAGGAATACTGCAACATGGAAGAGAAGGACATCTATGGTTATGGTAAGATTTTACACAACTTTTCTATGTCCTTCTATTCCCATGTTGCAGTATTCAACATATGGGTGAGTGCCAATGCTCACTGTGAAGCAGGGGGTGGTGGTCTAAAGGCAGTTTCCAGGAATCCATGAAGGAAGCCCTGGCAAAACCCACCCTGGCATTGGAAACGTAGTGTAACTTACAATGTTTGGTGAAGGTGTGCCCTGATGACAAAGTGGATTTTCAAGAATGGTAGAGGTATCCAGACCTTTGAAGAAGGCTCCTGAGGAAGCCATAGCCTTGGTGGAATGTGCTTTGACAGTGCCATGCAGGGATTTCCCATGGCATTTGTAGCAGAAGGTTATGGCTTTGTAAATTTAGTTAGAGATGGTTTGTTTGGTTACTGCCTTCCCCATGGCTCTAGGATGGAAGGAGAGAGATTTGATCCGCCTGTCTGATGGGGCTAATTTTATGCAGGTAAAACCTTCGTTGCCTGTGAACATCCAGAGAGTGAAGTGCTCTCTCAATGTCCCCCTGTGGGTTAGGGAAGAAGGTTGGTAGGTGGATGGCTTGATTAAGGGAGAGGTCTGGAAAACTAGGAAAGGTGGGATAGCCATGAGGGTTTGCAGTTCTGATACTCTTCTGGCTGAGGTCAAGGCCACGAGTAGCACTGTTTTCCATGGCTCAAATGAAGGGAGCGTGAGCTTTTACAAAACACAGTTAAGGTCCCATGGGGGTGGAGATAGTTTTCTGGGGGGCCTCAGGGGAAGAACCCTTTGAGAAACAGCTTAGCTGGCAATCTGGATGCTAGAGGGGGTTTCCAGGGGAAGGCATGCTGAAATAGCAGACAAGTGGGCTTTAATGGAGGAATAGGCCAAACCTGTCTGCCACAGCTCACACAGGTACAACAGAACTAGAGGGGTCTCGCTTGCAAGCGATTCCAACTGTCTTTTGTGACACCATATAGAAAATCTCTTCCACTTTGAAAGTAAGATTTCCTTGTATTTGGTTTCCTGACCTCATGCAGGACAGTGAGCACACCCTCATTGTAAAGGTGTCTGAAGGGGATCAAAATCCTATCAGCCACATGCTGTGGGTATATTTGGGATCCCTTGTGCTGTGTGAGAAAGTTCACTCTGAGGGGCACCTTTTGGGGATTGCTCTTGGACAGTTGTAAGAGTAGGGGGAACCAATACTGTCTTGGCCAGTAGGGTGTCACCAACAAGATTTTTGGTCTGTCCTGCTGGATTTTCAGCAGGACCTTCTGAATGAGTGGGAAGGGGGAGAAATGCATAGAGAAACTTCCCATTCCAGAGACTGAGAAGGCATCTGTTGCCAGTGCCTGAGGATGTGGTGTCCTAGTGCAAAATCCAAGAAGTTGTCTATTGATGGAGGAGGCAAACAGGTCTATTTGAAGTGTACCCCACTGGTGGACCAGATTCAGGAAGACATCCCTGTGAAGCATCCATTCATGGCTGTTTGTGATGGTTCTGCTGAGATGGTCTGCCTGGGAGTTCTGTAGAGAGAGAATGTAGACTGTCTGCAGGGTCACGCCCTGTGAGGTGGCCAATTCCCATACTAGGAGAGCTAGTCTGCAAAGTAAGTAGGACTTGGTCTCTCCCTGTTTGCTGAGATACCACAGGACTGTGGAATTGTCTGTGAAAATCTTTAGTGGGCCTTTCTGAAGATATGGTTGGAAGGCTTCAAGGGCCAGAAGGATTGCCTCATCTCTCCAACATTGATGTGTTCTTGATTTTGTGGCTCTGGCCACAGACCCTGCACTGTATGATGGCCCAGAGTTGCTCCCCAGCCTGTTTGATGCATCTGTGTGCATGATCAGTGTGGGTAGGGGTGCTTGGAGGGGAAGACCTGGATTGAGGGTCACTTGTGTTAACCACCACTGGATTTCTAGTTTGAGGCATGGTAGGAGGAGAACTGTGTCCTCCAAGGGGTGGGAGTGTTGTGTCCAGACTGACCAAAGGTACCATTGTAGATTTCTCATATGAAGTCTTGCTAATGGTAACATGGGGATAGTGGCTGCCATTTACCCCAGGGGCCGGAGGTACTGCCTTGCTGTCAATCCTGTTGACTGAAGGACCAGAAGAAGGTGTTTTGTCAAGTTCCCAGAGACTGTAGGAGGGAGACAACCAGGTGTATATGTTGCAGAAGGGTCTCCTTATTGCCTGCCTGTATTATTTAGCAACTGTATATATGAATACTCAGAGATTAAAGTATGACCTTTTGCATTACTCTCAATCACATTTCGACCATTGTGTATAAACAGTCTGAACTTTTAAAAACAATGAGCTTAAATAATAGGGATTTGATCTTTTGGAATCGCATGTTAAGAGAGTTTGAAGTACTCAACAAAGAATATTTAATGGATAGATATGACTTTGATATATAAAAACTGACATAGTACAAATCAATAGACAGTGCTCGATTTCAAAAGCAGTCTTGAAACAAATGGCAAGACAGTCAGATCATATTCATCCAAAATATATAAAACAATTAAGGACTATAAATTTGTATTAAAATTCTGCAGTCCAAATGAGTGGCACAATTTTAACTACAATAAACAAAAATATTTTAATATCCTCAAAAAATACATCTTGATTTTGGATATTATTCTTTAAGAAATGTCTACACAATTCATACATCACTCTACATAGAACTGAAATGATAAAAAAAATAAAAGGTTATAAGATTAATTTTAACAAATCAAAATTTCTATCACTAACTTCTTACACTAAAAATATTTATCAAGTGATCTTTATTACGAATAAAATAAAATATTTAGCCATGATTTATTCCATTAAAATTGAATTTCAAAGGATCAAATCTCAGGTATTTTTAAGAGCATGAACAACAGTATTAGTAAATGACAACATATTACTATTTCATTTGCTGGAAGAATTCATTTATTTAAACTTCAAAATTATACACATTGGTAATTTTTTTATACAGAATTCTATCCTCCAGACAAAGTGGTTTAATAAAGTTAAAAGAATCTGGAGTAAATTTTTCTGGAGAGTTAGCTCCCAACAATTCTTTGGAGTATTATGATGCATCCTTAAACAATGACTGGATATAATACTAGTGATCCCTCATTATCTTCTCTTCTACAATATTTAAAAAAAAAACATATATCAGAATTTACGACTCTCAGTTAAACACACTAACACTATTTAGCAAATAAAACTATCAACTTTAACTGACTTAACTATTCTAAAAAAAATCATTAGATCTAGATCTGAAAACAGTTTGTTTTCTAATAAACAAACATAAGATCAACTTAAATATTTATCTTCCATAGCTGGATATAAATTTAGCAGACTGTTCAGATACATAGTTCGCTAATACCAGTTCTTTTCATACTCCATTAATGAATTTTCTCTTTAATACACAAATAAAGTTAGAGTTAATCAGAAAAGAAATGGATAGCTTCAGTGTGCTTAAAATTAATTATGTGATCAGTAAATTAAAAAAAAATACTTCAACTTTTCATATTCAAGTTAATAAGATTTCCAATATTTACAGTATAAACAAGGTTTTAAAATAGTCTCTTCTTTAATAGCTACTTAAAATTCATATTTGTTTTAATAATCCATACTTGGGAATCTGAAATTTTCAAAGCTTTACCATATAAAACTTTCTGAAAATCTTTGATCTCAAACAAAATTACATCTTAAATCAATTAGAAACAGAACAACCCATCAGAACAATTTACTGTGAACCCTACTCCAGAGAGGACTGGCTGGGCAAACCCTCTCAAATCATGTCAGCATAACTGTAGCCAAAAAGGAACTTGGCAACATATGTGGTGGTCTTATCCCAAAATTCAAAAGTGTTGGGAAAATGCATTTAATACTCATGAAATTAGCCATTCTTGGCACCAAATTTACTGATCCTTTTTGGATTTTGTGTTTATTTCCCAAAATAAAATAATTTAAAGACTTTTATACATAACAAATATCAACTAAATAATCCTGTTTGTATGGAATTCTCCTATAATTTTGGATTTCCTTTGTCAGAATGGTGGTCTCTATTTAGCAATATCAACATTTTGATAATTTAATTGGTTATATTTTTCCATCATTAGTTGTTACTGCTTAGAGAGGGGTGGTAATAGCAACATACTAAGTTTCATCTATTATTTGGTAACTTTATGTACATTTTTCAATAAAATATATAAAAATGAAATTACATACAAAAATATATTAGTTGCTGGAGGTGTAAGTCCTTAAAGCAGAATCACAGCATATGGTTTATGATTAAAAAGTACTACAAGCTTTTTGGAGGAAAAAAATCAATGCTTCCTACATGCACAGTGGTCTGGTAAATTTACATCCAACATTTGGTGTTGTTTAATAATGCAGAAATTCTTGCACGTGTACCCAATTCTCTATTTATCCTTCTATGCATCTTAAGAACAGCAAGGAAAATGACTACAAGCAATTGGAAAAATAAGGTTATGCCTTAATTTAGAAAAATTTGTAAATACCGTCACTGCTGCACAGCATAAAGAAATGTTTGTTATTAAGATGAAAACAAAATTGCATAACATAATTAACAGACAGACTTGAGCTCATTAATAAAGAACAATTAACATGTGTTGTATGATCTGATTATGGCTGTTTAATGAATTTTAGTAATATAAACATAGCAAGACTTGATGTGCAGATATGTTAATGGGTTTGTTCTTTACATAAACTTTTTAAAGTATGAAAAATATGACCTATATACTAACCCACTGATCACATCCCTTCCATGCATGTGCATATCACTCTGGCAGAATATCACCACTGATGCACATGAACACTGTGAGCTTGAATACTATATTAACAGAAAATAGATGACTGAAACAATGTTACAATATTAAGAGAACTAACAATCTGACAGGTGACTGAATTTAAGATAATTAAAACAGATCCATGAAATATTTACTAATCTTCACCTTGCTCTTTACTGTCATCACCAAATGTACTGTTTATCGATAAGAGCCCCCCCAACCTCCCAAGTTTCTGAACTTAAGGAGATTAGCCCAATAAATTAACCTGGTACTCCGCTATAAGTAATAAACAATTATACACATATACAAAATATAATTTAAAATAGACACGTGGAATACTTAGCAACACAGCTTGGTCTCATGAAAGGCAATGACATTATGGATCTGAAGGGTCAAATTAAGTTCTCGAGAAGGATCTTTATACATATATATATATGTTGTTGTGTCTTTTGGCTTTTCCCGGTTAGGGGTTGCCACAGCAGAACTCCGGTCCGCTAATGATTGACAGTAGATTTTTACGTGCAGAGTTGCTAACCCTGACGCACAACCTTCAACAATGGTATGCCCATTCACGCATGTCTCCACACAGAAGACGCTCTAGCTGAGAATCGAGCAGGACAATGTCTTACTGTGAGGTGACAATGCTACCGCAGCACCATCACCGCAGCTCGATCTTCATATATATATATATATATATATATATATATATATATATATATATATATATACACACACACACACACACACACACACACAAGGGGGCATATGTCTGAAAATGTAAAACCAAGCTACTAATGATGAGGGCAAAGACTGCAGAATCTATTTTAATGCATTTAGTACTTATTAACCACATAAACCCATTAAGCAGAAGTCTCTCTGCACAGATGAGATGACTTACTCATAGTCATACAGAATGCAAACTGTGGTGAGGAAATTAAAACTAGGACTACAGGATGGCATAGCTTAATCCACATGGCTAAACTGTCAGTCCTTCACAGAAATAATATACAACTTCAAACAGTTAAAATGTTACTGAAGTTGTAAATGGAGTGGGAGGTTGGCATAATGGTTAAAGTGGTCACCTTACAAACACAAGGTGCAGGTTTTGATTCTCACATGGGGTAATTGGCTAGGCTTAAAATGGTCTACGATGACAGCTAGCTTAGTACTAAATCTATGAGCCTAAATGTCATTAGTTTAGAATGTGTAAACTCAGACGTACCATAATTAATTTGATCACAGCCATCTTCCAAAACTCTCAGATTTGGTACAAATGAAATAAAACACACTTATTTACTTATTTAAATTTTGGTGACCAGATCAGTCCTATTAAGCAGAGCACGTTTTCAGGGGGGACCCAGTGAAACATGCAAATCCAAGACAGAAAAAACTATATTAGGTAAGACAGCTTCCATATAAATAGCTTCACTAATGGTGGTTCTTAGTTTAGATCAAAGTGACATAGTGCCCGAATACCATTTGATTTCAATATATTAAAAAAAAAAACTCAGTAGTGTTGTGACAAACATCGGAGTTCTTCGCTAATATATTACTTTGCATACAGATATTCCAAAGACACAATCTATGATAAGCTATAAGACACTATATAAGTCGAGAGTAACTTCAACCTAGAATGTATTTATTTTTATTTTATTTCACATTTGTTAACCGGGTTAGTCCAAATGAGTTTACAAACCCATTTTCAGTGGAGAGCCAAGGGGAAAATCCCTAGCAAACAGAAGTAAAGATAAAGTGAAAATATACAAATATTAAACAACAATCACAATACAAAATTGTAAAAAAGAAAAGACTATTAACTATTTAATAGTAAGCAACCCATTTTCAGTGGAGACCCAAAGGGAAAGAGCCCCAGCAAACATAAGCAAAGATAAACATACAGGACAAAAACTATTACAAATAACAATGCAAATATGAAATTAATTATAAAGAGAAAAACAAAAGAAAAAATATGAACATTAAGGGATGCACTGATAGCAGTGGTCTAAATTTACAACATATAAGAGTAAAAACAAAAAGATAATCGTTCAAAAGAAGGAAAATATACAGACATTGATATGAAGTGGGGGGAAAGATAAATCGTGTGGAGAATGAGAGGGGGGAGAGAAAGGAGGGGGCTATAGTAGTAGAGCTGAGGGTTTAGGAGGTTAGTTTAAGCAGAAGTTACTAACAGAGAGAGAAAGTTAGGATATGTAACAGGTTATACACTAGGACAGACTAAGACTATGTGTGGTCAAGGCAACAGAGTAATTTCAAGTTTAACAGGTGGGATTTAAGGTCCTTTAAAAAAAAAAAAGACTAACAAGTCTGAATGAAATACAGGGCCATAAAAATGCAGTCTGCAAAATGTTCAACACAAAACTGAAGTACAGACACACAATCAGATGTCATGTGTAAAAGGTAAGGAACTAAGGAATGCATGGAGATGGGGGAACAGGCCAAGAAGTCTAGTACACTGGACATTTAAAATTAAATAAGAGAGTATTTTCTTCATAAGACATTTATATTTAAAAACTGACACAGACAAGCTAAACACTTAATGGAACCTAATTATCTTCACAACCAATTAATATTCAGAAACTGGTGTAGACAACCTTAACTTTAATTGGAATACCTACAACTTAGCATAAGAAAGTTGTCCCAGATGCAGACAGCAGTTTCTAAAGTAAGACAAGCAAACTGTAATACAATAATTAAAATAAAACAAAACAAACAGCAGTGACAGTTAAATATAAGGCATGATCACATTATTTACTTTAAACCAAATACAAAAGACAGTGAAGAATTTATAGGATATTGACCAGAAAATACCTCCAATTGATTCTAGAGGTATGCTCTGTACCTTTATTTCTAACTTCCCATGAAAAGTGTGCAGCCATCCATATTAATACTACTTGTTCTTTGACTTACTAATGCACCCCTTCTTAATAATGTATTTATTTTACTGTCAGTCTGAAACAGCCACAGAACTATGAGCTGTGCTGGACTTTAGGCTGTTTGAAGGAAGACTATGTTCATCATTCAAATTTTAAGGGCAATTTAATTTTAATTTTTGAAATTTTAATGTTATACTTATCCTGTGGAAAATATATATGGCCACCATAGTTTCAGTTAAGGAACATACAGAAAACGTGAGTGAACTGCTGAAGTTCAGCTGCTCTGTCCTCAAGTTTCAGGAAATTATTATTTTTTTTTAGATATCCATGCCTTTAAGTTATCAAATGGACATGGGATTGGCATCAAAGTCTGCCATAAAAATTACAAAGTAAAATGCGCAGTTCAATACCAAAAGTTTCTGTCCCAAATTTATGAAGCAGAATGTTATCTGAGAACATATGGCCTAAACAATGTGTCCAGAGTAGACCACCTCGAAGCCCTATCACTGTACTCAGTCTGCTACAAACTGCTGAGAGGTGAACTATGCCTGGCCTACAAAGCATCCCTAATCCTATTCTGATGTACCTGCTGCACACCTACAAAACAAATAGTGTGAGAATTACCTGACCTAGGAACTTAAACCTAGTCTGTAATATAAATAGGATTTGTTGGGGAGAAAAGTGTCTCTCTCAGACTACCCCTTCTCTGTAGCAAGCTTCCCATCTATGTGAAGCAGAGTTTTTCAGGGTTCTTCCCTAACTCAATTCAAGTACAACTTGGACCAGTGTATGGGAAATTGGAAATTGACCCCAGGTCTGGCACCTATATCTGTAGTAAATGGACACAGCCTGTAAATGCTTACCCACCCATGCCAAAAGCAGTACAGTTTTGTACCTACCATAAATGTAGATGTTCGAGTGCTAATACAGCTGCAGTAATCACAGATGGGTTTTCAGCCGTCAGGCGGTCCCTCGGTCGGCCGAATTACAAAGTCTTGGTCCAAGGTTGTTGTCGCTTACTCTTCTGACGTCAGGAAGGCCAGAGTATATAAGACACAGCCGACGCCATGTTCTTCAGTCTTTCTTGCCCCAGATGTCAGGTGCCCCCAAAAGGAAGGCAATACATAAATAAAGCTAATCCACAAATGCAAGCAAATAAAACATAGCAGGATAACCCAGTCAGGAAGTATGAAGAAGATGTTAGGCCCCATGGCCTTACCAAGAGGGAAGGAGGGAGGAAACCTGTACTGCAGCTGTATTAGCACTCGAACATCTACATTTATGGTAGGTACAAAACTGTACTATGTTCATCGTGCATACAGCTGCAGTAATCACAGATGGGTAGAGTCCCAAAGCTATGCATAGGGTGGTAGGTACTATGAGGAACTGGGTTGAGCCAGAATGCCCTGCAAAACAGCAGTGGCAAAGCCTGCTCGTTCTGGAATATAAGGGCAGATGGTAGTGTTTTGTGAAGGTATGTACAGAACTCCAAGTGGCTGCCTCCAAGATATCCTTAGTAGGCACACCTCTGAGGAAGGCTGTAGAGGTGGCTGTGGCCCTGGTGGAGTGAGATCGGATACCAGTAGGGACAGGTTTCCCATGATAGGAGTAACAAAAATGCAGTGGCCAATCCACTTGGAAATGGTCTGTTTGGTAACTGGTTTCCCTGGAGCCCCGCATAGGACACAAAGAGTTGGTCTGATTTCCTGAAGGACTTTGTTCTGTCCAAATAGTAACGTAGCTGCCTATGGATGTCTAAAGAGTGAAGCAGCCTTTCCCCTTTGTTTTGAGGGTTAGGATAAAAGGTAGGAAGGTGTATGGCTTGGTTTAAGGCTACCCTAGATACCACTTTAGGCATAAAGGATGGGTTGGTAAGGAAACCCTGTCCTGATGGAAGTTGAGGAAGGGCTGCACCGCCATGAGGGCCTGTAGTTCAGAAACCCTACGAGCTGAAGTGATGGCCAGAAGGAAAGCTGTTTTCCAGGACAAATATTGTAGATCTGTTGAAGCAGCAGGTTCAAAGGGAGGCAATGTTAATTTTTCTAGTATGTAATTAAGGTCCCAGGCTGGTATTGGTTGTTTCCTTGGAGGTCTTATATTCTTAGCCCCTCTGAGGAACTGCCGTAAGAGTGGGTGTGAGAATAAAGGAGGATCCATGTTGAATTCTGCAGAAATGGCTGAGGCGTGTATTTTGATTTTAGAAAATGAAAGTCCACTGCTCAGTAGTTCAGCTAGGTACTGTAAAACCTGAGGCAAGTTCAATTTTCTAGGGTCCTGTCCTCTTTTCTCATTCCAACAGCAAAACCGCTTCCATTTTGCGGAGTAAGCTTTTCTAGTAGATGGTCTTCTGGCCTCCAAAATGACATCCTGCACCTCCTTGGAGAGTAGAGTTTGATGTGGTGTTAAGGAATTTTCCATGCAGCGAGGTTGAGTGTTTTCAGCTGGCTGTGAAGGGTTTTGTAGTTGTTCTGCGTCAGCAGAAGAGGTATTAGAGGCAGGGACCAGGGAGGAGTATGTGTTAGGCTCCTCAGGAGTGGATACCAGTGTTGCCTTGGCCAGTCTGGAGCAATCAGTATCATCCTCGGTTTGTCTGTTCTTGCTTTCAAAAGCACCTTGGGCAGAAGAGGCAGAGGTGGGAATGCATAAACTGTCCATGTTGTCCAACTGAATGAAAGGGCGCCCACTTTCCAGGCCTTTGGATGGAAGGTCCTTGAACAAAACCTTTCAATTGATGGTTTCTGTGGGAGGCAAAAAATCTATATCTGGCCTCCCCCACGCTTGGACTATCTCCGTAAACACCTGTGGATGTAGCTTCCATTCGTGTGGATCTGTCATATTTCTGCTCAGAGTGTCTGCCAGTGTGTTTTCCATCCCTGGCAAGTACTGTGCTTGAAGTTCGATTTGTCTTTCCAGAGCCAAGTTCCAAAGAGTCATGGCTAGTCTGCACAAGGGGTATGACTGAGTTCCTCCTTGTTTGTTTATGTACCACATTACTGTGGTGTTGTCTGTTCTTATGAGCAATTGTCCTGGATGCAGGAAGTCCTTGAAAGCTGTAATTGCATTTATTACTGCCAGCATTTCTTTTGATTGATGTGAAGGTGCTTTTCCTTTTGGGACCATCTGCCCTGAATGCACCTGTCCTTCATGTGCCCCCAGGCGTAATCGGAAGCGCCTGTGGTTATGACTTGTTTTGCTTGAGGCTTGCAGAATGGGAGGCCTGTGTTTACTTGACATGCTTGGGCCCACCATAGGAATTCCTTTTGTAAACAGGGAATTATTGGAATAATTGCTTCCAAGCTGTGACTGCGTTGAGACCATAGATTTTTTAGGTACCATTGAAGTTTCCTCATATGCAGCTTTGCACACGGGATTAGAAGAATGCAAGATGCCATGAATCCCAGAGCCTGCAGGATTTTCCTTGCAGTAAGCCTGGTACTTTTGCTAGTATTTTGAAGTACTGAGATAATTGCCCTTGTTTTCTGGCGTAAGGTATGCCATCTGGGTGTTTGTGTCCAAGCTGGCACCCAGGAAGGTTATTTTCTGAGAAGGTGTTAGCTTTGATTTCTCCTTGTTGATGGTGTATCCCAGAGAAAGCAGTAACCGTGTCACATATGCCAGATGTTCCAGTAGTATATGTTTGCTGTCCGCTTGGATCAGGCAGTCGTCCAGATAAGGGTAAATTTGTATCCCTTGAAGTCTGCAATAGGCAATCACTGATGCCAGGCACTTGGTGAATACTCTGGGCAGTAGATAAGCCAAAGGGCAATGCAGAGAATTGATAGTGGATTGAACCTGCAAGAAATCTGAGGTATCTTCTGCAGCTTTGTCTGACTGGGACATGCAGGTATGCCTCCTTGAGGTCCAATGTTACCAGCCAAAACTCCTTGCCCAGCATGGGAAGAAGTTGCTGTAATGTGAGCATCTTGAATTTTGGTACGAGTAGAAATGTGTTTAGGATGGATAAGTCCAGAATGGGTCTCCAGTCGGTTCCTTTTCTTGGTACCAGGAAAAGTCTTGAATAAAACCTTGACCTTGTTGGTGCGTAGGTACCTTTTGTATAGCCCTCATGTTTAGGAGCTTTGAAATTTGCAGTTGTGCCTCTACCCTTTGATTTTGTGGTAGGTTTGGCATGCCTCTCATTTTTGGAAGAGTGTGAAATTGAAATTTGTAGCCTCTGTTTATAATGTCCAGTATCCATTTGTCTGTTGTGACAATATGCCAATTGCTTGCAAATAATGCTAGTTTCCCTCCCAAAGGTGCTGCCAGCTGAGACTTGCTTGGCATGGAAATGAGGGAGTCATTGAGTTTGCTTCCTGTATTGTTGTGCACTGTCTTCACCACCTCTTGGTGCTGGCGATTGCCATTGTCTGCCTCTGTATGACCCTTGTGATTGCCCTCTGCCCCTTCCGCGTCTGTATCTGCCTCTTTGGGGCTTGTCAGTGGCTGGAAAGGACCAGTTTTTTGATGGCCAATTCCTGCTAAATCGTGGTGGCTGGACCTGTAAGAAAGCTTTGACAGTTTGCATAGATTTGGCTTTCTCTTCCATTTTTCGTAATATATCCTCAGCATTAGTACCAAAAAGAACATCCTTTTGTAAAGGTGCATCAAGAAGTTTTGCTTTCACATGATCAGGCAGATTTTGTTCCCTAAGCCAGGCATGTCTGCGAATGACTGATCCTGTAGCAGCCGCTCTACTGGAGGCCTCTAGGGCATCATAACCACATTGTAAAGTGTGTTTACCCACTTGTTCTGCACTATGCATCATATCCTGTAACTCTTTTAAATCTGGTTGTTCAGGTTGAGACATTTTGTTTTTTAATTGTGATAACAGGAACTGTTGATATTTAATCATATGAAACTGGCAGTTTAAGGCCCTCATGGCTAGGGTGGCCGAGGTATAAACCTTCTTACCCCACCTTTCTAGAGATCTAGATTCTCTTTCTGCAGGAAGTGGATTCTTGGCAGTGGAGGCCTTTATTCCCTTAGGGCCTTGTGAAATGGTTTCAGGGTCAGCATTATGGCCTTTGTAGAGAAATTGGTGAGAACTGGGTACTCTGTAATATCTATCAGGCTTAACTGGTGCAGGAGGCAGTGAATCAGGATTAAAACAAGCCTCTGAATAGACATCATCCAGTACCTCCAAAACAGGGGGAATAGCCAGAGGTCTGTGCTGAGGTAACCAAAGAAATTCCCTAAGTCTTTTCTTGGAGTCTGAAAAGTCTTGGCCTTCCCAATGGAAGTGTTCCCTCAAGGTGTGCAAGGTTTCCCCAAAAGAAAAATCCTCAGGGGGGGGATACAGAAGGAATAGACTGCTCTGCATCCAAATCCTCAAAAGGGGAATAAGAGTGTTCCTCAGCATCAGAATGCTCTGATAAAATGGATCCCAGATCAGAAGAGGGGGATTCTTCCTCCACTCTGGGTCTCTTGTCAGGAGGGGCCTGAGAACCTCTGATAAGAGTCATTAGATCCTCAGCCATTTTAAGCATCTGTTTCTTAGGCATGGGTCCAGGAGATGGGCCTTGAGCAGCAGGCCTAGTGTGATGCCTGGCTGCTTTGGATTTAGTAAAGGCCTTAATAGAAAAAGAGGATGAAGGCCTAAATACACCATGGGTGGATGTAGATTTGTCCACATTAGTAGGCTCGACATAAGCTGGGGCTTCGGTTGTAGTCTGGGAAAGGGCCGATGACCCAGCGGTCTCGGGTACAGAAGACACCGCCGGAGTGTCGCCGGTAGTCAGGGACTGCAAAGGCGTCTCACTGAGAACCGGACCACGTGGAGCCTGTTTGGCGTGGTGTCGGTGGAGACCGCGGCCTCGCATGTCGGTCCTTTTCCTTGCTTTTGGATAAACGGTAGTCGGAGTGTCCGACGACATTTTATAGTCAAAAGCTTTACCAAAAAGTGTTGGGCGAACTCGCCCGACGCTTGATAGTGTTTATTGAAGGTAGCTGAAAAGCGACAGCCCGAGACGTCGTGGTCTGGGCCCAAACAAGGTATGCAAAGGGAATGGAAATCCTTATGCGGTATTTGCTTCCCACAAGAAATACAATTATTAACTTTTTCTGACATCGGTCTGAGGCAAGAAAAGATTCTAACGGGTACTTAGCTTTAATGAAGACTTCGGTTCCAAATATTTTCGTAATTCAGGAGCTGGCCGACCGGCACTTGAGAACTGCTTCTGCTTCGGGCACCGCGCGGCAAAAAAGACTGAAGAACATGGCGTTGGCTGTGTCTTATATACTCTGGCCTTCCTGACGTCAGAAGAGTAAGCGACAACAACAGATGCCGGACCAAGACTTTGGAATTCGGCCGACCGAGGGACCGCCTGACGGCTGAAAACCC